>NC_090939.1:483434713-483737744 GCF_040938575.1 Ambystoma mexicanum | reverse complement strand
TCTGTAGCCCATAGAAGTATGCAGTTTTAAACTCATTGGAATTTGAGTCAAAAGATACATCAAAGCGAGAAAATGCTCTTTTTAAGTCTTGTAAAAATTGGTGAGGGGATGTACTAGGTCCAGCAGTAATTGTGTAAGCGACTTTCTTTGCCTCCTGCAATGACTGAAAAGGAGAAAATGACACCTAATTTCTTTTTCAAACTCCAACCAGGTCATATTCTGCTGTTCATTTAATCCCCTTATGATGCTGGCCGTCGGGGCATCTAAAGTTAAATGAAAATATTGTCTCTACTGTTCCTTAGGTATCTGGAGTGCTTTAAAAATGTCATGCACCGCTTCTAAGTGATCCTCAATGCAGCATTCACCTCCCTTTTTAAATGGTTTGATCAGGGCTTTAATGGATTTCATTATTTTTATGGGGCTACTTGTTGCAATGCATGGAATTGCACTATTTTGTGATTCAATCCTGTTTTCAGGTGTATTAGATTGGTGGCTGCCCCCAATGGGAGTATCAAATCCCCCAAGGGTGCTGCAACCAAGTTCAGTCACCGGCCCAGTCACTGGAGCACTAGCTCTTTGGGCAGAGCTAGAATTCACCTCCACTCCATTGAATGTGGTACCCTGCCGCCTCTCCTGGGACCTGGGAATGCACATTTGCTGTTCTAAGTCCTTACACTTTTTAAGGAGTCTGTTTGCTTCATTTTGCAAATAGTTGTTTTCATCACTCATCTTATTAATCAGCTCCTGCATGTCGCACATTTGCATTTGGCATTCATTGAACTCTTTATTTCTCTTGTCTCTTTCTTGAATCATTTTAATCATTTCTTGTTCTGCACTCTGGAGATCACATTCTTTTTCACAATGTTCTTTTTGTAAAATCTGCATTTCTGAAACAACCTCATCTTTATCTTGTCTAATGTGGTCCACTAAGGCTTTTAAGTGTACTAATTCTTGCTCACTATCCTCAAATTGTTTCTTGCTTTTGGATAACTGAGCATCAAAGTCTCTGCATTTTAATTGCATGTCTTTTTGGCATACATCCAATTCTGCTCTTAACATTTCCTGATTTTGACTTGCCCCATCTAATTCAGTCTTTAATCTGTTAATTAGCTGAGTATCATTCTCCTGCATTCGCAGGGACTTATTCAAAATAAACCATATTTTGCCGCATAGCCGTATTAAACAGTCTTTCTCTGAACTTTTATCGGCTGCATTCAATAATCTTGTAAGGCAGACCTGAATTATGCTGCCTTCTGCAAAAATATTGTCTAGTTTTTCTTTCTGCACCTCACCCTGAATGCGTTCACGCCATTCTAACGTGCTGTTCGACGACCAAGTCCCATGTGCAAACAACTTTGCCTCTAAATATTGCACTAGGTCTGAGAATGTGGGTTCCCTTTGTGACATTCTGAAATTCGTTTTTAGTGGCACACTGCTATTATAAAATGGGTTCCCTTTAATGTGCAAATGGCAGTGTGAGACATGCTTGCCACGCCCAGTAGGTACTCTATGATCACTTTCCCGGCCTGCAACGCACCATAAATGTGTAGGGTATTTTGTGGAGATTTGGGGCCTGACGGTATTTTCTTACCGCCGAAAAATAACTTAGCAACAATCACTCCTTGTATTCAGATTGGGCCATGTACAACAATAATGCATTATTTCAGCACACAGACATGCTTATTTGGTATGCGTGGTTGGTATGCGTGGTTGGTGGTATTTTGGTGAGCATAATTCCCTTGTTTTATTTGTGGCCCCAATATCCAGAACCCCTTATTTTTGTTTAGATTCTTCGTGTAATCACTAGAGAGACCTCAGGCTTGCATTTCAGGAACACCACATTTTCTTATCTACGGCAGCGAGCTATCATGTGGTATTTTCACTATCTTATATACGGTAGTGAACTATGTCCCGAGCCTCCCTTTTTGCTGACTCATAGACTTCCGACAAACTACAACGCACACAGTTAGTTATAATTGCTCATACTGAATTACATTGTGCACACGGCTGCAGCCAAATTTGATGTTTAGCTACCTTGAAAATGACAATTGCACTGTCTAAACATCTCCCCACATCATCAGCACTGTATTGGTAAATATAAAAACACACCACCCGTCTGCTTTCAAATATTTTTGTGTATTATAAAAGTTGCATTTAAACACGATCTCACTCTTTACAGAAATAATTAAAATAGCACAGTAACAGCATTGTCTGTGATACACTGAAAAGAGAGTGGCGGAGACAAGAACTCAATTTGCAATATTAAACATGTGAGTAAAGCACAGGAATCTCTTTTCCTACACTGACTGAATATTCTCGTACACACTCAGCCCCCACACTTCTGTATTTACCTTATCTGTTCAGCATGAGTTTTCTCCAGCTGTTCTCTTTCTGGATTTGGCTCCCTTGAAGATTAACCCCAGTGAAAACAAGCGTCTTTCGTTCTCAAACCGGGGTTATTGCCTGGAATTCTCAGCTTTTGCAGCAGGAATGCTTCAGCCAGGAAACAGGTCCTTCTCCCAGCTCTGCCAAATCTCGATTGTTCTCCCCCTCTCCTCAAGCTCCCCCAGCAAAACTCTAATCACTGCCTCTAGCATGATACTTGCTATGATGCTGCTCCAATCAGAATCAATCATGCCATCTCCTCCCTCACTACACAATGGCTCATTTCTACAGTAACCATTTGTAACCAACTGATTTCCTGTTCCTTCGAGTCCTTTGCTTCCTGTCGTTATGTGGACAGAGCAGCAGAGAAAAAGAAAAAAAAATGAATGTGCGTTTAAAAGTTCACTTTCAGAGTAGGCCTAATTCTGCAGTGGAGACACATTTTTATTAGTGGGTTATGTTAAATGCAGTTTTATTAGTCAGGTTAGTTATTAATAAGGTTAGTTATTAATTTTCAAATGTGTCTCTTGCACCATAGGCATTTCAGGTGAAAAATAGTGTGCATTTTTGAATGTGCACGTGTGCTTTTAACTGTAAAAATAGATTTGCATCTTATATGTTAAAATCGTTTTTGACTGAATAGCCTGTCTTACTTATATGTCCATGTTAATCTGGCAACACATATAGCAATGCACCACACCCATGTGGTGGTGCTGCATCAAAAAAAAAAATTGCTACCTGTGCAGTAGTGCTGTACTCTGTGCTGTAACACGCCAAATATCCTTACAGGTTTACCATGTAGAAGAGTGTTATTTAAATTGGCTAATTCTGAAGCTAGACTTTTAGCACAGTATATTTTATACACTAGATTTCTTACATTTGTATGATGTATTGCTATCCTTTTGATATCATGGAAGGTGCTTTTGCAAATAGGTCCAGAAATGCAGGCTAATGAATGTCCTTGTAGTCATGTGTATTTGCGCACTGGACAGATATCTATATTTTGCAGCACTTTAATTTTAATTTTGTATTAACCTTTCACATACTGATTGAGGAGCTGACATAAAGATTTGAAAGATTTGTAAGGGATGGCACACATTGATGTGCACGGCCATTTGTACACTGGACGGTCTGGTTCAGGCGAATCGAGAGGTATATTGAGTTTTCAGGGGATACCTTTCTAAGCAGTGTTTCTTGTTCATGATGCTATGATTGATTTTTTTCATACCCTCGTCCACTGCTATGGATGGCAATTGTGTTTGTTTGATTTTGTTTGTATGCTTCTTCATTAAAATATGGTTTTGTGGTGGTTGTGTGACTCCATTCACCTCCACAAATATGTTAGAAGTTATTTTTGTTCACATTGCATTTATTGATAAGTTTCTTTTGTAGTTTGACACTTAGTTTTGTTAGTGGTTTCATCCTATTTAATATTACTATACACAACTTACTTTTCAGAAGCATTGCACTGTCCGCGAGAGCTTGTAAGATTAATTTCTACGGTACGTTTTAAGGGTTGAGGATGATTTTGGTCCTCTTCTTATTAGATTCTGAAGTACTCTATGGTGAAACATTTTGGCTAAAATACTTTTTTTACTATAGGTTCTTGTCACTATATCAGGATTAATAGTAGCATTGTTAGGAGTACTGGTAGCCGATTCTTGTGAAGAGTTTTGTCTTTCATGCCACATTTTGTTGGAGGAGGTAAAGTTTTGGTAGTTGAAGCTTCCTTTGTTTTGCTAAATGACTGTGTTAGCTGTTTTGTTCCAACGTTCTCTACAAACTCAGCTACAAATGGATGGTTAGGTTGGACACTTTTATGTTTATTGGCTCTACTTCTGCGTTCCTTTCTACGGACTTGCTTTTTGGTAGGCATTCTTTGGAGTCTGTTGAAAAAAGAAGGCATGGTTTGGTCTGTTGTATAATGTATGTGTGCTGTGTGCATGCATGCATGAGTTTGATGGGCAAGCTCTTTGTTGTGGTGTGTGAATGTGCTTTGGTCTCTTACAATGATTTGGGGAGGATATTTTTCAGTTTGTATACTACTACAATGTGCTTCACATGAGAGTACAAAGAGGCCTAGTGGTGAAGAGACACATTAATAATAAACGTAATGGCATTAAATTGAAACAGCTATTTGTTTTCTACTACTAACATTGTAAGGCGTCTGTATGTTATTTGGGTTCCAAACAGACAGGGATTTGTGAGCCATTCTGCCTGTTAATCTCTGTTTAATAAATGGGGATTTGTGGGTAGAATGGTTCAGAAATCACTGTTTGCTTTGGTGCGCAAATTAAATACATAACCCACATTCTCTGTTTCAGGAATATTTAGATTATAAAGGTCGTTCTGTGCTTACTTTTTTTGCAGAATGACCAGCTTTCTTCGGATATGTCATTTGCAATGTAGATGCTGTTGATTTTCAGGACAGTAGTCTTCACTGCGATTGTAAAAAGAAGAGGTTAGTAACTTTGTGTGTTTAAAGTAGTGATGTTACTGTAGACGTTAATTTTGCATCTGTCGTCGGAGTATTCTCCTTTGATATTTCACACAGTGCATGTGTGCATTTCACTTCACGATGTGCTGCCTTTGTATGTTACTTGCAGTATGTTAGTTGCAAGTGCTTCAGAAATGAGTAACATTTTTAGATTATGAAAATGCCTTGTTTCTTTTAAGCTGTGTTATCTGTAGCAGAGAGGTTTGTAAGTGATAGCTCATTACAGTTGCTGGAAAAAATGTTGGTACCTATATATTACAAGTACGATTTTGAAATATCGGGAGACCCTCAGAGGTTCATGTCACCACAGCAATCAGGAGCGTTTATTTTTCTCATATTTTTCTCATACGATCGCATTGGAAGTAGCATTGATGTAGGCTGTATTCAGTAAAAAATGGTGCCATTTTCTAATGGAAAATCAAGTTTCATACTAAATAGGGAAGGTTGTAACCTATCTATAGGTTATGCGGGAGACAGTAAGAAGTAGTGGGCTTTGTTAATGAAGAATCGGACATCTTGCACTTAAAGGGGGAGCGTTGGTATGTATTGGCTATGCAGATTTAGTAGCATTCATTTGTTTAAATGAAATCACATGGGTTGTACATGTTCTCTGATTAAAATATGCATACCTTTACTTTATGAGCATGCATGTGCACATCGATGGAGCTGTACGTAGAAATCTGCGACACTTGTACAGTACTTTTCAAAGTAGGTGCTTTGCAATGATATGCAACTTGTAGTTAGAGTGATCAATAGTACATTTGAAGCGCAAAATTGTGATGACGGAGTTACATGTAGGGATGTTGAATCTGATTGGTGGATGGTTGTGTGACTGCTTAGGTGTGTCCAATGAGGGAATGGATTTGTGAGTGATGTGGATGTTCACATTGCTCTTTTGTGTCGAAAGACGGTGCGTATACCGAAGATGGCAGAGGTGCAGAGGGTGAAGGTTTTGGTTGTTGGAGATATTTTTGTGCATGGTTTACAGCACTATGCCGAAAGTAGGAATGTAGCGCACCATTTCGATGTGAGAGGAGTAGAGGTGGTGTGGAGCGCTGAGACTGATCGCAATGTTGCAGCAATTATACGAGTTTGCACTGAGATTCGTGTGATGAGCACTCCTCTTTTGCACTACGGTGCTTGTCAATTGGGCTAAGTGAGTGCACATACTTTGTTGGACGATTTGGAACAGTTGGTGCAAGCAGTCATGAACATATTTCCAACTGTGAAATTAATTTTTTCTGGGTTACTCCCTAGAGGAAAATGGGGCAACAGTACTGTTTTCTGTCCTGATCAAGGAATTGGGAGGTGTGCCATCAATTGCGGCATGCATGCTTTTATGTTACGCGCTGGTGTGTTTTTCTGCAGCCAGGAGAACATTGTGCCCAGTAATGCTGCTTATTTTGAAGCAGATGGTGTTGCGTTATCTTCTTTGGAAAATGCCGTGGTCTTTTGGAATGTGAGGCTTGCTTTGGAGAAGGTTCTGTAATGGATGTAGGAGTATAGTTAGAAGAAAAAATACAAAATAACAGATGTTTGTAAGGCATCTGTCCAAAAAATACAATAAAAGTCCCTTTTCAGAGCCCACCTTAAAGGGGAAAAAGGGAATAATATTTAAATGTACAGTCCCCATGCTTTGATCCTGTACGTGTCCGCGAACATGGCGGTAGTTGCAGGTGGCGCCTATTCTGGAGTCGAGACGCATGCAAATGAGAATGTGCGAAGCTAGGGATTGGTCAGTAAAGTTCAGTGGGTATGTTTTGTTCGGAGACATTTAGTGAGAATGGGCCTCATTACACGGAAGGCGGTGAGCCATGGCGCTATTAGCCTTGGCGGAAAGGGGATTTACCGGCCCATTCCAAGGTTGGTGGGGCGGTAAATCCCCCTTCCGCCATTGCCCTTCCCCATTCCCATTTCTGCCCCATAGGGCTCTATGGGAATGGGGAAGGCGCTAATTACGGCACCGCAATTTTGCGGTGCCGTAATTAGCTCCGAGGTCCTTTAGTGGGTTGGTTTTTAACGCCTGCAAAAAGCAGGCGTTGAAACACCAACCCGCTAAGGGACCTCGTAGTAAGGCGGTAGGGATTTACCGGTACCGGTATTTTACCGGTACCGGTAAATCCCTACCGCCATCCGTGTAATGAGGCCCAATGTCTTTTCACTGACAGGAGACCAGACAGCCATGGCTCTGTGTGCTCGAAAACAGATTATCTGGATTTTGGGAGTCTCATGGATACATTGGTTGAAGGTGCATGCTGAAACTTGCGGTCTACGTACAGATCTTGGATTTCCTAATGTAGAAGTGCACTGGCATGGTGTGCGTGGAATGAGGTGGCTGGACTTGGTACCTCTCTGTGCAACTTTACAGACAGAGCGTCATCTGGACATACTTATCATTCATTGTGGAGGAAACAGTTTAGGCATGTGTCTGGAATTTCTTTGCCAAATTGTTTTTCCCATATTGCACAAAGACAGATATGGTTGTGTTCCTCTGCATTTGGTCCACAAATGGAGAAAACGAGGCGCAATGTGTATAAGGCTGTTTGTGCCTTTTTAAGAGATGTTGGCATGTCCTCATTCCACAACGAAAATATTTTGTTTCGTAGTTCGTAAATTTTTCGTAGAGATGGAGTCCATCTCACATATGCTGGCAATCAGACCTTTCTTTGAAATGTACAAAATGATTTACGACTTTTTTTGACATCATAGTCACGTATGTGACAATCCGTTTTTTCTAAACTGAATTTTTTGAGGGACACACACCACCACCGAAAGGCTCTTTTCAGAGCCAGCACTTACTCACAGCAAAAAGTCCATTGGTTTTGTAATGCTTGCTCTGTGTGTCCTACAACTGTCCGCAGACTTTTAAAAAAATGCACGGGGGCCTACAACCGTCACTTGATAGTTTTATTCTTTAACTGTGAAAGGCAGCTCTGAAAAGACCCTTTTTATCAATTTTTGTAATTTTCCAGTTTACTACTTTTGACGACACAAGACACTAGGAGAGGAAGGCAAAGGAGGGTAAGGAAGGGACACCAACCACGGGGATAAGAAAGGGTCGGTGCAGAGAGAAAGATATAGATTGATACTTCAAATATGTTCTTACAATAATTCACATAGGGTCCAGTCACAGCATATAAAACATATACATAGGAAAAATACAAACATAGCAATGCTTTTTGTGTATGAAGACAATCAGTAAGGTTATCAACACTTTCTTATTGTTCTGCTATTTTTTATTACTGTACTGTCTCTGGATGTGCTCATATTTGTATTTGCATTACTTTCTTTAGGGTGCAGTCACATCATGTGATATTTGTACATAGGGAAGAAGTAGGTTTGAAGCAGAACAATCATGTCTGTGCATAAAGATAATCAGTTAGCTTACGAACACTTAGTAGATGTGTTAAAAGGTCCACAATAGAATATTAGACTCCACTCTTACCAATTTAACCTGAGGCCGCGATTAACATTCAGCACATGGATTTGGCTGACATTAACGTGCCATAGTTAATCACATTTAATATAGTGCTGTAAATTGGGTGAGGATTTTTTCATATGAGAAAGAGAAATCTTTAGTAACGGTCTAATCATTACTATTTATATTGGTACTATATATAATTTTTGTTTAATATGACAGTAAGTAATTTTAACAACCATTATAAGGATAGTACCAACATATCCTATTATATACATAGGTGTCAAGCTATTGGAAGCAGTGATTTGCGTTTTGGGCATTTCTAAGCCGCAGAACATTTGGCTCCAAAGAGGAGAACGGACTTGTTCCTGAACATTTACAATACTTTGGTAGGCTATAAATCAATCGTGTTTGACATTTCTAATGTCTATAGTAATCCCTTTTCCTTTAGGGACTTAGCATTATTTTTGGTCCTTCTCCATAAAGGATGTATATAATCTATACCTTAAGAACAAAAAGACTTAAATAATTGATGATCAACAGTTATTCACTTATCTTATATTGGGACCAATGATTTAATCTTTCGACAACAATACTTTTGACCATTTCAACAATTGGCTGGTAAACTCTTAATTATATTCATTGACATCACGATTGGGTGTATTTAAGAGGGTTCTTTTCAGAAAGCACACAAAGAGGTGATGTTAACAGATAAACTGTATCACATGAGTATGTGATTGAGTGGCTTCACATTTTCTGTACATTTCAAATCATTGTGTGATCATATTATTACATAAGAAAATGAGACTTTAATAGTCTTAGGCATAAATGAATATTTTTAAAGGGTTTGTTACAACCACGATCACTTATCATATATGTATAATTTTTCTTCCCCTTCACCCCGAACCCACCCGTTTCTTCTTGTCTCGATGGTGTGACTCAAATATGGTATGTTTTTTAAACCTTTACTTATGTCCATCCAACCTTGGATTTATATTTGATACATGCATTTATGAAAAATTCATATATGCTCTTTAATTTTTGGAACCAATGTATTGAAACAAAATATTATTTTTTCTTTGTTTTTTGGTGTCTTTCATGAATGAATTACTATGAAAAACGGCCTTGAAAACGACCAGGTGTTGAAACACGTGTCGGCTGTCCATCTTATTAAAAAGAATTTCTGAAACTTTTGGATTTTTTCTCTTGAATGATTTTGGCAACATTGCCTTTTCCTTTGGACTTTGTAATTTTTAGGGCTTGAGCGCGGGACTTGATAACCCTCCCATTCTTTCAATGAATCATATAAAAACATTATATGTAATAATAAATAAGAAGTGGACCTATATATGTAACACATCAACCATCCTTTTACATACCATATGTACTAAAATGGAATATACCAAAACAAAAAAGATATGCCTCCAACATAATTACCTTACAGAAACTGCACAGCTAGGAGCAACAGCAGACGTACACAACAGTAAGAACACAATTTACCAGAAGCTAGTAAGTAAACTTCATTTTTCTTATACATTTCTAAACTTTTTGTATGTAGGTACACTACAATTAATATATGTTTGTTTTTCACACAGAAATGTGCAGTACTTTGGAGTGGCTTGAGGACAAACTTCCATGTGAGGAAATGTCTGTAAACAGTGATAATAATGGTAGACACCTCTCTATATAAGCAAATTAACAATCATTACTTTATGTGTACTTAACATATCTATATTTATTTTTAACAGACCATACAAACATTGAAACTAATACACCAAAAGACACATCGGAAAAGACTCTGCAACGCATGGAACAGAAGATAGACATGCTGAAGGAAAATGTCAATGTTTTGAAACAGTTTGTGTAGAACCACAAAAAAGAAAATTAAATACCATTGTCTCACATTTACCTGTTCCCCCTCTCCATGTCCCAGTGATCTATCCGCAGACCCTCAACTCCAAGAAAAACGTTTTGATGAGACTTCCATCCCTTCATCCCCTCCCATCCATCCTTTCCAAAGCCCTAATTCCCCCTCTCTTTCATAAATTGTGTATATGTATATAATAAAAATAAATATTATGTTTCTTTTAATGAAATTCTTTGTGTCTATTTTTTTTTAAAAAGCAGTTATAATGTCTGCGTACAGCACGCCTGTCCGGGCTGTCCGTAATTAACAAAATGGGGATAACCTAAGGACACTATACCTGTCCGTACCATTCACAGCAAAGATGGAACAGTTCTTAGAACACACCTGGTGTCCGGGATGTCCGTAAATAAACAAAATGGGGGAATCTTAAGGACACTATACCTGTCCGCACCGTCTGCAGCCAAGTTGAAACTGTCCTAAGAACACACGCAGTGTCTGGGATGTCCGTAGTCAAACAAAAATGGAGGTGTCCTAAGGACACTATAACTGTCCGTACAGTTTGCAGAAAATCAACTGACATGCGCACCACACCACACCCGTAAATCCTAGGAACATCGCGCCTGTCCATAACTGTCCGTCTCACTTATGTCGCACTTTTAATTTGTTTGAGGACCCAAACACTGTCCGTAGAACACCCGCACGCATATGCACAACTGGTCCCATGCATTTGGTGTCCTGCGGACACCCATTCCCTTCGCGGACGTGTTCCCGACGTCATCATGTGACCACACCCATGCTGAGTATGTGTCTTAATTTGCTGACACTGTCTGGTTCCCCAACATTTTAAAATAATTTATTCAGGCAATCCAAATTATTTAACAGTACAAATGCACCATTGCACATGTCCCAGACAATGATCCTGGCTTTCCACATGCTTTTTGGAACTTTTTGAACTTTTTTGGGTGTTCGATCTATTCGCGAAGCACACCCCTCCACCCCTTTAAAAGGCCACGCCCCGGAGCTGATCTTCATTGTACTTCTTGCTATTGCAGATTGACTTTTGCTGCCTGTGACTTTCTTGCTGAGATTATCTCATCAACCCTGATGGAATCTATGGCTGCTGTTGCTACATCTGCCTCAGCACCACCCCCAAACCCTCCACCACCATCACCTCCCCAAGGGCCTGCAGATGGGAACAGGCATAAGGATGTAGAGAACGAGGATGAAGAGGATGAAGAGAATGAGGTTGAGGAACTCCCTACTACAAGCACTTGCCGGGGGTCTTGTGTGTGGTGGTTGTTTACCATTCATGTTAACGTACCAAAAGGACGTGCGAACAAGGTCACCTGCAAACAGTGCAAAATGGTGCTGAGTCATTGGAGACATGGTTCGTACAGCTTTGGTACGACATCCATGAAGCAACACCTAACGTCGTTCCACAGTGCGGACATGCTCAAGGTTGTACCTTGTGATAAACGTAGTAGGTTGACTTCCTCTACAGCATCTTCCGTTTCCGCTCCTCTCACCACAAGAGACACTCCTGTGGGAGAGCACATCACTACAGCTGCTTCACAGGCCATTCACGCTGCTGTTGACCCTTACCTTTCGAGGGTCACAATATTGTGTATGTACTGCGACTCAGTACTCTGCCGGGGGGAGATACTTTGAAGTTCTTTTGAGACTACAGTCAAGGAGCACCAGAAGACCTGATACCTACCTAAGTAAGGCACACCCTACATCTTCCTCTTTTGTGCACATCGATGGACCTCCTTTGTGGACCAAATAAAGAAGAATGCAGCCACATTTGTCTTTGCGCAATACGAGAACAAATTACTTGGGAATTTGGAAACATGTCCATGACCTTCCAAGTCCTTCTTTCATTGCAAATTGTAAAGAAATTCCAGACACATGTCCTAAACTCTTCCCTCCACAATGAATTATAATTATGTCTGTATGATGCTCTGTCTCTAAAGTAGCACAAAGAGGTACCAAGTCCAGCCACTTCATTCCATGCACTCTATGCCAGTGCTCTTCCACATAAAGGAATCAAAGATCTGCAGCTACTCCACATCGGTCTGCATGCACCTCCAACCAATGTATCCATGAGTCTCCCAAAATCCAGATAATCTGTTTTTGGAAACACACAGCCATAGCTATCTGTTCTTCTCTCAGGAAAAAGACGTTCTGACAAAATCTATCCTTACACAACACACCCAGTAAACTTTACTGACCAATCCCTAGCTCTGCTTATTCTCATTTGCATGCCTCTCCACCACAAAATCCCTGTAAGTAATACGCGCTGTCCACAGACTACCGCCATACCTGCGGACATATCGAAAATCTGAGCGTGGTGAATGTAAATTTAAATAGTGCGCCCCATTCCCCCTTTGAGGTGTGCTCTGAAAAGAGCCTTTTTTTTGCATATGCCTGACAGACACCTTTTATTTTGTATTTTTGGGGGTTTTTTTCTTCTTACTTTACTATTAAAATCTTCACATAACCTTCTCCAAAGCAACTCTTACATTCCAAAACAGCATGGCATTTCCCAAAAAAGATAAGGAAATGCCATCTTCTTCAAAATAAACAGCATTACTCAAATCAATATTCTCATTATTACAGAAAAACATACCAGCTCTAAGCATGAAAGCACACATGCCTCGATTGATTGCATACCTATCAATGTCTTGCTGAGGACAAAAACAGAACTATTGTCCCATATTGCCCTAGGTAGTAATACAGAAAAAATACTTTTGCATTTGGAAGGATGTCCATTACTGCTTGAACCAACTGTTCCAAATCTGCCAACAAAGTAGGGGCACTGATATAGCCCAAATGGAAAGCACCATAGTGCAAAACTACCACATGGGGACTGTTTATCCTGCTCATATCTTCACAAACTTGTAGAATTCCCTATATATTGCAATCAGGCACAGCGCTCCACACCACCTCCACTCCTTTAACATCGAAATTGTTTGCCACATTCCTGCATTGAGCATACTGCTGTAAACCATGGACAAACATATCTCCGAGCACCAACACCCTGACTTTCTCCACCTCTGCCATCTTCACTACACACACTCTCTTTCTACACAAATCCACAACATCAACATCTGATTGGCTGATCCCTAAAGTCCGCTTTACATATTGGATTTGCTGGAAAACCCTGGATGTGGCACGCCCTATCCGCGGACAGCCGCGGTGTCCGCTCGGCATGTAACTCTTAGCCAGCCCTGCCCTTCTACCCTTTCCACATCACTATCAGTGCCATTCCCTCATTGGATACAGCTAAGCAGTCACACAACCATCCACCAATCACATCCAAGACCTCTACATCTAACTCCATTATCAGAGTTCTGCACTTCAAATGTACTGTTGATCACTCTGAGTGCAAGTCTCATGTGATTGGAAAGCACCTACTACAAAAACTACTCTACAAGTCTCCAAGATTTCTACTTAGAGCTGCATTCATATCCACATACATGAATACAAACTACAGGTATGCATATTTTATTCACAGTACATGCACAACTGTTATGAATCCATATAAACAGAGTAATGCCACTAAACCTGCATAGCCTATACATACATGCCAACCCTCCCGATTTACGCGCGAGACTCCCTATTTTTAATGGAAAAATCGCACGATTTTTTACTGTCTCCCGCCTAAATTAATGCTAATCCCAATGCAATCCTATGGGAAAAATAAATGTTCCCGATTGCTGTGGTGAAATCTCCCTCTCAGGGGCTCTGGATTGTTGGCATGTCTACCTATAAAATGAACTTATTGAGATATTTCCCATATACTATAATCAACTGTCACTTCCAAACCTGTCTGCTATCTCCAACACAGCTTTTAAAAAACCAAGTGAATTTCATGCACTTAAAATTCTACTCATTTGAAAAGCATGTTGAACATATTGTAAATAAAATATAAAGGCTGCACATAGTCAAATGAAATGCATACATACACTATGTTCAGATATCAAACAAGAATACTACCACAAAAACATAAAAATCAATGTCTACATTAACATCAGTGCTATAAACACACAAAAATACTAACCTCTTTCTTTTACAATTGCAGTGAAGACCACTCTCCTGAAAATCAGCAGCATCTTAACTACAAACAACATAGCTGAAGAAACCTGCTCATTCCACAAAAAAAGAGTAAGTACAATACTAGCTTAATATTCTTACTGTTCCTCAAACACACTGTGTGGTTCATTCATGTAATTTGCACACCAAAAAAAACAGCGATGTCTGAACCATTCTGCCCACAATCCCCATTTATTAAACAGAGATTAGCAGGCAGAATGGCACACAAATCCCCGTTTTTTTTTGGAACACAAATAACATACTCAACCCTTAGAATGTTAGTACTACAAAACACAGAACTGTTTTAATTGTATACCATTAGGTTTACTATTAATGCTTCTCCTCACCACTAGCTCTCTTTCTACTCTCATCTGAACCTCAGTTTAGTAACACGCAAATAGAAGAATAGCCTTCCCAACTAATTGTAACTGCCCAATGCACAATCACACACCACTACATACATCTTCCCCATCATACTCAGACACTCATGCACACAGCACACATACATTGCAGAACGGCCCAAACCATACCTTCTTTTTTTTTCAACAGAGCCCAAAGAATGTCTACCAAAAAGCAAGTCTGTATATAGCAACACAGAAATAGAGCAAATAAAATAAAAGTGTCCAAAATAAGCATCCATCAGCATCCAACAGCTAATACAGTCATTTAGTGAAGCAAAACAAGCTTCCAGTACAGAAATTTTGCCTCCTCTATCAAAATGTAAAACAAAACACAAAATGCTTAACAAGAATTTGGCTACCACTACTGCTAAAACTGCTCCTATAAATCTTGATATACTAGCAAGTAAGCATACCAAAAAAAGTATTTTAGCAAAAATGTTCTGCCACAGAGTCCTTCAGAATCTTATAAAAACAAGAGAGAAATCATGCACAACCCTTCAAACATACCGTAGAAAATTAATCTTAGAAGCTTTAATAGACAGTGCAATCCTTCTCAAAAGAAAGTTATTCATTTTAATGTTAAACAGAATGAAAGCACTAACAAAACTAACTACTAAAATATTAAAAAAACTTCTCAATAAATGGAATGTCAACACAAATAACTTCTTTAATATCTGTGGAGGTGAATGGAGTCACACCATGAGCACAGAACCATATTTTAATGAGGAAGCATACAAACAAAACCAAACAAACACAATTGCTATCCATAGCAGTGGAGGAGGTTTTAAAATAATTAATAATACCATAATGGAGCAAGAAATACTGCTTAGAAAAATATGCCCAGAAAACTCAGAATTACCTCTCTATTCGACTGAACCGGAACGTCCAGTATACAAATGGTCATGCACGTCAATGTGTAACATTCCCAAAAAATCTTTCAAATCTTTACGCCAGTTCCTCAATCAGTATGTGAAAGGCAAAGACAAAATCAAAATGAAAGTGCTGTAAAATATGGATACCTGTCCAGTGCGCAAATACACAGGACTACAAGGGCAATCATTAGCCTGCATTTCAGGACTTATTTGCAAAAGCAACTTCCATCATATCAAAATGATAGCAACACATCATTCAACTATAAGAAATCTAGTCTATAAACTGTACTATGCTAAAGTCCTGCTTTAGCACTAGCCAATTTAAATAACACTCTTCTACATGGCACACCCAAAGACCTACTTGAAGAAATCAACCATATCCAGAGAAAATATTTTGGAAGTGAAAGCCACTTACAAAATGCAATAGCTTTACAACAGACTAGCAACAATTCTGCACATGGCAACCTTCTACTACACATATACAAAAAAGAAATACTAAAATTTAAAAGTACATCCGCTGAAATACCAAAACAATTGTGTGTGTGTTGCCACAGAACTTTTTATAAAAGTAAAACGGAAACTATAGGCGCAACATACAAAATAGAAGACAATGAAGATTCCAAATGGTTTGAATTAGCTCTCTACCTTACAGCAGAAAACAAATATGAAATAACTGACCCCTTAATACTTTGCAGTTACTGCACTACAAAACCAAACTCCTTCACCTGCTATCACAAATAACTTCATATGAGAGCATCATAATTCAAACAGTGCACCCATTTCAAGCAATAATACACCTTCAACCAAAAACAGCAAACTTACCTCCCTATGAATTGCTGAAAGGCATTTGTGGCAAAGTAGTTTATTTACCATTAGATCTGAAAGAGAATGTGCACTCTCTGGGAGTGCAAAATCCAATAGAGCAATCTTTAATTATCTTAGTAAATGATGTACCAACAAAAGACAAAAAAAATTGGCAACAACTCGTAGACTTACATAAAGTTACACAAGCCTTGCAATATCTAAAAGACAATAATAAATACTACAAAGAAATAAATATTGAAGAAAACTTAAGGGAAACAACTGAAATAATTCAAGAGTCACCAGAAACTGGTCAATTTGAACCAGTAGATCCTGCTACAGTATCCAATATTTTAGACCATTATACAGTTCATCCATTACACTCTAATGACACCATAGATGATGCACTAGAAACGTACCAAATGCGACAAACCAAAGGATCACCAATCAGCATATGGGAAAAAAAAGTATGGAAGCGCGTGCTTTTCCTCTACTCTTTCCTACTGGCAAAGGAGGAAGGTACGATGATAGACCTATTCAGATAACAGCATCAGAATACCGCTCTAGTTATGATTGCATTCTGAAGAACCCAGATTTAGACAAAATGTGGAATAAATATGCCACCTACTCTTTGAAAGTGAACTAGCAACTCTATGTTATGGAGTTGCACACATATTGAAATCAGGAACCCATTTTCAAAATATGTCAGCTACGCAATTAATACAAGAAAAAGATGAGGTTTTACAATCAAGCATTACAAATCTGTTAGCAAACATGCGTGGTACGAAAGAGTACTGGTTCCGACGTCACAGAGATGTACGTTGTATGATAAGAAACCTTGGCCCACCCACTTGGTTTGTTACATTAAGTTGTGCAGAATATGCATTGGAAGATTTACATGATTTCCTACGCATATCAAACAAAAACAAAACAAACATAGATATACTAACTCCTGGAGAACTTTTCTCTCTAGATCCTGTTAATGTTTCAAGATATTTCCATGATTGTTTCATTGCTATGCTACACTTTATTTGTAATAAAACTGTTCCTCCCCTCGGAGAAGTGCAACACTTCTTTTGGAGAAAGGAATACCAAGCCAGAGGAGCACCACACATCCACATTCTTTTATGGATTAAAGATGCTCCTAAATTTGGTAAAGACAGTGATTTCACTGGTTTACAGTTTATTGAAAAATATGTCACTTGTGAAATTCCTTCGAAAGCAACAAATAGTGATCTTCATGCACAAATTGTACAATTTCAAAGACACAAATGTGGCAAATATTGTCATCGCAAATACAAAAACAAAGGGAAATACTACACCAAATGCTGCTTTGGTTTCCCTAGACCAGTTACAGAAACAAGTGAAGTGAACAACTTCATGTCTTCAGTTAGACTTAGTGTTAAAGGTAAATCATCTAAGAACACGTATTACATAAAAAGAACAGAAGAATCAAAATATATCAATGATTACAATGCAATCATTGCCCTGTTATGGAATGAAAACATAGATGTGCAGTACATTGCAGACAATCCCACTGCAGTTGCACAATATGTTACAGCCTACTTAACAAAAGCAGAAAAAACACAGCTTCAAGACCTATGGAATGACCTATCATCAGACAAAACACTATCTCAGAAATTGTACAGTTTAGGCATAATAATTCTCTCTCATAGCGAAAGTGGCTCCTATGAAGCTGCAGATTGTTTAACCGGTACTGCTTTGTATGGAAAATCTGAAAATATAGTATGGCTAAGTCTTGGTCCTGCTAAATCTAGAAAAAGTTCTCAAATCACATGAGGACATCGAAACAATAGCCAAAAATGATCGCAACATCCAAGACATTTTGAAAAACAATTTACTAGACACATACTACCCAAACAGGAGTACCACTTTGGAAACCATGTGTCTATACCACATAGCCCAAAACTTCACATACAAAAATAATATGAAACCCGATGAAAAAAAGGTAGATATAGAGTGACAGATTGTGAAGGCAGCTTATTGAATCTTACCAAACGAAGCTTAATTAATCAAATCAAATTGTCATTAAAAACTACTCAACAAAAATAACTATATTACATGTCCCTGGTACAACTTTTTAAACCATGGAGAAAAGCAGAAGCGATACTAGAAAACTATGACACCTATGAAGATGCTTTCAAAGCAAATGAAAGCACTATCACTGATATAAACTTTACGCAGTACAAAACAATGTTGCACAATGAACAGCAAAACAAAGAAGAACTCCAGGCCCAACTAGATAAGCACACTCCCGACAGTAGTTAACCTTCTGTAACAGGAAGTCAAGAACCACTGGGACTGCCAATAATAGCAAGTGAGCAGAATTAACTATGACAGAAGTAGAGAACACCATCTGTCACTATGAAGAAGACACAGAATACTTAACTGTACTACAATCAAAACTAAACAAAGAACAGCTCACCATTTTTCAAGAGGTAACACAAGAAATTGCACATGGTGTACAACATGAAAATAAAGAATGTAGCTGCCAAAATTACAAACCTATACTACTATACGTCTCTGCTGAAGCTGGTTCAGGCAAAACATTCATAATCAAAATCATCAGCAAGTTCCTTCAACAATTGACAAACAACAAACTGTCAGCTGTTGTAACTACCCCTACAGGTTTAGCTGCCTACAACATAGGCGGTGTCGCTTTACACCGATTACTACTCCTTCCTGTAGAACACCAAATCAAATTAGAATATTAGAAACTTTCTACAGAAGCTGCAATGGAACTACGCAGAGTGTCAAAACAAATGAAAATGCTAGTAATAGATGAAGTGAGCATGGTCTCCAACCTAATGTTGGCTTTGATTCACCTCAGATTGCAAGAAGTATTTAAAGTAAACTACAAAGAGATCTTTGGAGGAAAACATATTATTGTTTTCGGAGATTGTCTTCAATTGACACCAGTGAAAGGTGAACCTATTTTTAAAACCTTAGGACATAAACTCTGCCGTAAAACTGTTGGAAGCATAGGAAATGTCAACCTTTGCCAACATTTCCAATACATAAAATTAACAGAAAACATGCACCAATTTGCAGACCTCACTTATGGCAACATTTTAAAAAGTATTGGTGTACTATCTCAAGAAGCACAAGCAATATAAAAAACCCGGCGCATCCATGCACTTTATGGCCATGACTCATGTGCTACTGATGTTATGGAACAATTAGCGCACACAAATGTCAATTGTATGTCCTTAATGCCAACTCTTGCAAGCTGTTCAAAATTCAATGAAACAATGTTGAAAAAAGAAATGCAACCAATAATTGAAATTTGCTCCACAGACTAACTGGAAGTACGTGGTATGACATGTGTCAACAAGCCACAACAAGACTAAATACCTTAGAAAATTCGATCTCCAACACAGCTGGTTTGTGTAAAGTATTACAATTATCCTTAAACTGTAGAGTAATGCTTAAACGTAATCTTGACAAGGAGCAAGGACTAGTTAATGGAGCACTGGGTACAGTTGTTGGCTTTCAATCATACCCACGTGACAACAACATTCAGTTTGTCAATATTCTCTTTGACAAACTTTCAGAAGTAAAAAGAATAGGGTGCTCAACAGCTCGATTCCTTCTCTTCAAAGACATGTATGTACGCAGAGAACAATTTGCTCTAACTCTAGCATACGCAGTCACCATTCATAAATCACAAGATCTTACCATAGACAAAGCATTGATAGATATTGGTAACACAGTCTTTAAAGAAGGCATGAGCTACGTAGCACTATCACGCTTACGTACACTTGAAGGTCTATCTCTAATCAACTTTGTTGCAAGTAAAGTAAATGCTGATATTACTTGCATTTTACAATACAGTAGACTACATCCACTATACACCCCTCATCTAAAAATATATCCTGTTCCACAAAAAGGAAAATGTTGTAAAAGAAAACTAATTCAAACAGAAATGCAACAAGATCTGACTGCAAATCTTCCAAAGAGAGTAAAAGAAGCTAATACTTCATCATTTAAGTCAACCAAAGAAGAACCTATTACTCAAAGTAACTCAGGTACTTCTTCAAAGAAGCAACACACACTCCGAAAAAATGACTTGGACACACAGAAATATCCGGTCCATTCAAATTTTCAAATATAACTGGTCTAAGTTGCTACCCAAATGACGCAATGAATATGCTATTTCAATTGCCACCAATTGTTGACAGCATTTACTTACACAGTACAGACCAATTGTGCTTGCAAATGTTAGTACTTCATAGAAACGCAACAAACAATCCTGACAACACGTATAGTGTTCATGGAATAAGACAAGAATTGGACTACTGTGCTGGAATGGTGAAATTCACTAAAAAATCACAAGAATTTCTAATGTACTTACTACAAGTACTGGAAAACAAAAACATACCTATGAATGAAATCTTCCAGATTTCATACATGTGGAAACATACACTCTCTGCAACAATGTGACACAGGAACAAATCCCTAATGAGTGCTTCGTGTATGTATCCATACCTAATTGTGAATCTGTTCCATGTCAGCAACGTGTACAAAATGCAAACCATGGTAGATTATGTACTGCCTGCAATTCAGATAATCGCTCCACCTTACTAATACAAACACATAGTAAATACGTAATACTAATGCTTCTACGTTACAATGCAGATGGTACCAAAAACAACTGCAAGCTGACTGGATTCACACATGGTCAAGTATCACTTGGTAAGAAAACCTTCACAACAATAGGTATAATCTACCACGCAGGAGACACAACCAATACAGGTCACTACACTGCATATATAAAAAAGAAATGTGGATGGTTCAAATGTAATGATAGTACCATTACTCTAAAGCAGAGATTACCAGCAAATCTTACAAACGCTTATTTAATCTTCTTAAAACCAAAATTGTATAACTAATCTGTACTTAAACATTAACAAAACTTCAATTAAAAAACTATAAACTGTTAAAATATGCCAACAGGTATCTAACTGCCCCAAGATTCTAAATCAACCAAACAGATAAATGAATACCACAAAATTATAACACGAAATAAACAGTTAGAATACGCCAACAGGTATCTAACTGCCCCAAGATTTTGCCACAACCAAACAGATAAATCAATACCACTAGATTATAATAAAAAATAGACAGTTAAAATACGCCAACAGGTATCTAACTGCTCCAAAAATCTGCAACAAGCCAACAGATAGAACATTAGCCAGAAACAACAAGTGAACACTGAAAACAAACAAACAAATAGACTGTAGCATAACAAAAAAAGTTTTTTTTTTTTAATCCGACATGGATTTTTTTTCCCGCAGACCCAATTATTTGAAAAACAAACACAGAAATTGAGCAAATTGTGCAGTACACTGGTTTGTAAACTACTAAATTTGAGGGTCGAAAAAAAGCTGAAATGTCTATTATGCAATGTAATAAGTCTTTATAAAATACACACACTAACATGCTCTTTTCTTTTATCACAGATATTGAAAAAGATTATGTGCTCCAGTTACCCAACTGATGAAAAAAATATATCCAATTGCAAAAAATCAAAAAGTAAGTATATTGTAATAGAACACATAAATACTGCTGCATAACAGAACCATTGAAGCAAACATCTAACCTTACACCACAATACACAAAGTTTACTTCCATGGATATGTTATACTGCAGTGCTTGTTAACAAACTCTACAATCTTAATGACATGACGTGCCAAAACTTCACATACAAACTATACAACTGTAGATTTGCAAATATTTGATTCTATGGGTGTGATCTATGGGTGTGATATGCTGCGGTGGTTGTGGCGATTCACCCAAGACTCTAGGCCCTGGCCACAACCACCACGGCATATCACACCCATAGATCACATCCATAGAATCAAACATTTTAACTGTCTATATGGGCCCACCAATATCACACTTTTTACAAAGTTTAGTGAGGATTCATCCAAGTAGAGCAAAGTTATAAGCCTCCCATGGTGTCTTATAACTTCAGTGCATATAACTTCGGTCTTTGGTGGATGGCCTTCGGCCACGCACCCAAGACTCTAGGCCCTGGCCACAACCACCACAGCATATCACACCCATGGTGGCTTATAACTTAAGTGCTTATTACTTCGGTCTTCGGTGCATGGCCTTCAGACATGCACCGAAGACTCTAGGAACTGGCCACAACCCCCGCAGCATATCACACCCAAAGAATCAACCATTTAAACTGTGGCATATGGGCAATTTTTATGTCCCCGGACACCGCGGGTGTCCTTAGAACAGTTTCAACTTGCCTGCGGACAGCACGGACGGGAATACTGTCCTTAGGACACCCCTCATTTTCACTAATTACGGATAAACCGGACAGCACGGGCATGGCGAATACATCAGTAGCACCTGCTACCTAAACAAATCCAGTATTTGACCCATCTCTTACTCCCCAAACCTCCCCAAGCACTCTTGCACACCAAAACACTGCCCAAAACTGCATTTTGCCTCTGTTCACCGCTCCGCTGTCGGCGGATCTAAGATGGCGGGCGCATCGGAACAATCTGACTCACTGACTACTTATTTTTGCAATGTTTGGTGAGGATTCGTCCAGGGAAAGCGAAGTTATAAGCCACCCAAAAAGTGCTCTTCCTATGGGATTAGCAACTTAACCATAACTACACAGCCACTACTGTGGAACTCTTGCTGCACATAAACGAACGCACCTATTTTAACAGTGGTTCCTGTTTACTTTTGCCAGCACTGCGAGCTGGAAAACGCTCTTGCTGGTGCTTGAGAGCCCGTTGCTTCCTGGAGGAGGCGGGGCTGGGGACACGCACGTCACGATCACGTGACTCCCTGATCGCCTGATAACGACGAGACAGCCGCCCGAGCGGCGAACTCTTGCTGCACAGAAACGAACGCACCTATTTTAACGGCGGTTCCTGTTTACTTTTGCCAGCACTGCGAGCTGGAAAACGCTCTTGCTGGTGCTTGAGAGCCCGTTGCTTCCTGGAGGAGGCGGGGCTGGGGACACGCACATCATGATCACGCGACTCCCTGATCGCCTGATAACGACGAGACAGCCACCCTCGCGGTGTTGAGCCCGATAGGTGTAAAGGGCGTTGACTGTTTTGCGGCTGTTCGGCGCGCTGTGGACGCAAGTATAAACGTTGAGATAGTTAGTAATAGACATTTTTCATCCGGGTGGCTTGGATTAGGTGCATGTAACATAGTTCGTAAATATACTGTAAGATAACCACCTGGTGGGGGGAGAGTCGGTTTAAGGCCTGCTCCTCAAACTGCCGGCCGCTCCCATACAAGGTGGATTTGTGGAACATTGCATTTGCATCTTCCTTCTGATGTGAGACTGGTGTTATATCTGCTTTGCATTAGTGGTTGATAGATACCCATTGGTATCCAGTGGTCTCGTTATATAATACGAGTCTCAAATTGCTCGCTTTTACTAAATATTTTTATATTTTGATTTTTGTTTTTATGGTAGTACTGCTTGAGGCACCTTGTTTACTGATCTTTTATTGGTTTTAATCTATTGAGATTATGTTATACATTATCATCTATAGTGAAAGGTATGTATCGTGAGCACCATTCTACCTCTGGAACTGACGTCTGAATTTACAGACCAGTGAAATTTTAATTGACCTACTGTTTGGTAGGTTAGAAGTTAGTGCCTTATAGACATTCTGTACCCTCTATTATCATGGCTCCAAGCCCATGTACTCATAACCTTAGGTCAAAAAAAGGCAAACAAAGTACACCAACAACTAATATAACAATAGAAACCAAGAAAGGGGGGAAAAGAAAAAATAATAGGAAGGGAGAGAAGAAAGAGATCATTGGTGAGATTAAAGATGTACCTGGTCAACCCAAAATATTTCATTTTTTAACTATTAAAGAAAAAGTATTGATACCTGACACTGAACAACCCCACCTACTCCCCTCTAACAGCTCAATGATTGATAATAATTCTTTGTTGACACTAGTGCATAATCTGAGGCGCCAATCCATGGGAATATATAAGGATCAAAACATTTCTGCAGTGGAGGATATTGAAATGAATAATATTATTGGATCTAATCTATCTGACACTCCAGATTTGACTAAATTTGCACAAGAAGAAGATATCGGTAATGAGGAAGAGGTGTCATGTAATCCTACAGAGAACTCATTTAATAATTCTCTTAATAGAGATATGAGTGGGATTAATGAAAACCCCCTTGAGGTTGGAGAAAAATGTGATGCACTCACCACTATGATGGATGTTCTAATGACCATTTGTACTAAGTTGCTTAAAGAACAAAGGGATATTAAGGTAATGGTACAACAGAACATTGATAATACTAGATCCCTTGAGATTGTGATAAAAGAATATTGGGGGGGGAAGTATCCAATGGAAATAAGTGATGATCTTGGAGATTTGAGCAAATTGGTTTTAGCGGCCGAAAATGAAAGTAAGAAAGAATAAGCCTTGTATAATCTACCCCCACAGGAGTTGCCCAATCCTAGGGATAACACACCAGAAGAAATAATCCTAAATGAGAGTGTTGTTGTAGTAACAGTATCTCAAGGTTTGAAGAGACGCACTAGGCGTAAAAAGAAAAATAGAAGGCCCACTCGGAAAAGGGTGGCGATGGCTAAAGTCATAACTACAAAAAAAATTAAAAAGAACACGATGGCCCTAGCAGATACAGTTTCTCCAGACTCTGAATGTGTAGAAGTGGGGAACCACTTTGAAATTATTGAACATCAGCAGAAACTGGACCCAGGTAAAAAAACGAAAACAAAAAACGGGGGTTTACAGAACTGGTTAAAAGGAAATAAGCAGGAGCTGGAGGAATTCGGACCCAAGGATAGGGTACTTATGGGAAACAATTTTAAATATGTTACAATACCTCGGAATAGTAATGATATGACTCTTACTAAAATAGAGCAGGAAATATATATTAGGGAGATGGAGCGTCTGGCCATGCATAGTAATTATAAAATTGGCATGGCTAACTTAGCTGGAATGAATGAAGAGCCTCTGCTTCCAGTGGGAAAAACCATAAAGATTATAGAAAGGGGTACCACAGATGAAAGCCCCTTTCTAAACCGGGCATGGTTATTGAATAAATTGTCATCTATACCGCAGTTACAAAATATTAATACAGGGGACATTGAATATATTATACTACCAGAAATTGGTAGTTGGGAAAATTGGGTCATTGCCCGATTTAGATCTGCTGTGTTTGTTGACCTTATACGTGAAAATTCCAATGGAATATGGGGGAATGAATATGAAATTGTGATATGTAACTCTCCCTCATAAAAAAACATCAGTGCAGCAAATAGGGGTTTGGAGGGGTATCCTCCGACATGTATTGAATTTGGAAGTAATTTAAAGGACACAAACATTTTGGAAGGAAACACCCCATGCTCAAATTGAGATGAGGTATGCACTAATGAATATACCCTTCTCTCTTGGAATTGTAGGGGTTTTAACTCCCTTTTACATAAGGATGGTATAAAACTACTCTTGGAGAGTGACATTTTTGCCCTTCAAGAAACTTGGATTACTGGGGAAATCTTATTGGATGGATATAATATATGGCAAAAATCTGCCGATAAGGGTGAGAGGGGTTGCCCATATGGAGGGCTCTGTATAGGGATAAAAAATAATTTTAATTATAAACCATATGAGAAACATGGGAGTCTTCGGAATGTCATGTGTGCATCTATAAATAGAGGAAGCCATACAAGGAAACTTCTACTTATAAATATCTATTCTCAACCTGATGGGGTCAACTTTCCGGAGATTGGGGAGTATCTCAACCTAACCCTTGATAGCTGGACTTTGGAATCTCCTGATTCGGATATTTGTATAGTGGGAGATTTTAATGCCCATTGTAATATAGCCGTAAAGGATATGAATAGGTGTAAAGAATTGTGGGAGGAAACTGCTATATTTGCATCTATAGAATTACAGGATTGTCTAGGGGTTGGGGGGCAAAATCAGCAGACCCTACTAGGCTGTCGATGGATGAACCTGATGTTTGACTGGGGGCTTACATACTTGGAAACAAATATAGGTACAGGGGATGGGAACACCTGGTCTAATGGAAAGGTTTCTTACAGGCTAGACTACATGTTCGTCAATAAAAACCAAAGATGTACATACATCTCGTTCGAACATGTAGATATCTTGCTGAGTGATCATGTACCTCTTCGGGGTAAATTTAACTGTGACCCAGGAACCCAAAGATGGGGAGTGGGCGAGGAGATGAATATACAATTTTCAGCCAGTGGAAATAGGATTACTTGGTCTGATAGAAACCTAGCCTCCTTTAATGGTCTGTTTGATCGTTTAATTATTGATGGCCACGACATAGCTTGTAATGGACTTAACTCTATTACCAATCTGTTGGGTATGATACGTCGTACAAACAGTAATGTCATTTTGAAAAGTACAAAGGGGAAAAATCACACACATAAGTTCGATCAAGCAATCTATGATAGGAAAAAAGAGATGAAACGCGATATTCGAGAACTTAAGCAGATATGTGACTTAGATGATAAAGAGAGAAGTAAAAGAATAAGTAACATAAAGACACATTATAAAAATTGGATAAAGGACTATAAATACAATACCAACAATGCAAATTGGAGATGCATATATAAGTTATGTAAAACTCATGACTCAAAAAAATTTTGGTATCTCTATCGCCAATTTTTAATGGATGAAGATAACAGGGAAAATAATGATGTTGGTCAGGAGGTTTGGAAACAATATATTACTAATCTCTTTTTCAAGACCAGTCACATATCGGCTAATACTAGCCTAAATCCATGTGGTATGGCCAATATCCCCTTTGATATTATAGATATTCTTAAAGTGATATCAAAAATAAATTCCTCTCGTGCCCCAGGGCCGGATGGGCTGGCTAACATTGCTATAAAACAAAACCCTAAGAAATGGGCAGGTATCTTTCTCCAACTATTCACGAGTATATGGGAAACAGGTATTATACCGGAAAGTTGGAGGAAAGCTATTGTTGTCCCTATTTTTAAAAAAGGGGACAGAAAACTGCCGGATAATTACAGACTTTTAGCTATGGCGGATAGTAGTTGTAAGATCTTTTGCTCCTTGTTAGTAAACAGCTTGGATAATTGGATAGAGGAAAATAGTTTACTGTCTATTCAACAAACGGGATTTCGAAAGGGATATAGTACCCTGGATAACCTGACTATGCTGAACTACATCATAGCCAACTCAAAGGACACGGGGGAAAAATTATATGTATGTTTTATAGATTACTCGAAAGCCTTCGACTGTGTTAATAGGGGACTTTTGAGGGAGAAATTGAGAGTGAAAAAGATTTGCCCAAAAATCCTTCATTTTCTGGAGGAAATGTATAGGGATACTACGGTGACCATCTGCTTGGGTAAAGGAAGGATGCTGTCATCTGAGATCAGAACTAATACCGGACTCAAGCAGGGTTGTGTTACCTCTCCTGTAGTGTATAATTTATATGTATTAGATATGTGGGAGAGTTTTAAGATCTTAAACAATTTCCCACCTATTGTGGCTGGGAAACCAATATGTGGACCTATGTATGCAGATGATACTATCCTTATGGATAAAACTCTGATAGGACTGCAAAGAATGTTGAATGGCTTATCTGCTTACTCGGAGGCAAACAACCTCAATATTAATATAAATAAAACAAAAATTATGGCATTTGGAGTTACTAAACAGGAAAAGAAAAGGCTTATCTCCAGATGGCATATTAATAATATTGAATTGGAAGTTGTTGATGCCTATCCCTATTTGGGGATGCCCATCCTGAGTAAACCATGTATTAATTTTTTCCAAGAGGCAGTCAATTTGAAAATTTTAAAGAAATGGAATGTGATAAGGAAATACATGGCTAGTAAGGGTGGTCAGTCCATTGAAGGTTTTTTAGAAATATATAAGAGTTATATTATTCCAGGAATTATGTATGCTATAGAAACAGTGGAAAGTAAATATCTGAGTAAATTAGACCAACTCGAAGGGAAGCTTTGGAGCTTTGGAGGCCAGCTCTTGGGCTGCCCAAAGCTGTGCCTATACAAGCAATAAGATGCGAGTTGGGGATTATTTCCCTCTCCACGTGGTGGAAAATAGGATGTTGTAAACTTTATTTTAAAATAATATTGGGGAAAGAGGGGAATGAAAGCCTTCTTGGTCTCACAGGAAGAAATAAGAGCGAAGGCAGGTTTAAGAATTCCTATATGGTTAGTTTACAAAATACAGCACTAGCCTTCCTTGAAATTTTAGGTTTTAATGAGCTCACGGGGAAGGATAATATTGTACGTATCTTGATAAATCTCAAAGAAAAAGCATGTATTTGGGATTTGTGTGAAAATCAGTCCTATTTATATAATATCCCTCGATATACAATGTTTGCTCTTCAAGCCACTCCGAAACAATATTTGTTAAACACAGGAAATAGGACTTTGAGGAGATTTATTTTACAGTTACGTATGAATACTCTCCCATGTAATGAAATAACCGGGGCTTGGGCAAATATACCCCGTGCTGAAAGATTGTGCAGGCACTGTATATTAGAGGTGGAGACACTAAGACACATTTTAACTATGTGTATTAAACTAAAGGAATGGTATTATAAAGGGTACTCAAATTTAGTTGGCGACCTTCAAATGATTGAATCTAATCAATTCTGGTCAGCAATTTATGATGGTGAAATTAAGGTTTTTATTGGGGCAGCCTTTTATATTTGGAAGCGAGAAATTTCTTTTTAAACTATTGGCAAATTATATTCTTCTATTTTTAAGAATGTGATATCTTTTTTCAAATGTGATATCCTGTTTGTATGATTTATATGATTTGATGTGTGACATCTCTTCTTATGTATGGATAATATGAAATTAATGTATGTTCTTTGTTATTGATGTAATTATTTTTGTTAGTGTATAAGGTTTTAATTAACCAATATGCACTTTAAATAAATCAAAAAAAACTGTGGCTGTGTAAAATATGTATATATATATATATATATATATATATATATATATATATATATATATATATATTACACAGCCTGCGGTATCAGCCATGTAGTTATCGTTAAGTTGCTAAACTCATAGGAAGAACCCTTTTTTTTGGCACCTTATAACTTCACTCCCCGTGGAGGAATCCTCACCAAACTTTGCAAAAAAAGTATGTGGCTGGCTCTGAATTTTTTTTTCACCAAGTCGGGTGAGGTTTCATGCAGGGGGAAGTTATAGGGGGGTCCCAAAAAATGTGTTTTTGCCATAGATTGAATGTGGAAAAACTTTGCGCACAGCTACAGCCCGAACGGATGGATGGACTTTCACCAAATTTGCGGCTGGAGCGGGGGCCTGGGCCAAAAAGCATGTTTTTGTGTGTTTGGTTGCCATTGGATCAGTATTTTCTTTGCAAAACACTGAAATGTACATCCCAAAAAATTAGTGATATCTAGGTCCGCTGTACGGACCCATTTCTCTGTTTGGTCTGTGGAACAATGTCTCATTGGCCTGCGGTACGCCATGCTGTCGGCGACCAGTGGACACGGCCGGTGGTTGGCTGCAAGGAAGTGTGCTCTGCATTAAAGTTTTTGGGAAATACTGTCATGGTGTATCGGAGGACAGTGTTTGTTTGTTTGTTTGTTTGTTTGTTTATTTATTTATAATGCGCACCAGACCCTGAGGTAACCGGGCGCAGCAGAAAAACAATATGCAAAACTTACAATGTTACAAGAATCTGGGCATAACAATGTTGCAAATTTACAATAGTGCAGAGATATCCAATTCACATATTTACACTGATACGGTATAGTCAAGAGATTGATAGCAATTAATATACAGAATGCAAAGGTTATATAAGAATAAAGATCGAATTCTAATACAACATATATACAGTTGGTTTAAGGTGCAGAGGGATCTAAGGATGACTACAAGTTTTTAGTGTTGATGTGTTTGATGAAATTCTTTCTAAATTGTGAGAATGGTTGGTCTGCTCTCAGGTTATGTGGTAAGGCATTCCACAGTTTGCCGGCTGTCACAGGGAAACTGATGCCGACCAATTTTGGCAAGTTTAAATCTTGGTACTGCCAGACAGTTGGGATTGACCGTTCTTGTCGGTCTGCTAGATATTTTTCTCTTTATTTTATCCGTCAAATAGCTAGGAGCCGTGTTATTGAGAGCTTTGTGTGTCAGGGTGATCATTTTTAGATGGATTTTGTCAACAGTAGAAAGCCATTTATGTTGGCGTCGGATAGCGGAGATATGCTCCCTTGCACACCGTAGTCTACACTACGGTGTGGATGGCTGGGCCTTTTATACGTAGCAGTGTGCGTATACTAAAAATAGTCATATTTGGAACCAATCTGCCGTCCTTTTTCCCTGTTCGCAGCGCAGACAAAAGTTTGCTTGCACTGCAGTGTCAGTGACGGCATGTGTGAACAGTGTTCCATGCCGGCGGCATGTTGTATCGGAAGACAATGCGGCGACAAAAGGATTTGAAAATCATAAGGCAAGGCATCTGGTGGTGGGAAGAAGGGATGCAAAGGCTGCGGGAGTGAGAGGAACTTCACGTGATATCTATTAATATACAAGAAGACGGTGGTGTATGGGTAGAGATAGTGCAGTACCAGTCATGCAGTGTGTCCACTGGGTGTATTGAATAGTGCACTTATGGAAGAGGTCCCGTGCAAATGTTTCTTATATATGCTTTTGTAGTTTCCATTGCGCAGATTAGTAAGTGTTGCCACGCAGTATGCACCATTGGTTCTATGCACGTGCTAGAGTGGTGGAAGCAGGCTGAAAGTTGTGAAGATTGTTTTGTTTGGTTGGCATGTTTATAATGGTTTCTGATTGGAATTGGGTAGCAGTGCGGAACACACTGGATGTTGCTGCATTACAGTAAGTGGAACATGTGTTGTTGTGTCTCTGCTTTATGGTGTGGCAGTTGGGTGGACGTGCTGATGCATATGTTGGCTTTGTGATATTTGGCACATACGTAACTGGTCACCTGCATGGCTCTGTTACAATGTGGTGAGTGTAGGCCTTAATCACAGCTTCCACAATATAATACAGCAATGCAGTTGTTACTATGCATGCATTCGGAGATGGCAAGTAGCACAAAATGGTTGCCCAGGACATTGTGCACTTGGTGAAACAACATAAGTCAGCTGCTATGCATACATTACCATATGGTATACATGATTGCCCCTGTTGCACAATAGGGAGCCACAAGTCACCATCTGCATTTGCTATGAGTAGGTCCTTATAAGACCATTCCTTGACAAAGCCTTTCACCACATTCAACCATGAAAGGAAGTCATCAGAAAGTTGTGCAATGCAAAATGTACACAGCCACTCATATACCAGTATGCACAGGCAACACAATGTAATTGAGCAACGTATGTACAGATGTGGCCAGGGTAAAAGTTGGCAGGCCCCTTTGCAAATGGGGCCTGCATTACACATGAAATGAGAGGTAAACCTTAGGTTGGACTAGGTTGTTCATTGTGTGGTGAGGCCCAGCAGTCAGTGATGGTAGAGCAATGCCAGAAGGGGAAAACAATGGCGAACACATGAAACGTGGAACCTACACAGCAATACTGTGTGTTGCATGTACTAAGGTTGTAGACCCGTCCATGCATAAGAGTGCTGTGGGGAGAAGTTGGTTTTACAATCCTGTCCTCGATGTGCGGTTTGTGATCATTGCATAAAATGTTGCTTTTATGGTTGTGGGGAATGTTTGCAATTATTACACTCTGTAGCAAATGCTTGCACCCGACGGAGTGCTGACTCCTTCAGTGTGTTCTCTGGGAGAAGTGTTGAAGTAGTCGATGCTTAGAAGTGGCTAGGGGTGACCTGCATGTACCTGGCCACTTTTTCACCTGTATGGTCTGTTATGTTGAGCTGGGTGTGGACAAGGGCAACACTGTTGTGTGTATGCCAAAAAGCAAGTAGCCTGTAGGGTAGTCACCGAAGAGGCTAGGCTTGCTCAATAGTACGCCACCCTAACGCCGCCATGCACTTTTAAGTATGCATGTCTCAGCTGGTGGTAACTTTCAAAAAATGGTTCTGCAGGACCTTGTAGACGTGGTTGCACAGCACACATGACCTGAGTGCGTCAGGTACCATATGGTGCCCATTATGCCACCACCTTGCACATTGGCGAGCCACTTGGCGCTACTTGAGGTTGATATTAGTTGCCTTTTGCACCACCCGTCAAATGTAACGTTTCTGGATTGTGGGTGTAGGTAAGGCCTACAGTATTGGGTACATGGCCAAGGGCTGCAGGCCGTTGGTTATGCACTCAAGAGCCTATCACTTGCCGGCAGCCACCATACCATACTGCAGCCATGTACAGTTGTCTCTGTTTGTGTCTGAGGACGGTGACCTTTGATTAATGGGTGCGGAGAGCATTTCACGCTTGGTGGAACAACCAGTGAGGTGCTATCTGTTCGCAAGCACCTGCTGTATGTAATTGCACGTATTGCACATTGGGCATTAATTTGCCCACAGCTACATGTTGGGAGGTGTTTTATAAACAGAAGCATGTGTGCCTTTTCAGTGTTGGAATGTCCAGCACCAACTATGACAGCATTAAAGCATTAAAGAGCAAGATTTGCACTGGGTGCAAGGAAATTGAATGTTTCTGCCCTCCATTGGCAATGCTGTTTTGTTTGCCACTCTGCTTGCAGCATTGCATACAATCCTGTAGAACTGTAAGAGAAGCGTTGACGTTCAGTACGTACAAGTGTGCGGAGGAGAAGGGAGCAGGAACGCATCGAAAGACATAAAAAACAAAAAAAATGTGTAAGCAAGTTTGTACATAACAAAAACAGGACAAAAAAAGTTGTAATAAAACATTTCTTTTCCGAGACAGTACTATAGACCCAACTCCTTATCCTGTTTTACATTTACCCCTCCAAACTGCCCTCCTCCCTCCCTCCCATGAAAAGTCAACGGTTTACGTGGAACATTACGCTTTCATGTGCCACATCCAGACACTTTCTGGATGGAAGCCATGGCAAGGAAACAGTGGAGTGAAATGCACTGTTTATAAGGTTGGTGGGCCAGGTGTGTACTGTACCAGAGGGTTTCATTGCACAAAGCAGTGCAGAAGGCAAAGGTGGAAGTGAGCAATGTAAGGAAAAGGCAGCCTGGGTGTATGCATCAAATGTATGTATTTCTTTGGAGTTAGTAACATGCAAGGTGTGCTGCACGTGCCCAATATTTCTTGACAAGTGTGCAGTAAGGGGCCTAGTACGAAACCACATAACAACTTTGCGGTGTACACGGTAGGTGGCAGGCATCCCACTGTTGTGCATGCATTGTGTGCATGATGTAATATGATGTGCGATTGTATGCTATGGCATTCGTAATGCACCTACACACACGAGTAGCAAACCACAACAAGGCAAAGGAAGGCAAACAGAGTGGAGACAGTGACAAGCAACCTACTAGGCTAGGTGCTGTTAAAACTGATATAATATTGTTTCGTTCTCATTGTATATGTTGGCCTATGCCCAGTCGCTTTGCGAGGAAATCCGTATTGCAAGGTCATGACCTTAAGTGAATCAAGCCTCCATTTTAGGTTAAAGCCGCCATTTTAGTTTATCGTGCAAAGTCACCCTGTGGCCTAAAATGGCCGACCTGTGTTCTCTTGTTCTTACTTTAACCTCTTCAACCTCTGTAGGAGAGTTAATGTCCAACCTGCCTGCAGGCTACATGTTAGGGTCATGTAGACCTTGTACTATGTTGACCTCGGGATCAGGGGATTACTTGAATCGGCGATGTTAACCTACAATTATACTAGAACAATAACGCTATTTAAACATGGCATGCGAAACATCTGTTTGACCTGCATTAAAGCAAATGTGTACAGAGTGTAAAGTTAAACCCAGAGAATAATAGTGCTTGTTAGTAAATGTATTAAAAATTAAACCGCATGCATGAGATATGTAAATTAGGAATGAAACTGGCACGAACCCAAGCCCAGTACATGATTAACTTGTAGGAGGCTGGACATCGTTATGAAGAAACTGTATACATACGCTGATGTCCAGCTAGCAATTCCTGTTCACTGCTCACACTGAACCTGCTGGTGGTCTCTGTAATGTACTGACGGCCGAATAGCTATTTGTGTACTTTGTTTTATAAACTGTTCAGTATTGCAATAAAGATTCTGGGAATCTTTACAAGTCTGTGTTGGTGTATTTCTATTTCCATGGTGTAAAAGCCTTAATATTGTATTTTCTGATTCCATAGATGTAGCCCGAGACAACGTCTTGACGAGGGTACATATATCGAGGCAGGTAAATTTGCCGAAATCACCAGATACGTGGGTCCTTAGAATTGTCCTTAGTAACCCGATCGGGCCTCCCAGTCCTTTGGTCAGGTGAATCGTGACCCGATTCTTAATTTAACCCTGACAACTTGCATTTGGCGTATTGTACTCGCGAGCACAATTATTTGACCAGCTAACACCAGAATTCTGATATGCCTGGGAAATTGTCTGCCTGCTTCAGGGCATTGTTCCGCAGCGACAGACAATCTTTGGAAGATAGCTGTCCTGCACCACAGGAGGGGTCGCCGGCATGTACTATGTACTGTATGAAAGGCTTTGGTAGTATAGCATTTAATGATATTTGGCACAGACAGACCAGACATAACTCTAATCTTCGGTGGCCAACCAATGGTAGCTTTGAAATCCCTCGCATAGAATATCTAGAGTCTGTATTGGTAAAGAAAAAGGCTAGACCTGCAGCATTTGACGCATTGAACAGTTGGAAAACAGAAGCTTTGCAGCAACAAAAGAGTAGAGAGAAACATATGCGTCGACATATGACGAATGCCGAACAGGCACTGTTATATTATCAAAACAAACAATTGGAATCAGTTAGGAACACAGACAGAGCGTTTCAATTAGGTATTCAGAAAATGTACCCTTCAAAAGATTTTCATTCGTCTGATGAATTGATTAACAAACTTTTGCATGACCGAAGGCCCGATGCCTCTGCGCCACCCCCGTACGTCCTTCCTCTTGGCGCTTTGCCCATTCTTGTAGTTATTCCTCCTCCTATAGTTCCTCCGGTCCTCCCTGTTGTTCTTCCTGTTGTTCTTCCAGCCGCCGCTTCTTTTCCTGCCCACTTGCCTCCACCTGTTGATATTCAGAATGTGCCTACTCTTCCTCTTCCAAGTGATTCTGCATCACTTGTAGTAGACCAGGGAGCGGGATCAAGGGTTGTGACTCGGAATACTGTGTCCCCAGATAAAAATAATGAATTGATTGCTTGGGCTAAACATTGTATGGAGAAGGATGAACAAGCTGATGTTTTTTTCCACACTCAAAAATTGAAAAAGTATTCCTGAGAAAAATGTTTTTATTGAAGGGTTAGGGATTCATTTGAGTATAATGTGGAATAGATTAAACGATGTAGATCTCCCACAAGGGTTACAGGATTTGAATGCCTTAGCGTTGTCTAGAGATACTGCGGAGAAAGTATATGAGCATTTCAAGAGGATTTTTGTGTATAGGAAGGAGTTGGAAGAGTTACAGAATGAAGAAGTAGATGGTGATAGTTTAGGTACTATGTTCTTACAGAAACGGTTTTCTCCTCGCCGTGAATTGATAGGTGAGGAAGCGCGAATTTGTACAAAGGATGCGATAAGATGGATTTCGGATATGTCGATAACTTCAGATGAAGTATATGACACGTATGGTCAGTATACGTTAGAAATGCAAAAGAAAGTGATACAGGTTATGGTAGAATACCTGCAGAATGAGTGTGTAAAAAGAAAGATTTGTTGTCCCGCAGAATTGTTGAGTGTTTATAAGAGAGCCTTTTAGATTGATACTTCGTTGACTGCCTTAGCGCTTGATTTGGCTCTGTTGCTTAGTAAGCGTTCGGAGCTACCTACTTCTCAGTTGCCTATGAGAGAGGTGTCATGACGCCTACCCCCGGGGACCCAGACCAGGTCCAGCAACCCCGGAAGCAGGCATCAAGTTATTTTGGGCAAGCCCAAAAACCTCTGCTAGGGGCTGTTTCGGTGTGGTCCTGGCGCCTATGGCGCCAGGCTCATACGGAGAGTCAGTCCTGGCGCCATAGGCGGCAGGCTCATCGAGTAGAACTTACCTGATGCAGACCATGCTGCAAGAGCTCCAAGCCAAATGAGACTTGGAAGGGACTATTTTACCGAGGGACTATTATTTTACCTAGGGGCTGGGGAGGAATACCTACCTGGGACTACTTTGGAGGCTATTTAAACCACGCCCGAAGAGCAGCACACGCTTCGTGTTATTCTGCATCCAGAAGCGTAACGCTCACAGTGCCTGCAAGTCTGCATCCAGTCTTCTGTCACGCCCGTCTCGAGTTTGGAGCTCCTAGAAAAAGGGAGAAAGAAGGAGAAAAGGTTAGAACAAGAGCAATACCTTTGATCCTTACCTGAATTCCCGATCCATCGCGCCTTCGAGCTGGAAGAAAGAAGTTATTTTATGCGCATCGCCTCGCCTGCTGCAGCGCCGCGCCAAACTCACCCTTTTTCACAGCATCTTCACATTCCACCGCATCCTCCTGCATGTTCCCGCCGCATTCCGGCACCTCAGGAGTAGACAAGAACAGCAAGGTGAGCCAAGGAAATACACAGAGGAATATTAGTAACCCCCCCATAGACTTACCTGATTTTATCACCGGGGGTACTATTCCTCTTCACGGGTCGGCGCAGCTTCCACTGCATCTTCGCCAATCCCCGGCCCCTAAGGGGAAACAAAAGGACAGCAAGGTGAAACAAAGGGACTATCAAGGGGAACCCTCCTCACCACATTAGACTTACCTGATTTTACCGCCGGAGGTATTATTGGCCGAGACTTCATACTTTCTCTCAGTGCCTGAATAAGGGAGAAAGCAACAGGTTACATATTGACATTATTTATCGAACTGTGTTGGAAATACAAATCCTTACCAGAATATTACCGGTTGCCACAAGGAACTCTTCACTAGGGTCAAGCTGCAATCTGCAAGGAATCGGACAAGAGTGAAAGTCAGGCATTTGAACTCTTACGAACTACATACTTTTCGGAATCAATATTGTTCCGGAACTCACCAATTCCTTCGAGCCAGTGAAGCAACTGGTTATCAAAGGTGATCCGTGGGGAGAACAGCAGGGGTGGGGGGAATTACACTCAACTCCACGGGTGGTTAATTCCCTTTCTCCATTTGCAGAAGAATATTCCTATGGGCCAAGCAAACGAAGCGAGGTGGGCCAGTCCAGTCCGTCATCTCGGCCCTACGCGTCACATTGGTGGAGATCGCAGCTGTCCAGTTCAGATCGACGCCTCTGTGGGAGCCAGGTGAGCGTAACAGAACATGAAGCCTACCCACAAATTCCCACCCGGGCGTTATGGATACCTCAGAGACTGACCAATTGGCCCACTTACTAGGGGAATTGAGGGCTGAAGTGCATTCCGCCGGTCAAGAAACCAATGCTCTTAGGAGAGAACTGATTTTGTCAAAGAAGCGAACTCATGACCTTGCTAGGCAACTATTGCAAAGCCAGGCTGGACAAGCACCCCTACCTGGTTCCAGGGGAAATCCAGCTCCTGTGTTATCGGGTAACCCTGTGCAAATAAACCTACCAGGAAATATTCCATTAGCTCCACCCGAACGCTTTGCCGGAGATCCCAAAAGGTCCGCCGTGTTTATGAACCAATGCCGTTTGCACTTTTTATGCAGACCTGGAGCCTTCCCAAACGATCAAGCCAAGGTAGCCTTTATATTGTCATATCCAGCGGCAGTGCAGCTGATTGGTCAATTCCACTAGTTACTCAGGATGACCCAATTCTTCAGGAATTACAGGGCTTTCAAACGAGCATGGAAAGACTATTTGCCCGGCACTCCCAAGGACAGGCCCTGGATAACAAACTTTTGTCCCTACAACAGGGTAACCAGGACCTTCTATCCTACATCGCAACCTTTAATAGGTTGATAGTGGAAACTGGATGGCCGGAGGTAAAACGAATCACGTTATTTCATCAAGGGCTTCGAGGAGAACTCAAGGATGTCTTGGCTCAAGTCATGAACCCACCTCAAGACTGCGCTGAATATACTGACTTAGTGGTCCAGTTAGATCACAGACTTCAGAACAGAAAGGCTGATCAAGCCAAGTTTGAGAATCGGGTGTAGGTCCAAACCCACGCTAACCACAATGGAGCAGATACTTCAGAATCCATGCAAATCGGAGGGGTTAAAGGACCCTTAACCCAGAAGGAAAGAGAAAGGAGATGTCAAATGCAATTGTGTCTATATTGTGGAACTTCTGGGCATTTTCTACGGGATTGCCCTGTAAAACTACCCAAGAAGGTGGTAGGAGCTGCTGATAAAAGCTATATGGAGTCAGACTCAGGAAATGACCACGCTCGACAAGCATAGAGGTCCGCTTGCCGAGCTTAAGAAGGATATTCAGACCTCGCATTTCATCATACCAATGGTCCTCGTAGATCCAGGGCAGCCATCGCGTATGCACTCAGTAAGGGCATGCATTGATAGCAGGGCCATAGGAAACTATGTGGACTATGAATTGGCTTCCAGGATGAATCTACCTCTCTGCCGAAAAACCACCTCAGATGTCATCACCACAGTCGATGGAACTGAAATTGCCTCTGGGCCTGTAACTCATTCCACCGCAGAGATGACACTATTGGGTCAGGATGGGCATCGAGAGACTATTGTGTTTGATCTAATCAAAGCCCCACAGTTCCAAATAATACTGGGGATACCTTGGTCAGAAACACATAATCCTTGTATTGATTGGCGAGAGAAGAGAAGAACCTTCCCGGATTGTGCACAAACCTGTTACCCAAAGAAAAATCAGAACGCAGGCCTGGCCACAGTAACCACAGCAGTCATGCAACTACCTCCAGAATACCAAGAATTCCAGGATGTCTTCCAAAAAGAACAGGCAAACACCTTACCTCCTCACAGATCATATGATTGCCAAATCGATCTCATACCCGGTGCACAACCCCCTTGTAGCAGGATTTATGCCCTTACGGAACCTGAGAACCTTCACTTACGACAATACTTAGACCAGTACCTTGCCAATGGCTTTATTCGCCCATCCAAATCCCCTGCATCTTCAGCTTTGTTCTTTGTGCCCAAAAAGGAAGGTGACCTCAGAACATGCATAGACTACCGCCATTGAACCAGATAACTGTTAAGAACCGATACCCATTTCCTCTGATCCCTGAACTACTAGACCAAGTGAAGGACGCTTGTATATACACTAAATTAGATCTCCGGGGGGCATACCATCTGGTACGTGTAAAAGAGGGCAACAAATGGAAGACTGCTTTTCGCACTAAGTATGGGTTATTCGAATACCAGGTGATGCCTTTCGGGTTGTGCAATGCACCAGCAGCCTTCCAATACTTCATGAACGATGTCCTTCGTGAGCTCATTGACGTTTGTGTTGTCGTATATATCGATGATATTCTAGTATACTCCTCTTCAGAATCTGACCATGTGAAGCACGTCCGAGCAGTCCTTGAGAAATTGCGCCAGCACAAACTATATGCAAAACTATAAAAATGTGTTTTTCATGCCACAGAAGTTGAATTCCTTGGGTTTATCCTAACCCAAAAGGGTGTTCGAATGGACTCACGAAAGGTGGACGCAATCCTTAAGTGCCCATCACCAAGTTCAGTTAAAGGAGTACAAAGCATGCTCGGCTTTGCCAATTTGTACTGCAGATTCATCCCAGATTTTTCACATGTCGTACATCCCATCACAGCACTCTTGCAAAAAAATAAACGCTTTATGTGGACTGAAGAAGCTGAAAATGCCTTCCAAGAGCTGAAAGCGAAAATCACGTCTGCACCTCTATCAAAGCACCCGCGCCCTGACCTTCCATACATAGTGGAAACTGATGCATCCAGTCCAGCCATCGGAGCTGTCCTGTCTCAAAAGGACCCTGAAACTGGCCAGCTTCACCCAATAGCATTTTGGTCCAGAAAGTTCTCGGCACCCGAGTTAAACTATGCGGTTACCGACAAGGAGTTATTAGCCATTAAATCCGCCTTGAAGGCTTGGCGTCACTATCTTCTCGGTGCAAGGTATACCATTACTGTGATCACCGATCACCGGAACTTACAGTATTTAAAAACAGCCAAGGCCCAATCGTCACGTCAACTCCGATGGGCATTGTTCTTTGCCGAGTTCGATTTCGTGATAACCTATCGACCAGGTTGTAAGAATGGTAAAGCAGACGCCTTATCCCGAATAGGGATGGGAGAGGCAGAAGTGAACCCAGAACCAGTACCTATAATTTCCGAACAAAGGATTCTTGGCATGACTACTCTACAGGCACTAGATGATATTCAGGTAAAGATCCAGCAACTCTTTGATCCTACAGCCCTGCAGGACTAGGTAAAGCAAGGCCCGGACTATTCTGTCACCAATGATCTGCCTTATTACCAAGGGCGACTATTTCTGCCACAAGGAACTACAAGAGCTAGTCATTTCCCGTTATCATTATACCCTAATGGAGGGGCACCCAGGTATTGCAAAAACTGAAGCTAAAATTAAAAGACACTTCTGGTGGCCCACCTGGCGAAAGTATATTATATCATTTGTGATGTCTTGTGGTATTTGCGTCCAAAACAAAAGTCAAAAGAAAAAACCAGCTGGACTCTTACAACCTTTAGACATTACGCCTACACCATGGCACACCTTATCGTTAGACTTTATTACTGATCTACCTCCTTGTAATGGATTTAACACCATTCTAGTTATTGTGGATCTTTTTTCCAAGATGGCCCACTTTATTCCTTTAAAAGGATTACCTTCAGCCTCAATCCTGGCCAAAGAATTCCTCGAAAACATTGTTCGCATACATGGACTTCCGTCCGTGTTGGTCTCTGACCGGGGCAGTCAATTCATTTCACATTTTTGGAATAAATGTTGTCAATTGGCGCAAATCGACGTGAAATTATCGACTAGTCACCACCCCCAGACCGATGGTCAAACGGAGAGGACCAACCAGACTCTTGAACAATACCTGCGTTGTATGTTACATCAAACTGAGAGTAATTGGAAGGACATTCTTTGGATCGCAGAATATGCATACAATAATTCAGTACATTCTGGAACTGGACAAAGACTATGTTATACCCTATATGGGCACCATCCTCGAACCTCAAACCTTGACTCACCCCAACACTTAGAAATGCCCGCAGTGGACCATCTACACGCTACGATTACACAAGCCTTTAAGGAGGCAACTGCACATTTAAAACAAGCGAAGGAGAAATATAAGAAAGATGCTGATCGGCATAGAAGTGATACTCCACAGTACCAGATAGGGGATCAAGTATGGTTGGCCACAAAACACATACCTCTCAAGGGAACGTGCACCTTTAACCCTAAATATTTGGGACCTTACTCTATTAAGGCCATTATCAACCCGGTGGCCATCAAGTTGGACTTACCTGCTAATATGCAAATTCACCCCGTCTTTCATGTGTCACTTTTGAAGCCAGTGCAACCAGGGACAAGACTAACCAAGCCACCAGACCCCATCCTTATAGACGTGGAACCGGAATTTGAGGTTAAAAACATCCTGGACTCCAAGATGGTGAAGTCAAAACTTTTTTATTTAATCGACTGGAAAGGTTACGGAACACAGGAAAGGTCTTGGGAACCTAGTGACCACATGCATGCACCTCGATTGGTGAAAAGATTCCACCGAAATTTCCCAGACAAACCAAAACCACGGGGAAGAACGACTTTAGGAGGGGCCTTGGGGGGGAGTGCTGTCATGATGCCTACCCCCGGGGACGCAGACCAGGTCCAGCACCCCCGGAACCAGGCATCAAGTTATTTTGGGCAAGCCCAAAAACCCCTGGTAGGGGCTGTTTGGGTGCGGTCCTGGCGCCTATGGCGCCAGGCTCATATGGAGAGTCAGTCCTGGCGCCATAGGCGCCAGGCTCATAGAGTAGAACTTACCTGATGCAGACCATGTTGCAAGCTTACCTGATGCAGACCATGCTGCAAGAGCTCCAAGCCAAATGAGGCTTGGAAGGGACTATTTTACCTAGGGACTATTTATTTACTCGGACGGGGCTGGGGAGGAATACTTACCTGGGACTACTTTGGAGGCTATTTCAACCACGTCCGAGGAGCAAGACACGCGTCGTGTTATTCTGCATCCAGCAGCGTAAAGCTCACTGTGTTTGAAAGTCTGCATCCAGTCTTCTGCCACGCCCGCCTCGAGTTTGGAGCTCCTAGAAAAAGGGAGAAAGAAGGAGAAAAGGTTAGAACAAGAGCAATACCTTTGATCCTTACCTGAATTCCCAATCCATCGCGCCTTCGAGCTAGAAGAAAGAAGTTATTTTATGCGCGTCGCCTCGCCTGCTGCAGCGCCGTGCTGAACTCACCGGCCTTCGCAGCATCTTCACATTCCACCGCATCCTCCTGCATGTTCCCATCGCATTCCGGCACCTAAGGAGTAGACAAAAACAGCAAGGTGAGCCAAGGGAATACACAGATGAATATTAGTAACCCCCCCATAGACTTACCTGATTTTACCACCGGGGGTACTATTTCTCTTCAAGGGTCGGTGCAGCTTCCACTGGACAGCAAGGTGAAACAAAGGGACTATCAAGGGGAACCCTCCTCACCACATTAAACTTACCTGATTTTACCGCTGTTCGTATTATTGCCCGAGACTTCATACTTTCTCTCAGTGCCTGAATAAGGGAGAAAGCTACAGGTTACATATTGACATTATTTATCGAACTGTGTTGGAAATACAAATCCTTACCAGAATATTACCGGTTGCCACGAGGAACTCTTCACTAGGGTCAAGCTGCAATCTGCAAGGAATCGGACAAGAGTGAAAGTCAGGCATTTGAACTCTTACGAACTACATACTTTTCGGAGTCAATATTGTTCTGGAACTCACCAATTCCTTCGAGCCAGTGAAGCAACTGGTTATCAACGTGCCCCTGCGCTCAATGCAGGATGGAGAGCTCATCTTTTCAAACCATCAGGTGAGACTATAAGAGGGGACATCAAAGGTGATCCGTGGGGAGAACAGCGGGGGTGGGGGGATTTACACTCAACTCCATGGGTGGTTAATTCCCTTTCTCCATTTGCAGAAGAATATTCCTATGGGCCAAGAAAACGAAGCTAGGTGGGCCAGCCCAGTCCGTCATCTCGGCCCTACGTGTCACATTGGTGGAGATCGCAGCTGTCCAGTTCAGATTGACGCCTCTGTGGGAGCCAGGTGAGCGTAACAAAAGGTCCCTCCGACATTTGTCCAGAAAGTTGAGATTGCGGCCGATGCTGCATGAGGAATAGTCGCTGTGTACATTCCTGCACATTATGTATCGCAGTTTGTTCACGTCCCGTTCTTGAGACAGGAAGTGAACACCATAAAGCAATCTATTCCTGATATAAGAAAGAATGCAACGGGGTTCTATAAAAAAATAGAGTTGGTCTTACAATCATCGGTATTCACCTTAAGTGATATTGATTTATTATTTCCCGTACTCATGCCAGTTGATTTGTGGAAACAGATTAGGACTGTAGATGATGTACCTGGGTTAGGAGATACATGGGATAACATGGTTAGGCTCGACAGAGAAAGACCAGCTGGCGAACGACCGCCTCAAGTGATATTAACTTTGCCTGATAGGATTATTGTAAAATTAAAAACTATAGTTCCTGAAAAAATAATCATTTGGGACAAGCTTACGGCCTGTGTCCAAGGAAATTCTGAGGGTGCTACCGAGTTCTTCAATCGGTTCGGACAGGTATTTTCAGATTTCAGTGGACAAGACTTAGACACAGAGTCAGGGAAAAGGCTGTTTGTGGACAAATTTGTACGTGGATTGCTGCCTGACGTCCAGTTACAGATTATGTCCTCCGAAAGCGCTTGGCAGGCTAAGTCTCAATCAGAAGTACTGCGCATGGCTCAGTATTATGAAAATCGTGTGAATAATGTAAAGGAAAAACTTGAAAAAAAAAGGGTGACCTGAAAACAAAAGTACTATTACAACAGATTGTTAGAAACCCTGGAGGGGGTAATCAATTTAGAGGTCAGTACGTTCCACAGGGAAGTACGCCCCTGGCTCCGGTAACCATTAACCAGTGTGCCTATTGTCCACAGGAAGGTCACTGGCGCGCACAATGTCCGACCTTGCAGCAAAGGTCATTTGGGAACATGGGTAGACGATCCAGAGGTCGCCCAGGTGTGGGGGGCCTTGGCAGAGGTCAGTTTGCGCCAGAATCACAGCAACCTTCTTCACAGGATAAACAAGTTTCGAATGTGGATAATAGAAACATTTTTGATCACCCTTCTGCCGCGTACCTCTCTGAAGAGCTTCCTTTTGATGACATTCTGTTTCGTTAGGATTGCCCGAAGCTGGATTTGAAACCAACGCCTATTCCCGTTCATCAGAAAGTTCCCTACGATGAGATGGCGGTGGGAAATAGGAAGCATCTATTTTTAGTAGATACGGGAGCACAAAAGTGTTCCATTGACCATTCACGGGTTCCAAACATTCCCCTTTCAGGGCAGTCCAATGTTTCCATAGGGTTTTCAGGTACACCTGCAGTTTGTCCGGTCTCTTTGCCGGTATCGATAACACTGGGTCCCTTCACGGAGCAGTGTCCATTTCTACTTACTACAAACTGTGGGGAGAATTTGCTGGGGTTAAATTTGTTGAAGGAATTGAATGCAGTAATACATTGCTCCCCGGACGGAGTTCGGTTAACAATTTCACCTCAGCAATCACTCGCCTCTCAGTTTTTCGCTCGACCTTAACCGCCAGAATTCAGTAACATTCCGGAATGCTTATGGGCAATTGATGATAATGATGTGGGCATTCTTCAAATTGAACCTGTTAAAATTATTCTGAAACATGGAGTAAAATTGCCTCGCAATCCACAATATAAGATCTCAGTTGAAGGTGAACAGGCTTTGAAATGTATAGTTTCTGATTTTGTACATCGTGGAGTAATTGAGAAAATTACAGGTAGTTTGTGTAACAGTTTGATTTTGCCAGTATACAAAAAAGGTGATAATGCGATTCCTTTTCGGTTTATAATTGATTTGCGTGCTATTAACAAAATTGTGGCCCCTCAATTTCCCATTGTACTTGATGTTACAACGATACTAACTATGATTCCGGCTTCTGCCACTCACTTTAGCGTTGTTGACCTCAAAAACGCGTGTTTCAGTATTCCTATACATAAGGATAGTAGGTATTTGTTCGCGTTTACCCTAGGTGGACGCTCATTCACATTCACTCGTGCACCACAAGGGTACACTGAGAGTCCAAGTATTTATAGTAGAGCATTAAAAGAGCAACTCAATACTCTCGAGTTGCCTACCTCTTGCACGTTACTACAGTATGTAGATGATCTCCTCTTGGCTGCTGATTCTGAGAGTGCCTGTAAAGAAGGCACCATGTTGTTGCTTTGTCATCTAGCAAAACATGGCCACAAAACTTCACTCAAAAAATTCCAATATTGTTGTCAGGGGGTCGCCTATTTAGGCTATCTCCTGTCAAAGGAGGGAAGAAGGTTGAAACCTGAACGAATAAAAACTATTTCTGGCATGTCTGTCCCAAATACGCAGAAGGAAGTTAGAGCCCTGATAGGTATGGCTTCTTACTGTAGATTTTGGATCCCTAACTTTTCGTTAACGATTAAACCAATGCTGACTTTGACAAAAAAAGGGCATCTTTTTGCCATTGCCATGGACTTTGGAACACCAGACAGCATTTGATTTGCTCAAAACCGCGCTGTGTTCAGCACCGGTTTTAGGAACTCCAAATAATGAAAGGGCCTTTGTGTTGTATGTGCATGAACGTGATGGATGTGCTTTGGCTGTGTTAAGGCAGGAACATGGAGGGAAGAATAGGCCGTGCGGCTATTTCTCATCCGTCCTTCATCCTGTTGCATGCGCTTTGCCGAGATGTTTGAGAGCTGTCGCTGCTGCTGCTGCGTCTGTAAAACAGAGCGTGGGAATGGTCCTGGGTCATGCGTTAACCCTAATGGTACCTCACTCTGTAGATATTTTATTGAATAGAACTCAAACGCAACACCTTACTTCCGCACGATTGACAAGATACGAATTGATCTTGTTTGCTCCCCACATTCAAATTCAGAGGTGTTGTGTGTTAAATCCGGCTGAACTTTTACCTGTCCCGCAAGATACTGTTGATGGTGACGAAACGTCACATGATTGCCTTTACACTGCAGAACAAGAGACTAAAGGTAGAATTGATTTGAAAGACACGCCTTTGAATAGCCCACAAGAAGAGCTATTTTGTGATGGCTCTTGTTTCAAACTTCCAAATGGTACCTCCACGGCTGCTTGTGATGTCACTACCTTAAGCACGATTGTGGAAACCAAAAGAATTATGCATAACTCTGCGCAGGCCGCAGAAATTATAGCATTAACTCGAGCTTGTGAACTTTCTGAAGGGCTTACAGTAAATATATTTACCGACAGTCAGTATGCCTTTGGGGTAGTTCACAACTTCGGTAGACTTTGGAAAGAACAAGGTTTCTTGACCTCACATGGCACAAAAATACAGCACGTCACTTTAATAGTGCAATTACTTTCAGCACTCGCAATCCCTGTTCAGTTAGCCATTGTAAAATGTACAGCACATCAAAAGGTTACAGATGATATAGGAAAAGGGAATGCTTTCGCTGATCAGATAGCTAAACAAACTGCCACTGATTTTAGTTCAGAAATGTATGCTGTAAGGGAAACTATAAATGTTTTCACTTTTGGTGAAAGTATCGATTCTGTAAAAGACATTCAAGCAGATGCTACTGTAGAAGAGACCAAGAAATGGGTCGAGGGTGCAGGGAGATTGGATGGTGATGGGTGTTGGGTGTACAATGTTGAAGGAAAATGGTTACTCCCTGAGGCCTATATTACAATGATGGTCATTATGGCTCATGGTCCGACCCATGTCTGTGCACGTAAATTGACTAAAATGTTACCCAGTGTATGGGCCAATGATAACATTTTCAAAGTTGCGGAGCGCTTTGTCCAAGGGTGCATGGTCTGCTTGCAGCACAATGTAGGAAAAGGTACCTCGACTCCTAGAGGAAGTTTCGCTCCACCTTCTGTTCCGTTTGAGGTCATCCACTTTGATTTTATTGAGATGGAACGTTGCAACAATCTTAAATACGTGTTGGTTGTCATTTGTGCATTTAGCAAGTGGGTTGAGTCCTTCCCTGTTAGATATGCAACGGCCATAACCACGGCAAAAACTCTGTTGAAAGAGTTTTTTCCTAGGTTCGGGCTGCCGAGAGTCATCTGGTCGGATAATGGGCCACACTGTATCGCTGCTGTAATCCTACAAACATGTGAAGGATTACAGATTGATAAACGGTTCCATTCGGCCAGACATGCCCAAAGTGCCAGATTAGTGGAAAGACATAACAGCATTATAAAGAACAAGCTCGCTAAGACGTGTGCTGGCACCAAGTTAAAATGGCCGGGTGCCTTACCGATTGTGTTGCTGTCGATGAGAACAACCCCTCAAACTAAGACTGGGCTCTCTCCCTTTGAGGTGGTAATGGGGAGGCCTGCTAATATTTGGGGATTACCAAAGAGTCGCTAATTGCGGGATATAGAGAATGTGCTTCTTTCAGATTACTGTAACCAGTTGACTAAAGATCTATTTTCAATTTATCACCAGGTGCGAGAGGCATTACCTGTATGGTACGAGGGTCCCGGTCACAGTCTACGACCAGGGGACTGGATCCTCATGAAAGTTTTCGAAAGGTTGTCTTGCCTTGCACCTCGGTGGAGGGGTCCCTACCAGGTCCTGCTAGTCACCCAGACTGCGGTGCGGGTAGCAGGGCGGAAGAACTGAATACATGCAACACACACCAAACGGATCCCGCAGCCCGTGCCATACGATACAGAAGACACAGAATCCCTTTCCAATGCTGTAACCAACATGCCCGAAACAGCAACAACCGACAAGAGAGTATCGGAGATCGTTCCAGAGTTCGTAAGGCCAGACAAAACGGCCATCTTGTCTCCGCACTCTCCAACAGTGGTACTTCCGGATCAACCATTTTCTGATCCTATTTCCGTTCACTCGCCACCTCCAGTGGGAAGTGACGACATACTGTTTTCCGATCCTTCGGCACCGGAAATTGTGAAATATAATTTACGTCCTAGAAGATAGATGTACGGCACGGTCTGACTGTGCGATTGAGGAAATCATTTGAGGACTTGCCTTTTGGCCCGACTGTACGAAAGGATTCTGTTGGCTAAGTGTTGGGAAAGACATTAAGAAGATGCGTGACTGGAGTTGCCAGCAAACGAACAATTGGTGTTTTTCGATTGAGGACTACGATGCCCGCACCCGCTACCGCTCGTACCAAACTTTTAGATAAATATGTGACTAGCAGAGACAATGATCAAGCGTGTAAGGGGACCCTGAAAATGTATTGTTGCCTTTTTGTAATAATAACTGGGTTTTTAGTAACTATTGGTTTTGGGTTATGGTACCTGGAGGAAGCATATCCGCTAAAGGACTTTTTACCTGTTGAAAATGTATCTGTTTTCCCCACTCCTTCCGTGCAATTGCATACCTTGTCGCCTAGATATTCTTCGCATAGACGGAACTATCAGAATAATACTCTTTTGTTAATAATGAATGCCACTCATGCAATTTTTAATAGGACCAACTGCTGGATCTGCTCACATTTACCGCAACGTGGGGATAAGGGGCTAGGTTGGTACATTCCTCCTTTACCTTTGACAACTGCTTGTTATGCTTCTCTCAGGGCACTATTCTTTGGCCGATGGAATGACAGCATCTCAGGGAACTTTGATGGTACAAATTTGAATAGTTTTGAAAAACGTGTTTTGATGCCCCTGAGATGCTCGCTTTTTGCAAACAGGAGTAAGCCAAACGTTGCTTCTGTTAGGCCCTCTGATAGATTGTCTCCTTTTCAGTCTTTTATCTTTTTCAAAATGGCTCCTATTGGCAATAAGGATGCCACGCCTCCATCTTATTCTGTTAACCATAGCCCTGATTCAGTTTCCTTCTGCATACAGAGGAATGGAACACGGTCAATGGCTAATTTTAAAAAATGCGCCAACGTTGCGAATTTGACTAGTGAGAACAAACCTCTGTATGTAGGTGAACCTGTCTATTTCGTTTGCGGTAATGTGGCATTTCCATGGTTGCCCAGGGATTGGCAAGGAACTTGCTATTTAGGGATTCTAATGCCTGGGGTATTTATTGCCAGTACTGCAGACATTTCGAAGACTCGTCCATGACGTGATGGAAGGGGCATACTCCAGCGCAAACTCTAAGAGACATCATGAAATCCTTTGTGCCATTTTTTGGGCAAATTATGAATTCAGAAGATATCAGGGGACTAGCGAGAGTACTGGAGAGAACCATCAACCGGACCACTGACATACTCTATAATATGACGTTAGAACAGAAAGCGACAAGATTAGTAGCTCTTCCGAACCGGATGGCATTAGATGTCATTCTGGCTGAGCTTGGAGGAGTATGTAAATTAGTGGGGTCCGCTTGCTGCATTTACGTACCAGACTCCTCTCCAACGATCTTTAGGGCAATCCAAAATCTACATGTTCTTAATTCGGAAGTGCATGTTCCTGAGGGAAATTGGGAACTTAGTGCATGGTTTTGGGACCTCCTACGGTCGTGGGGATGGAAGTTGTTTTCGGCCCTGCTGATTATCTTGGGTAGTTTTCTGTTCCTTTGTTGTTGTATACAGTGTCTCCCTGGTATATGTTCGGTATTAGGGGGGTGTTGCGCGCAAGCAACAAGTGTATTAGGGCATAAAATATACGCCCCAGATAAGGTTTCCAAGGAGTACGTGTTGCAAGAAACTCTAGTTTCTAATCTAATGGCAATAGATAGGTCTGATAATGATTCGGGTTGTAAAGACGTTGAAATGTGGAGTTAGTCGCAAAGTGATTGAAGGTAGTTTAGCGCTTGGCATAGGCCAAAAGGAGGGTTTGTTAAAACTGATATAATATTGTTTTGTCCTCATTGTATATGTTGGCCTATGCCCAGTCGCTTTGCGAGGAAATCCGTATTGCAAGGTCGTGACCTTAAGTGAATCAAGCATCCATTTTAGGTTAAAGCCGCCATTTTAGTTTATTGTGCAAAGTCACCCTGTGGCCTAAAATGGCCGACCTGTGTTCTCTTGTTCTTACTTTAACCTCTTCAACCTCTGTAGGAGAGTTAATGTCCAACCTGCCTGCAGGCTACATGTTAGGGTCATGTAGACCTTGGCCTTTGTTGACCTCGGGATCAGGGGATTACTTGAATCGGCGATGTTGACCTACAAGTATACAAGAACAATAACGCTATTTAAACATGGCATGTTTGACCTGCATTAAAGCAAATGTGTAAAGAGTGTAAAGTTAAACCCAGAGAATAATAGTGCTTGTTAGTAAATGTATTAAAAAGTAAACTGCATGCACGAGATATGTAAATTAGGAATGAACCTGGCGCGAACCGTAGCCCAGTACATGATTAACTTGTAGGAGGCTGGACATCGTTATGAAGAAACTGTATAAATACACTGATGTCCAGCTAGCAATTCCTGTTCCCTGCTCACATTGAACCTGCTGGTGGTCTCTGTGATGTACTGACGGCCAAATAGCTATTTATGTACTTTGTTTTATAAACTGTTCAGTATTGCAATAAAGATTCTGGGAATCTTTACAAGCCCGTGTTGGTGTATTTCTCTTTCCATGGTGTAAAAGCCTTAATATTGTATTTTCTGATTCCACAGAGCGACTGAGATCCCCCAAGTGCATGGGTGGAGGGAGGGGAAGGTACAGTACATGGGAAGAAGAAGAAATTACAACAAGTACAAATATATACCAATTGTGCCAAGGTTATGTATAAGTGCACACATGCAGTGTTGGATACACTGTTAGGCATACAGGAAACAGTATCAAGTGTGGGGTTTGCTAGAAAGCCAGTGTAGGGGTTCGCCTTGCAGGGGGAGGTGACATGGGTTTGACATCACAGAGTCGTCAGGTAAGTAGTGCAGATTAAGTGTACAACATGCAGTTAGCTGGGGAAATGAGCAGAAACAGCAGACGCATAGAGAAATACTTTGAGGTGTTCCGGAACCGGCAATGGTTCCCCTCAAGTGTCAAGGAGGCAGGGAGCATGTTGCAGAGGGAGGCCCCAGGTGAAACAGAACATCTACCAACAATTGGTTTTTTGTAGAAGTGAGTGACCCTGAGGGAGCTGGAAACAGATAAGGGTAGAGCTCGCGCACACACATCTCTAGGGAGTTAGATTTGAAGATATTGTAGTCCCAGGGACCAGAAGGCCTTCTGCATAATGCATGGTCTTCTCCCTTTACTGCTTGCAGCCACTGGGAGCTATTGGGGACGTTTCATTGCAGGACAGGTACCATCCCAAGTCGCACACTACTTTTCTGGATTCGTTGCAGAGGGCGGAGAGTGCAAGGGGGCACATTTCAAAAGAGCCTGCTGCAATAGTGCAGCGTACCCAGAAGTACAGCTGTGCAAACAATGATCTTTTGGAAAATTGCTTTCCCAGGGTACACGATACAATTACTGCTGCTATTGATGGCAATTTTGTACACTTTATGTAGGAGGTGGGTTACTGGGAAAATATTTCGTACCATTGTTGGAAGGAAAGCAAGGAATTCCTGTCTGGATATTACACTGTATGTTGAGACTTGAATGTCGTGTAGGCAAAAGAGTCCTCTGTCCCCAAATGCCACACAAAGAGAACTCAAAGTCACTCCTGTGCGACCGTTGAGGCCACAGGTAGAGATGGTCAACTCCGGAACCGCGAACCTCTCGGACCCCAATCTGCTGCAAAGAAAATACTGATTAAGTACCAAGCAAATGACAGTAAATGACAATGCCAAGATAACGTGAAAAAGGTCTTACCAGAGGGGTCAGGAGAAAGGCAATGAACCTATGAGGTAGGGGTCCGGGACTCACATGGGCAGGTAGACTGTAGTCCCAAATAATGGCGTGAGAACCACCTGATGACAAGAGTGTGGTTTGGTAGCTGTGGAGCTTGAAAGCAAGAAGTTCCAAAGAAAACCAGATGCAAAAGATAAATCTGTGTTGCAGTCCATAGAGCAGTCCGTATTCAAACCACAGGCAAATCTAAGGTAACAAAGCCAGTAAGGTAATCCAAGCGAAGTCCAAGTAAGGAAACCGAGGTCAAAAATCCAAAAGAGTCAAGAAATCCAAACGGACGCGTAATGCCAAACAGGTTGCAAAGGACAGCTGTGAAGCAGCGAGTACACGGAGAGCCGTGTTTAAATACTTGTGCTTATGGCATTACTTCCCGTGACGTGCTGTCGCATCAAGTGAGTGGATTCCCGGGTCACGTAAGCACACAGCACTGGTCACACGACGCGGAAGCATAGTAGCATTCCGTCGATTACCTAGGTGCCAAAGAAGCTGCCAATGCAAAAAAGGACGCAACCTGGAGAGCGTTCTGTTGCGGGTGAGGCATGCATGTGCACGCGAGTCATCAAGAGGCCCACGTGAGTGCCGGAGTGTGAAGGGGGAATAAGATGGGACAGAGGGAGCGGGGCGAGCTATAGGGAATCTAGAGTTTTGGGCAGGGGCAAGAGAGGCAGTATTGTCAGGTGTGTGTACAAGGGAGGTTGTGAAAGTATGAAATGGGTCAATGAGAATGTTGCAAGCACATATTAATAACGCACTACTTCATCGTAGGGGATGGGAAAAAACAGTATGCCTCTAAAGACCGTAATGGGCGCTCAGTGGCAGATACCAAGCGCAGAGGTACTAATAATACAGTGATAAGCATAGTACAGAAACATTTTTGGTACCTTCAATTTGTGGTAGTGGGTGTGCAGGTGGATGAATGTGAATTTTGCAATATATTACCGAAATTTGTAGTGGACGTGCTGGCAAGTCACAGTACAGCAGCAGGCTAATTTTCTAACAGTACCTATGAAGTGTTGTGCAGTACAGCCATTGTTAGATGGTAATGTCTTCGACGGCATTGGTGGAATCGTGTGTGCCCATTTACCCGTACCCAATGAGGTGGTGCTGGACAAAAGGCAGTGGAAAGGGAAGAAGGACTGGTACTGGTTTCCTGGGGTGCAGCCCAGGCGCTACTTTGGGAACCACACATGTGAGAATCTGTACTTTTTACTTTGTTGCCCCATGAACATGGGAGTTTCGGAATTATCCAATCAGGTTCTGTGGGTGTGGTTCACTGGAAGGGGCGTTCACACTGCTGTACATTATTCTCTGCATAGTGAGGCTGGTTGACATGGCGAAACCTATTGTGTTGCCTATAGGTGATACCGTTCTACTACATCTGCATGAGAATGCCCTGGAAAGAAACTTTCATGGGAATTTCGGGTTCAAGGAGTAGTCGCATTGTGGAACGGTGTGTACGAGTGCAGTTTCGCTGACATGGACGCACTTTGCAAAGACCTGCCAAGTTTCGCTAGAGGTGACATGATCGTCATCCACTATGGCGGCATGCACATGGGTTACATGTCTTGTTTAGGCTTGTTCCATCGACTAAAGAGGTTGCTAAAGCTAGTGAAGAGGCTTTTTCCCACCGCCAAGGTGCTGTTCTCATCGATAACACCACAAAGAGTGTGGGCCACTGATCATGGATGTTGTTCCGAGCCAGATGTAGGAATGTGTCTCATCAACAGAAGCATGAATACTTTTTTGTCCGCTGCTGGGATGTTCTTCTGCAACAATAACCTCATTAGTGGTGGAAATGCAGACTTTTTCCAACTAGATGGCATTTCTTTGTCGCCAATTGGTATTGCTGTTTTGTTTGCCCATCTACAAGATGCGATGAAGAGTTTACTTTAACAATATTCGCACAAGAAAACAGAAAAAAAAAGAAAAAGAAGGTCTTCCTCTAGAAGCCTTTAAAATACAAATACTAACAAAGCTATTTTAAGAGACACCCCTTATAACAATCTTCCCCTACCCTGTTTGCATGTTATGGTCCCACGCTTGCACGCAGCACGAAAGCCACATCCAGACATTTTCAGGATGGCGCAATGGAAATGGGACTATGGAGCCATAGGGATTGCACAATAACATATCTAGGCGAGCTGTGTGCCCAGAGGACTATTGTACAAAAGTGATACTGTTACATGCAGACCTCTTCAATGTCATTGGTGCAAGCGTGTGGAACTTTTTAACAGTACGCAATGACAGCGTGCTGCAAAGAAGAAACTGGAAATGCAAGAAGAAATGTTTGTGCTTCATTTGGACAAGGCCGTCACCGTACTTGGGTACACGCACATGCATATACTCCCTTTTTCTGGAATTTACCAATGACATTGTGACAATGGTGACTATCGCTGCTGCGGGTTTGGGTGCCACCAAGGCCCGTGCATCATTTTCGCAACTGCTGTGCATACTTAGACACAGTCACATGGCTGGTACTAGTTGCAGACACACTGAAGGTGAGCAGATGTGCTGCACCATTACTTGCAGGGCAAACATATGTGCCACACTCTGCTGCTCACAAAAGGCACAAACACATAACACAGCACTTCTACGGTGTGCCTTTTGGGTGGATTGTTGTGGAGATTTTTCACGTGCAAAGCAGCTGTACATATTTCGGAAACATGCATGCATGTGCAATGGCACATAGCGATGTGTTTGTAAGCCTGCCTTTCCAAAAAATACTACGTACATTGCTCATCCCTATGCTTTGCTGCTGTCTCAGAGTCCGGCTCCTGTCCCCGAATTGATTGCCCACGCACACCGTTGGTGTTGTCGCCTGGTTAAGTTGGCAATGGTGTTGTTGCGCAGCTCGAAAGGCACCTCCGGCCACTTTGCGGATGGCGGCTATGGAAATGGAACTGTACAGGCAGAGGGATTCCGAAATTATGTTTGTGATTGCGGTATGTACGCAGAGGGCTGTTGTAAACAACTAATACTGTGACATGGAGAGTTCTTGAATGCTATTGGTGGAAGCGTGTGCAACTTTTTAAGAGTATGCAATGTCACTGCAATGCAAAGAAGACGCTGCAAAGGGAAGACGTAATGTTTCAGCTTCATCCGGCCAAGCCTGTTGCCTTCCTTGGGTAAACGCACGTGCGTATATTCCCTTTTTCTGCAAGCTTTCTATGACATTGGGACAATGGGGACTGTCGCTCTTGCGGGTGTGGGTGACACAAAGGGACGTTCCTAATTTTCTCCACTACTGTGCGTATTCAGCCAGGATGAAATGGTTGGTGGTAGTTGCAGACGCACTGTACGACACCACTTTTAGCCGTTCCTCAATTGCGAAAAGTGAAATACACCCAATTTCTTCTAGAAATGGTTTCAAGAGACACTCTTTTTCCCCAGCCTACCCAGGCATGTCGCATGCCTGGGTAGGTACGATTGTTGAAACGTTAACATACCTACACATTTTTGGGCATAGTATGTTGGCATGCAGGATTTTGGACGACTGTATGCTGGACGTGTTTTGGGCGCACTGAATTGTGTGCATGTGCTGGGTGTACTATGCACACTGTTGCCAATTTTCTACACACTAATAGTGCGCAACACGTGCACCAACCATTTTGGGAAGATGCTGGCTATTTATAGGGTGCACCAGCTTAGATCCTTATTTGCATACCTATCTGTAGGATGTGAGTGCACGCCCCGACCACAATAAAAATCCTTCGCATATGCTGCAGAGTGCTGATGTTACCAGGACACGGAGGCACATATACACATGCCTGCACTTGTAGTACGCACAAACGTCCGTTCCCACTTGCATTGCTAGGTGGTGGACAACATGCAGCCATGTGGAAACTGCTGCCATTGTACGGATGCGTCTATTGTGATTGTGGGTATTCCGTAGGACACTTATGTTTTGCTTAATTGCAAGCATTGCAAGGACGACTGTGTGCTGCTGAGTCTGAGCTCAATTTCAGGAAAAAAAGTATATCACCCAAACATTTAGCAACACTATCATTATTAATGTTCACTTTTGCACATTCCTACAACCCATTAGGGAAGGGAAGGGGTAGCACAATTCCATACTTACTGTGGGGAAATGCGGATTTCTACAACTTGGTTGTTAGGGAAAGAAGAGATTGCTGTGTCACTGTCACGTCTCCCATGACACGATTCTTGAGGAGATGGCAGCCTGCGACATGGGGAAGGAGTATACATGCAGGTGTGCCACAACCATTTAATTTTGTCCAAAACATTTGTTTGTACGCAACTTATCTTAAGCCTTTATATTATAATCTTGTTTTTTTCAATGAACTAGCTACTATCTATATATGAACGACAGATGTGTCATGTACTAACCTCACATATTGCACTAAATTACAGTGCTAAACTTATGAAGGCAGACTATTGTTCTTAATTATTTTTATATTGCTTCATGAATAAAATATGATATGCAAAAAAATTGGTGAAGCCATGCTTTCTGTTTTAAGTGTTTTGCGATAGAGTAAGTGTCATACCTGTTGGATTCTAATTGAGCGGATTGTGAAAGGGCTAGTTGATTTGACCTCTTCACTTTTCAGTTACGCAACTTGTAAGGGAGCACAATTGTTCCCCATTTTTTTTTTTTACTTTGCCTTCCAGCCTCTTCTTTTTGCTATTTGCACAGTTTCTTTCCTTTGCTATGCGCAAATGCTGTTCTGCAAGGATTGCGGCTTCTACTGCCTTGCTTTCCTTTTCTTTCCTTTCCAATATGTTTTCTTACAGAAAACAGAATGTGCTTGCCGTACATGCAGGAATATATAGTACATAATGTACGCTTCACACTACAGTGCGTACCAATGAGTTTACTGTACAAAGCCATTCTGTTATGAGGGACATTTCTTTCCTGCAACGCAAAGGTGATTGGCATTGCTGCGTTTCGAATACACACGTTACACATATGTACTATTGCATAATGCAACACCTGTGCAATCATTAGAGACTGTTCTGCTTCTTTACCACATTGTACAGACGTTTTGCTGTAAGCTCTTTCCAGTTGTTACTCTGTCCCTTACTTCTTTGTTTCCATGTACCCTAGCAGTGCGGTAAGATTGGTGAAGGGAGACGTTAATTCTGCTGTTGATGCATTCCTTTATGGTGTCCTCCCAATGTCTTTCTCCTGTTTTCTTTGTATGTACACATTTTCTACACCTACTCCATTTTGTCTTGTCTTTTTTTGCCATGCTGCTGCTTTCACATATTTTTTGCGTTGGTGATTGCCACCACTATGTAAGGGAGCAGGTGCCTTCCTGAGCAGGTTGCATGCCACCCAATGTGTGCAACCAGACTCATAGTTTGTGACTGCTGTCTGTGTTACCATGCTGCCAGCAGTTTCACTACGTTGGAGAGTTCTTCTTTACAAATTAAGCATACCCTGCTAAAAACCGATGAAATTCACTGGCAAAAAAAGTTGTTAAAGGAACGTTATGGTTAAGTTGCACTAGCAAAAACCTGTGCAATTCAATGGACAAACAGTGTTACAGGGACGTTATGGTTACAGGTAAAACCGAGAAAATAAAATGAAATTCCACAGTTATGTTAAGCTAAGCAACCATAATTCGTGCCAGCAGTGTGCACTGCTAAGACTAACACCCACGACATCAAAGATGTTATCACAAATCTCATTCATGACATCACTGATGACATCACATGTGTTGCTCCCTCTGTTTTTTTCACTACCATAAGTAGGGCAGGTGCTTTTCTTCACTAACAGTCAGGAACAAACAATTCAAAAGGTTCTATATTTGTGTACGGCACCCTTCTCATATGTTCTTACACTACTTTCCTTATGGTTCACTCATATCATATGATACGTATACATAGAGGGGAAGAGGAAAGCATAAAACACAGCACTGGTCTCTATGCATGAAGATAATCAGTTGTGTTATGAACAGTTTCTGGTAATACTGCTCCTTTTTTAGCTTACTTTAATTCCCTTGTATATGGTCATGTTTGTTTGCATTGTGGTGTCTTTATGGTTTCTGTGCAGTAGTGCAATGACTTAGTTGTAAAGGCAGTGGTAGCTACTTCTTACATGTTTCACAGTAACCGACATTCTAAAACTAATGCATTCATGATTTCACTGTGTAACATGGAAATATTCTGAAGGTCACACTTCCATGAGACATGGTGCAGACAATGGCTACGTTTGCACATGAGTTCCTTCATGTACAGTGAAGAAGTGTGTAATACAATGGTGTGTATAGCAATGCATTCCTCCATGACCTATTTCTCTCATGATAGTTCTTCCAATAATCTATGATAGTTTTCTCCCACCATTACAATAACAATCCCTTGTGGAGGCTTCCTATTGAAACTAAATGCACATATGATGTCATCAGTGATGTCATGAATGAGATTTGTGATGGCATCTTTGATGTCATCGGTGTTAGTCTGTGCAGTGCACACTGGTGGCACAAGTTATGGCTGCTTAGTTTAATATAACTGTCGAATTTCAGGGGGGTTTTGGTTTTACCCGTAATCATAACGTCCCTGTAACATTTGTCCATTGAATTGCATAGGTGTTTGCTAGTGCAACTTAACCATAACGTTCCTTTAACAACATTTTTTGTCAGTGATATATATATATATAGATAAATATTACACGGCCCGCGGTAGCGGTCGCATAGTTATGGTTAAGTTGCTAAACCCATAGGAAGACCACTTTTTGGGCGGCTTATAACTTTGCTCCCCATAGACGAATCTTCACCAAACTTTGCCAAAGAAGTATATGGGGCCTGCTGAATTGTTTGGTAGGTTTCGTGGAGGGGTGGGGGGCAAATTTATAGGGGAGTCCAAATTTTTCTTTCCATGGACTTAATGGGGAAAAACTTTGCACACAGCTACAGGCTGAACGGCTGGATGGATTTTAATCAAATTTGCGGCAGGGGCTTGGTTTAGAAATGCAGGCAGCTTTCGGTACGGCAGGACAGCTGGTGTGGAGACTTCTTTCTGTGGTGACTGGTGGGAGCTCAATCGCAGAAGGGGAGTGCATCGCATATGACATGCACATTGTAAGATAGCGTGTACTCCGGTGTGTTGCATGTGGTAAGGCCGTAGATCATTCGATGCATGGATAGAGGCTTTGCACAGACAACTATGTGTCGTGGTTGTAATTAGGTTTGACATTGTTGCCTTCTCTTTGTGAGGTTTGTCAGCATTGCATACATTGATGCAGCCATCTAACTGTAAAGAAGACCAATTCCCCCCCATTTAGTAAAACTCTGCGCCCAACGTCAACTCCATCATCACCAAATTCGTCAATGCCTCCTTCAACTCCAACCCAGTCCCCGCCAGCATCAAAAAAGCTTGGGTGACCCCTCTCTTGAAAAAACCTACACTAGACCCGTCCATCCCCACAAGCTACCGACCAATAACAAAGCTCCCATTCCTATTGAAAATAATAGATAAAATAGCATACACCCAAATCCAAAACCACCTAGAACAATACCAACTGCTGGGTGCCCAACAATCAGGATTTCACCCAAAACACAGCACTGAAACGGCACACCTCGATTTGAAAATACAAATGGATGCCACCAGGGAAGCAGGCAATCTCTGTCTTCTAATGCTGTTAGATCTCTCTGCCGCATTTGATTTAGTCGACCACGACAAACTCTGCGCCACTCTGTCCAACAACTTTAACTTCTCTAAGGATGCCACCAAATGAGTTAAATGCGTCTTAGCAGACAGGACATCAAGAGTTTCTATTGGCAAAGAATCAGCCGACCCCATACCAGTCCCTGTAGGCGTTCCTAAAGGATCCTGCCTATCTCCCACCATTTACAATGCCTATACCAAGTTGCTATTTGTAGCCCTGGGTGCAATGGGTGTCATCTACACCAACTTTGCAGATGCCACCCAGATCCTTATTCCCCTATCAGGCAACCACGAGCAGGACACACTCCATATCAATAAAATATGTGCACTAATTCCAAACTGGATGGCCCATAACAGCCTCTGCCTCAATGATAAAAAAAAACAGAGCTGTTCATGGTTGGGTCTGCATCCAGAATTAACTCCCTACAGCCTGCATCATTTATCATTGATGGTACCATGATCCCAGTACTCAAACAAATCAAAACCCTCTGCGTCTACTTAGACGCCAACCTAACTATGACAAAACAAGTACACGCTCTCTCCTCAGTCACCTCCTACACCGCCAAGCTCATTTGCCTAAGTCGCAAATTCCTCAGGCCATAAAACTGCATTACCCTAGCGAGAGCACTTATACTCTCAAAGCTAGACTACTGCAATGTACTCCTCCTTGGCATGTCCAACACCAACTTGACGAAACTCTAACTCATGCAGAACAAAGCCCTTCGAGCAGCACTAGGAATAAAAAGGACTGAGCACATCTCTAACATCAGGAGAGATAACCACTGGCTACCCATTAAGGCGAGAATCATATTCAAAACCTTATGCATTACACATAAATGCATTGCCAACAAAGTCCCTAAATACCTCAACAACGCAGTCATGATAAAATCTTACAGCAGACCCCTTAGATCCAGCAATAATTCACTCCTTGAAATCCCATGATTCATAGGCACGAGAGCTGAGGGCAGCAGCTTCAAAGTTCTAGCCCGTAGACACTGGAATGCTATCCCGACAAACATTAAGAATGAAGAATCCTACCAGCAATTCAAAAAGTCACTGAAAACATGGCTATTCAACCATTTCTAACAGACCCAGATAGCCTAGCCTGATGACCTATCTATGCTTTATGTACCTGATATTACTATGTACTGTATGCGTTGTTTTAATTCCTACTGCTTAAAACTGTAAAGATTGTAATACTAAATTGTCTGTAACTACGCTGTGATACCTCAGGGTCCGGGCGTATAACAAATGTAATAAATAAATAAATACCTGCATAAATGGGTGTGGTGTTTGTTAGAACATCCTACAGTGTTTACTCCATTAGTGCAGCTAATGGAGTGCTCAGTTCTTCAGTGTGTGCACTGAGTGCAGTGTTGGAATACTGTCAGTATAGAAGCGGGTAGCGTTGAAGTGCATCTTCAATATGCATGGATACTGCAGTGTGTGAAGTGGGTGCAATACTCAAATAGTGCAGAGGAGTGGATAGGGGTGAACTGCATATTTCATAGGATTGTGTAGTGTCCATTTCGCAGAGTGCTGACTACCATACTGCACTATGAGGCATTGCTTTTGTGTACTGAATAGAGTGCTGGGAGAAGGGCCACTGTTGCTGACATTTTTTGGTGTGGTTGGCAGAAACACCATACTATGTGAATGAAAGTGGGTATGGGTGCCGGAGGTGTGGAATGTTTATAGAATTTGCTAACTGTTGCATGTGTCCATGCATAGCTGTATAAAGGTGCAGAGGTTGGGTAGCAGTGGCGGTTGCTGTGGCACATGTGTGGAGCGTGGTACTTGGGAACATGTTGCCATGCATGGCTGCATTACGTTGCGGTGTGTGTGGGCAAGGCCTACACTATTGGGTGCATGGCCAAAGGCCGTAGGCCACACCCACTGCAGCAATGCACTTTAGACTGCATCTGTCAGAGGGTGCTCACCTTTATGGAATGGTTTTGGAGCACATTTTACCCTTCATAGAGCACCAGAAGTGCACTGAAATGCATATATTGTTGCTTCCATGGGTGCGGTAATGGTTAGAACATCCTACGGTTTTCGGTGTATGGCTGGAGATTGTGCATTGAAATGTCCTGCAGTGTGCTCACTGGGTGCAGTGTTGGAAGAGGGTAGGCTTGAAGTGAATGTTCTATGTATTTGGATATTCTGGTTTGTGTAGCTTCCTGGGAGTAGGCCCAATGTTGTGAAGATTGTGTGGTCTGGTTGGCAGTGACACAATACTTTGGGAATGGAAGTGGGTAGGGGTGACAGAGGCAGTGGTATGTGGACTCAGCTTACTGTTACATGTTCTCATGCATTGCTGTCTTATTGTGCTGGGTTGGATAGAAGTGGCACTGGCTATGTTACTTTTGTGGATTGCGGTTTCTGGCCACATGTTTGCATGTATGGCTCCATTATGTTGTGCTGGGTGTGGGCAAGCAGCAGACTTATGTGTGCATGGTCAAATGCATGCTGGGAGCCACTCTGGATGATTTTGGATGCTGACATTGTGGATTTTTGTTCAACTGTAAATATGGAGTGCTGGACAGAAATTATAGTGTTGCCTGCAGAGTTCTTGGCTGTGATTGCTGCATGCAAGCATGAATATTTTGACGTACTCAATGAGGGAGTGCTGGAAGAAGAACAGTGGAGAGGGGAGAAGGACTGGCCCTGCTTTACTAGGGTGTAGCCCTTGCTGTAGCTGGGAAAGTGCATGTGCCACATTCTGCCATTCTCAGCATGGTGGGCATGTGAATGGAACTGTGGGGATTATGGAATCAGGCGTCAAGGGTGTGGTTCACAGGAAGGGGCGGTACTACTTTTTCCCAATACTCTCTCTGTAATGAGGTTGGTAGGGATGGAGAGATGCACAGTGCTGCTTGTGGGTGATATATTTATACAGGATCTGCACAGGCATGCCATGCAATGAGGCGTTGCTGCTAATTTCGGGTTGGAAGGAGTGGACAGTTTGTGGGCCAGTCTCTATGCATTCAGTTTCTGTGGGATGGTTCGTCTTTGCAGATATGTCACCTCTATCGTTACTGGCCAAGTTGTCGTGCTGCATTATGGAGGTCTACATTTGGGTTACATGTCATGTGGATGTTTGCTCAATCACCTGAAGAAGTTGATGGATGCAGTGGTGCAGATTTGTCCCCCTGCCAAGGTCGTTTTCTCAACCATTCCACGAAGAGGAGTATGGGACCATGCCGGTGTAATTTGTCCCAAGCCAGAGCTCAGAAGGTGTCTTATAAATGTCTGCATTTATGTGCACTGATTGAATGTTCTCCACCCACTATGAGAGAATGAAGTTGCAAAATATACACTGCTTCCATGCAAATGGCATTTCTTTAAATGCCATTGGCAATACCATTTGTTTTTACACTGCAAGAAGCGTTGACCATAATTTGGTAAACATTGAAGGAGGAGAAACAAATAGAAACTCATACAAAGAGAAAAAACAAAAAAGGTTGTTTGCATGCACTTAAAAAAACAGGTAACAAAATAAAAAAATGACAAAATGACCTTAACTTTTTCAGAGGGACCACTAAAACCCAATCCCCAACCCTGTTTCACTGCCCCCCCCCTTCCTAGCACAAAAACTCAGCGGATTCTGCTGTAGTTTCAGGATTACCCGTGCCACATCCGGCCATTTTCAGGATTGGATACATGGAAATGGGACTGTGGAGGCTACGGCATTGCGCAATAAGGTTTGTGGTTGTGCTGCGTACACAAAAACTGTGGCAGAAGGTCTCTTTGTACAAAGAAGTGCAGAAGGCTATGGTGGAAGTTTTCAAGGTAAAGGCCGGGCATCCTGTTTGTATGCATTCACTGTATGTACTTGTTTGTAGTTGTTAACATGCATTCAATGCTGCTTTGTGCGATAACTTCTGAAATGTTTGTAGTAAGTGTGGTACTGTGGAAAAAAAAACCTGTGAAGTGTACAAGTTAAGTAGCAGGCATCCTGTTGTTATGAATGTGATGTGTGTATGATATCATATGATGTGAAATTGTATGATATGCCATTTATAATGTGCCTACACACAGGTTTTGCAAGGTGCAAAGAGGCAAGAGAGGGCGAACAGAAGGGAGACAGAGACAACAAACCTACTAGGCCAGGTGTCACTCTGATCGTTCAAGTGCATGGATAGCGGGAAGGGAAAGTGCAGTACATGTGAAGAAGTACAAATGACAATAAGTAAAAATATGGCCCAGTGCAAGGATAAGTGCACACATCAGGTGGTGGTGGAACTGTTTGCGATACAGAAAACAGTCCCCAAGTGTGGGGTTTGCCAGAAAGGCAGTGCAGGGGTGCTACTGGAGGGGGGAGGTGGCTTGTGCCCGACATCAGAGAGTGGACAGGTAACCCGTGGAGAATCAGTTGCAGCCAGGAAGTCAGCCAGGGAGCGGAGGAGAACAAGCAGATTTAAAAAGAGGGTGTTGCAATAGTCCAGCTGAGAGAGAACCACAGCTGTGCACACAGCAACCTTTTGGGAACTTGCTTTAGGTTGGTAAGATACATTCATTGCTGGTTTTGGTGCCTTATTTCTACGATTTATGTAGGAGATGGGTTAGTGGGGAAAACCATTTGTAGCATTGTCGGAAGGAAAGAAGAGAGTTTCTGTTTCAATATTACAATCTATGATATGGCTAAATGAAACCGTTGCAAGCACATACCATTGAAGTGCCACTTGTTGGTAGGGGACAGAGAATAACAGTATGCTTTTTTAGAACATAATGGTTGCTCAGTGGCAGATACTGTGCGCAGAGGCACTTACAAAAGAGTTGCAAACATACTGCATAAAAAGTATTCATACCTCTATTTTGTGGTGATGGGTGCTCATGTGGATGAATGTGGATGCACAAAACTTGCAATCTTATATTAAACTTTCTACTGGCTGTGCTTTCAAATGACAAGACACTTGCAGACTGAATTTGTAACGGTACTTATGAAGTGTTGTGCAGAGCTGACAGTGTTAGATGCTTACGTCTTGGATGGCATTGGTGGATGCGTGTGTGACTATTTACCCGTACCTAGTGAGGTAGTGGTGGACAACAAATAGTGGAAAGGGACGAAGGACTCTAGCTGCTTTACTTGGCCGTGGCCCTGGCAGTCGTTTGGAAAGCTCACGTGCCACATTCTGTGCTTCTCACCATGCTGGCAAAAGGAAATGGGACTGTGGGGATTATCCAATCAGGTACTGAGGGTGTGGTTCACAGGAAGGGGCGGTCATACTGTTTTACATTATTCTGCATAGTGAGGCTGGCTGACATCGAGAAACACATTGTGTTGACTTTTAGTGATGCCTTTGTGATAGATCTGCACATGTATGCCCTGGAAAGACTCTTTGATGGCAATTTCGGTTTGGAAGGAGTTGACGCATTGTTGTGTGCTGTCTATGACCATAGTTTCTCTGATATGCATGCACTTTTCAGAGACCTGGCCACTTTTGCTACAATCGATGTTGTCATCATGCACTACGGCAGCATGCATTTGGGTTACGTGGCTTGTTTAGGATTGTTCCGTCAACTGAAGAGGTTGCTGAATGTAGTGAAGAGGCTTTTTCCCACTGCCAAGGTGCTTTTCTCATCCATAACACCAAGAAGAGTATGGGACAATGTTCATGGATGTTGTTCCGGGCCAGAGGTTGCAAGGTGTTTCATCAACAGAAGCATGTATACTTTTTTTGTCCGCTGGTGGGATGTTCTTCTGCAACAATGACTTTATTACTTGTGGAAATGCTGAGATTTTCCAAGCAAATGGCATTTTGTTGTTGCCCATTGGTAATGCAGTTTAGTTTGCCATCTATAGGATGCGTTGAAGAGTTTACTGTAACAATGTGAGCACAAGTAAACACATCATATAAAAACTGACAAAAAAGTCTTTCACTAGAAGCACCTAAAATGAAAGAAAAAAAGGCTCTTTTCAGAGTCGCCAACAAAAATTAACATCCCTACCTGGTTCAATGTATTCCCCCACGCCCATACGCAGCACGAAATCCACATCCAGGGATTTTCAGGATGGCCATGGAAACGGGACTGTGGAGCCTTATGTATTGTGCAATACCGGAAAGAAGAACATGGAAATTGAAGAAGGAATTTTCTGCTTTATTGGGGCATGGCCCTCGCCTTACTTGGGGAAACGCACGTGCCACATAGTACCGTTTTCAGCATGCTACCCATGGGAATGGGACAGTGGGGACTATTGCAACTGAGGGTGTGGGTCACAGGAAGGGCGGTTAATACTTTTCTCCATTACTGTGCGTACTGAGCCGGGCTGACATGGTTGCCATTACTTGAAAAGGCAATGTAGCACAGCAGATTCGGTCCACCATCACTTACAGGTCAAACCAATGTGGCCTGTTACTCTGTTCTGAAAAGCTACAAACAGATTGTGGATCAGCTCTGGGTTATGGCCTTTTGTAAGTCTGCTGTGGAGAATTTGCACACGGAAAACAGGCCTACACTGTTCAAAAACATATATACATGTTCAACGGCACAATGTGTTGTGTTGTGAGCGTGTACTTTCGGAAAAACACTACGTACGTTGCACAACACTGTACTTTTATGCTGCCCGAGGGTCTGGATCATGTACCCGACATAAGGGTCCACGTGCAGCATGGGTGCGGTCACATGGTGACTTCGCCACTGTTCTCCCTTGGGACGGCTGTCCGCAGGACACGTTTTGGGCAGCATACGTTGTGCACATGTGCATAAGTGTGCTATGCACAGCGTTGCCACTTCTCTACTGATTAATAGTGCTGACCATTTTGGGAGACGCTGGGTGTTTATAGGGTATAGCAGTTGGGATGTTTATCTGTATAGCAACCTGTAGGACGTGGGTGGGCAGGCGACCTAATTAACATTCATTCGCATATAGTGCACAGTGGTGGTGTTACCAGGACACAGAGGAACAGATACACATGCATTTACTTGCACAATGAAAAAAACGTCCGCTCCCACACGTTATTATAGGTGGTGCACAACATGCAGACATGCAGGTCATGCTGGTGTCGTACGGATGCCTCCATTGTCATTGCAGTCTGTAGGACACCTATATTTTGCTTAATTGCTGTCATTCCTACGAGGCATATTCGCTGCTGGGTCATAACGGCATTTTAAAAAAAAACAATACCACATATATACTCAGCAACAATTTCAATATCATCGTTTTCTTGCACACATTCATACACACCATTAGGAAAGGCAAGGGGTAGCAGAAGTGGATACTTATTGTGGGGAATTGGGGATTTGCACAGGTTGGTCGTGAGTGGAGGAAGGGATTGAGGTATCACCATAATGTCTCCCATCACACAGACTTTGAGGGAATGGTGGGCTGTGACATGGGGAACGGGTTCACGTGCAGATCTGCCAGAGCTCTTTCATTTTGTCCATAATATACCCTGGTATGAAATCTTTTAAGGCGCCACAATTGTTCACCAATTCTTCCATTTTGTCTTCCAGGCTGTCCATTTTGCTATTTACAGAGTTCTTTCCTTTCCTATGCCCGTATGCTGTTGTATAAGGGGTGCCCCTTGCGCTAGCTTGCTTTCCTTTTCAATATGTTCTCTTACAGAAAAGAAAATGTGTTAGGTGTACATGAAGCAATATATACTACATAAATTACATTTCACACTACTGTTAGTACCAATGGGGTTAGTATTGTAAGTCATTGCATCATGAGGGAAATTTTCTTAGCCACTGTAAGGTGCTTGCCATTGCTACATACAAAAAATAAAAAAATGTTGTGCTTCTGTACTATTGTATACTGCGTCACCTGTGCAATTATCAGACAACATGTAGTGTGCTTGCTACGTTGCAGTGATGTTCTGGTCTTAGTAATTTGCCATCCTTACTCTGGCCGTTCGTTCTTTGTTCCCATGCACAGTAGCAGTGAGGTAAGATTGTTGAAGGGAGACGTCACTTCTGTTGTTGGTGTATTCTGTTATGGCATAGTCCCTATGCCTTTGTGCTGTTTGCTTCATAAGCTTCACATTTGTGATGTCATGTTTGATGTCATGGGTGTTAGACTTAGCAGTACACAGTGGTGGGCGAGTTATGGTTGCTTAGGTTACCATGACTGGTGAATTTCTGTTTTTTTTTGTTTTACTTGTAACCATAATATGGATAGGTTGTTATTAGTGCGAAGTAAGTTTAATGTTCCTTTCAAGTGCTTGTTGCACTGAATTTGATAGGTTTTTCTTAGGGCAACTGAAACACATTATTCCTTTAACAACGCTTTTTGTCAGTGAACTTCATAGGTTTTTAGTAGTGCAACTTAACCATAATGTCCCTTTAACAACATTTTTTGTCCGTGATATATATATATAGGGCGGCGGTTCATACCTGATTGATCAAAGTTCAAAATTTCTCTCTGGCTTTCTTAGCCTTACTTCGAAAGTCTTTATATCTCTTTCCTTCCCCCTCTCTAGGGTATTTGATCACTCAGGTTTCTCAGGCTCCCGTATCCTAGATAGCTTCCCAGCCATTGGTCACAGTGTTGATACTCCTCTCAGTCCCTGTCCATAGGTTTTTCTTTAATCTCAGGTTTTGCAGGCACCTGTAACCTGAATAGCTTTTCATGTGGTTTTTCAGAGTATTTGTCTTACTATCAATCCCCCTTTTCTAGTGTTTTTTGCACTCTTGGGTTTCTCGTGTACCAGTACCCTTGATATCTTTTCTAACTGCGATTTACAATGTTTTTATTTCTCCCAATCCCCTTTTCATAGGTTTTTTCACTTTCAGGTTTCTCAGGCTCCCGTAACCTTGAAATGATTTCCAATCTTTATTTCCAATGCTTATAATTCTTTCAATCCCCCTTTCATAGTGTTTGTCCATCCTCAGATTTCTCAGGCTCCCATAACCTAGATATGGTTTCCAATCGTTATTTCCAATGCTTATATTTCTCTCAATCCCCCTTTATTGTTTTTTTTCACTCTTGCCTTTGTCAGTCCTCCGTATCCGTGATATGATTTTCAATCATTATTTACAATGTTCTTACCTTGCAGTGGCAGGTTTTTCATCAGGTTTCTAAGGCTCCTGAAACCTTGTTGCCTTTCCCATGGATACCTGCCTCTGCAACTGTGGCCCGACATGCGCAGAACTTGGAAATCTGAGCTCCCTGGAACAATCTGGTCTCAGTGTCAGCTGACGGCCTTCTAGGCCAACACAGCTCCTTCGTGGTTACGCCATCAGACAGAACGGAGATCTCTCCACTGCTGCACCTGTTCTGACCTGGACTTCTCAGTCAGATCGAATGTCAACCCTCGGGCATTCAGTTAGCGTCTTCTTCCTCTTCCTTGCTTTGACTTCCTCCATGGCCCAACGTGGCACCGCCCCTCCAATATGTCAATACTGCGGAGCGTCACTTCTGCGTAGCAATTCACGTGCCTCCGTAGGATTACCCTCTGCTTTACAATAAGTCCTCTTCTTATAAACATCACATGGATATTTTACACAGTGTCCTTCTTTTTTGTGAAGGACATTCAGGCTGTGTTCAGCATTGCCTGCAGCCAAGTGAGGTAAAGAAGGATTCTTGTGAAATCCAGTTGTTGTGGAATATATAAAAGTCTTTTCCATATCCATATACGTAGACAAGGTGATTTATACAGGGAGTTCCATTTTGAAATGGGAGTCCTTGTCCATAAGAGAGGAGTCACTCCCAGCGTATTCCCACTTGCCCAGAACCGTAGGGAGGGTCTTGCATAGTGGGCTCACCTCCCTAGCCTTAAAGGGGTGGTTCCCTCTAGGGAGAAGGGACGAATTGTCCAGATTTGTCACACTAACGTATAACATGGAAGCAAAACTTTACTTCCTCTAGGCATATATCAACACATGCACACTGCTCCAATGGAGTGATTGGTAAAGTTGTTGCAAATGCCAAACCTTTGAGGTCATAAGTGTAGAACAAACAAAGAAAAAACTATTGGAAAAGCAAATAATTCTGTAATTTATATGCATGTTAGTGTTTGCTTATGTGTAGTAGAAGATTGGATGCATGGGTTTGATGGTGTAGATGTAGGATAGATGGGGTGATGATGTTGGGATTGGACATGTTGCACAGAGTTAGGTGGAGGTAGGGAGGTGGGACCAGGACAAGCTGCTGCATTGGTGTGTGTGGGGTCGAGGGGTACATGCCACATTGGTGTGTGTGTGAGTGAGATCAGAGGTTTGGTGTGGGAGGAAAGCTAGATGCATGGGTTACAAAGCTATACAATTTAAATTGGTTCTATAGGTTAACAAATGAAAAAGTCCAATAGATGCCAGGTCCCCACCAGTGGACAGGAGTATTTTGCAACATTTTCATGATGACTATGCCCCAAAAATATGGCGCAGCCACAAAATATGCCAGCTTTCAGAAATTAAAACAAGTTCATGATGCTGCACCCTCAATATATGCCAGCAATGCCACTGTAAAAAACGTTCAATATGTTAGACCTACAATATCTGGCAGCATTTCCACTGTAAAAAAGTTCATGATGGTGGCAACAATATATGCTAGCATGACTCTATAAAAAAAGTAGTTTTGCCGCCTCTTCCTAAATATATGCCAGTATTGCTGTCGTAAATACTTTTCTGATGAATGGTTGATTGATAAATGCAATATATGTCAGACATATTAATTGATGGCATACTTCAGGCACACACCCCTCCACCATCCCCTACCTAACACACGCATCCCAATAGCACACATTCAAAACAATCACTAAGCCACTCACTCAAACACACACACACATCAAACTCAAACACACATCACTCAGTCTCACTTCTCAAGCACAGGCACCGGCACAGACGTATTCACCTCTCATAGATGTGCACGCTCATTCAAACTATCCTACACATCCAGGCACGCAGACCCACACATACACTCTCTCTGAAACACACAGACACCACCCCCACACACACACTGAATAACTTTCAAAACATTCATGCACCCATAAAAACATTTCCCATACTGTAGCAGGGATCTTGCTGACTAGATTCTCCTTTCAACAAATCGTTCACGGATGAATCCTCAATTCAAACACATGCCCTGCCAAATAATGGCTGGACGATGATGTATATGGAAGTGGACATGCATCAGCATGAATTATAATTCTCCTCTAAAAATAAAAGATACAAAAAAAGGCGGCTGCGCATCAGTTCGTGTTCAAGAAACCATTACAATCCTACAGGGCCAGTGGCTGCAAGAAAAAAAATGTCTTCTTGTTTGTACTGATGCTTCCTCCCAATCAGACACTGCGTTGTTGTGTGGTAAAGTGCAGTAGAATGCCACATATTAATGCTGGAATGCACCAGACACAGATGGGCAAGGGCACACACTCTCCACTGTACATAGCCTTTCTGGCACCTCAAAGCCTCAGCATGAACTCACATTGAGCAGTGTGGTATATACCTCCTTATAGCGGCAACGTGACTGGAAGGGGACTACATCTGTACATGATGTCTGGAATCAGGAAAATGCTACTATATTATACTTCTTTAAGACTATACAGACATATTTTCGAGTCAGGCCGAAAGCACAATGAGCCAGAATTCTCGAACCTCGCTTGCTCATCTCTTTACTTGCTTGCTTGCTTGTCTATTTATTGACCTATGCTCTCACTTGATTGGATATGTTATTCTTTGATTTCAAGTCCTGTGCATGCCGGTGTTGTAAGTGACATGATTATGCTTCGCCCACTGCATCCAATTATAAAGCTTTCCCCCTTGTAAATGAATTACGAACCATTTAGAATGTTCCCGAATCTTGGCATAGCCCACGTGATGTGACTAAGAGGCTGACTGGACCCTGCTCTGCTCTGCCTCTTTTTCTCTGTCGTGCATATTTCCGCTATGCCATTGCTGGTCTAACTCACTGGGAAAGAGATGGGGCAATGGAACTTCAAGTTCCTTTGACCTCTTTCTGTGGCATATTTCTGACAAATTGCTTGAGGGCGGCTTATTTGCATGAAAAAATAGAGGGAGAGATGCTTTCTCCGCTTGATGCTATTGTCGCATGACTGAACATTTATCAACAATCTAAATAAATCTTGGGTGTTGAAAAGAAAATATTATTTTTGGAAGAGAGACTTATTGAATGTTGGAACTTTTGTCTTCGCACAGTGTGACATTGGGATTATAAAAGTGATATGGCAGATTGCATTTCTTTCCTTCATGCAACTGTATTCCCAATTAAGAATTAAGATACGAGATGGTTTTACCAGGGGGCCTTAGCTGGAGCCGCAAAGGGACCAGGGTGCAAATAACGGTACCGCAAATTGTGGTACCATTATTAACTCCCTCCCCATTTCCATTGAGCCCTATCGGGTCTCAAATGGGAATGGGGATTGCCTTTTTCAATGGGGACTTAGCGGTCCCGCAAAGGTCGAACTAGACCGGTAAATCCCCATTGAACAAGGTCGGAACCGGTTTTGGAGGCAGCCATGGCGCAAATAGCGCCATGGTTACCTCCAAACTTGGAATGAGGCCCTATATCTTGTGCATTCGGTGCTGACTTCTATATCATGCTTGGGATAGCAAATGTTGGCCCACCTGGTTTCTAGGTGGTATTTGTTACGTCAGAGACCCTTTTGAAGACGTAAAATGGATCGCCTATAATCAACTGCTTTCACAGCATGCCCTGCGTGATTACACCCATTCACAATACAAGCAGGTAAAAGGGATCCTCATTAAGAACCTAGAAACTGCACCTTGTTTGCTTTCCCAGAATGAAGCCTGGTTGTACGTTGAAGTGTGGATGTCTAGCGCCCATCTGGCAGCGGCCTGCTATAGATGTCTAGCTGCAACAGGTAGAAAAGTCACAGAGGTCTTAACGCTGTGGGTCCTAGAGATTAGGGAAAACCTGGAACTTGGAAGCTGGATGAGATGCTACAATAACATCCGACTTGCATCATTGAATTGGAGCCTGATGGTTGTCAGATGGAACTGCTGCATCGGGTATATTGGACACCATACCAGTTGTATATAAAGAACCTAAGCAATAGTAATATTTGCTGGAAGTGTAATGCAGCTTGGGGAACACTGACTCCCTTGATCTGGTCGTACCCAAAGACCAGTGAGTTCTGAAAGAGGGCGTCTGAAAAAACTAACTTGGTACTGGAAACTAATGTCCTGATGAGAGCCTCCTTTTTGGTTCTGCGTTATGACAAATGAATATGTGATTTACCCAAAGAAAGCAAAGCCTGGATGGTCAGAGGATACATGCTGGCGAAGAAAAATATTCTGCGTGCCTGGAAATCAACCAAATGCCTGATGATTGATGATCAGATCCAGTGTCAACTTTCTAAAGGAGCACCTGCAAAAGCAGGGGAGACGTGTCCATTCCAGGCAATCTGGGGCCTAGCCTTCGAATCGTATGGCTGAACTGTTTACAGACTATTCCACAGGAATCATCCCGTCCGGCTATCAACCATTAATTTAAACACCCCATGACATGTAACTGAATCATGCCACGACCAACCACATCTGCCTACTATGTTTCTGCAAAGCTTATCAACAAACTGATTGATACATACCCTCTGCTTTTTTTTTATATTTAAGGAAAATTCGGATAATTTGACTTTCTTTACTCATGCACTACTTCATGTGTTGCCTATATTTTGTTTAATGTATTATATTAATAACAACATAGAATTTGGTATTTAGTATTTCACATTGGTGAGGCACATGCACTGTACTTGATCATCACTTGATAGATTTTCGCTGATGTGTCTGTATGACCTTTATCAGCCTACTTTGACATGTACGCTATCTTTTGCCATCCTGGGACATGCACAGTCTAACAGGACATGCGGTCATGGGCAGGGTTTAGCACATATGCACTTAATTACACTTGCAATAGGTTCTGAGGCTCTATTTTGTGACTCATCTCCTCACATAGAGATAACCATGTACATCCTTGCAGCCATATCTTGCCAGCCCACCCCGTTTTCAGACAGCGACAACTTCTCCAATGAATGTATGACGATAGGAGGAACCATTTTACCGCAAATGGCCTTCATCTCCTCCTGTTCCACCACTACCATGAGCCAGATGTTTGGCTTCCAGTTAATGAACCTGTTTAACCTCCTCAACCATCCTTGGGTGGGTGGACTCTGCTGTGACCCTGTTGTCTGGGAGGGCTCTTCCATATCTGCTGAATGGCTTTCATTTGTAGGGGATCAGGAAGGATTGTGTTTGCTGGTTGCAAGATGTCCAACACATTTACGATAGTATGCACATGTTTTACGGGTAATTACGGCATTGTTTCATATGCGCACTATACATGCTTATTATACATGGTACTTTTCTGTATTATCAGAAGTAGTAATGCATTATATGTTATCTTATTTTTTTACCTTATAAGGATATGGCATCTGTTGCAAGAGATGCATTTTTAGAAAATATGCAATCCAACTGTAGTAAACGAACCTGTTATGACGCAGTTAACAACATTTATAAGCATGTTATGGTCGGTTGCTATATTCAAACTTGTGTTTGTTTATGTTGTTGCCATTCAGGTACCAATGTAATATCAACATGTTATGCAGTTAGCTAGGTAGCTTAGAATCTACAAAGGTTCTCAAGTATTATGTATATAAGGGCACAACCTGTCCAGTACGAAATCCATCTTGGACAGGAGGGCCTTCTTTTATGAGAATAAATACTTACAGAAAACATACCTGAGTCGCTGGACACCCCTCACTGCAAACCGGCGATGAGCTGAACCCCTTAAGGTCCTCCTGTTGTTGTGCTCCGCCAGCTGCTCCTCTCCGTTCTTTGTCTGGCTGCTTCTCGTTCCTTTGCTTCGGAACGCTTCTGTTTCCCTGCCTGTTTCCGACATTCATACTCCTCTCCTCACCGAAGGTGTTCCTGGATGCCAGAGCTTTGCTGTGATAGGATTTCCCCGCTGATTCCCGGTGGTCACCTGATGTTCTGGGTTTGATGTGCATTTGTTGTCATAAACCCTCCCCCTTGCCAGCACCTTATATACTTTGCTCAGTTTGCAGCGAACCTCTATACCAGTTGCGCATCCTTGCCGCCTTACTCGCTGTCAACTGCCCTTATTGTGTATCGTTGCTGACGCCACTTTTGGGCCACTGATGTGTTTGCCCCTTCATTTCCGGCAGGCTACATTACTTGCACGGTTCTCCGCACCTTCTTACGCCTCTGGCCCAACGTTGTGGAGAACGTACCAATGCTTCCTTAGTCAGACTGACAACCAGGTCTTCTATGCACATCAGTGGAGCGGAGCACCGCTGGTGTATTTCATGGAGGTCGGAACTGTTCACCTACTGCCTCTGCCTCCCACTGACTAACTATGGGCTTTCCGCTAAGACTTGTGGGTGCCCCCATGATCCAGTGAGCAGGCTCTGGTGTACTGTTCCTCTTTTGGGCCGGTAAGCTGATCTTTCACCCTCTGCAGCCCGTGAAAGATTGGAGGCACTTGGAGCACCGTAGCTGTGACTTTTTAAGCATTACTTACATGGGAGACATGGAACAATGATTTTGTTGACTATGTAACTCCATCCATGGTCCACATTTTAATTTAGAGAGACGTAGAGCTCTCTTGATACACTGCTTGAGGACAGGCAGATATTAAAAAGCCAAACTGATTCGTCTACGACCTCCCAAGCAGCTGGTGAGGGGGTAGATCTACCCACTGCTTAAGATGCCATTCTTAAAAAAATAGACAAACAGTATGAGAGGAAGGTCAGCATCATTGTACAGCAGTACCACTTCAGCACCAGGGAACATGCTAAGGATGAGTTGGTTGAAGCTTTTATCATAGTGCGTAGGGAGCTTGCTAACAAGTGTAATTTCGGCGCATTGTATGACGAGTGTATTCATAATCAGTTTCTGTTAAAGGTCGTAGAGGTTAAAATTAGAGCAATCTGTGCAAGGGGTGACTCTAGCCTGGTTGGTGTGTTAGAAATTACAAAAAGGGTTGAACATATGCTTGCAAGTGTCAAAGAATTAGACTCAAAGGAGTATAAAGACTCCATTAATGTGGTGGCATAAAAACAAAAACAAGAAACCTGTAAGAAACAAACCCCTGGTAAAGAGGCATGAGCGGGAGGCAAAGTGTGATATAAAACGTAATAGCAAGAGAACTTTGACTTCTCCTCGTCCCAGAAAATGTTTCAGATGTGGGAGTTACTTTCATCTAGCTAACATCCTTGTATGCCCCGCACACCAAGCTCAGTGTGGTAAGTGTGGTAAAAGAGGTCATTTCACTAAGTGTTGCCAAAACATGTCCCGAAAGGTTGTGAAAAAAATGTATAAGAATGTTGAGAGTGAATGTCCAGAGGCACCCCTTTCTGATGATGAGGCATGTCGTATCAGTTGGTCCGTATGTTAAGTGGACACATCTAAAAAGCGAATTGATGGCATGGCTGTAAAACTGCTTATTGATTCACGGTCAGACAACACCATCATTAATAGGGAAACGTGGCAGTCCAAATTCTCCAATGTCAGCTTAAGACCCTCTCTCATCAAGGCTAGCTCCCATGGTGGCTCAAAAAGGATCATGCTGGGTGTTTTCCGGCAATTCTGGAGTGCAAAAAACAAAGTCACTAAGGACAATGTTTATGTTTATGACAAAGGGGGATGCCTCTTAGATTGCTATCAGTAGAGAGACAAGGATTTGACAATCAACCCCAAAGTTCCTGTCTGTGTTGCCACCATCACTTCTTCACCTGAAGACAACATACCAGATGTGTTTAGAGAAAAGCTAGGTTGCTTAAAAGAGAGATGACACAAAATTAGATTAAGGAAAAGCTCTGTCGTTCTAGTGGCCACGTTAAGGTGTGTTCCCATTCCACTTAGAGCAGAGCTGTGCAAGGAAATAAGCAGGTTGACTGAAGAAGACATTATTAAACCTGTTGAAGCTCCTGAACTGTGGTTGTTGAAAACTGGATGGTAGTGCTCGCCTCTGTGTGGACCTAAGGGCTTTGAATTAATGTGTGGTTGTTGATCGCTTTCCTCTTCTAAATATTGGGGACATGGTCAGTCTCAGGGCTGGTGCAAGAGTGTTCTCCGCCGTTGATCTAGCATCAGCATATCACCAGATCAAACTTCACCCTGAATCCAGAGATCTCACCACCTTTATCACTCAGGATGGCACATTTAGATTTAAAAGAATGCCGTCTTGTCTCATATCTGGTGCCGCTTTCTTCACAAGGGTGATGAAGGATGTTGTGGGTGACATCCCCAGTATTTTCTATTATGAGGATGATATTTTAGTAATTGGTTCCTCCACCAGGGACCATGATATAAAACTCAAGATAGAGTTGGACAAACTCAGTAGGGCTGGGTTAACTTTACAAAAGTCCAAATACTGTTTTAAAACTTCACAAATTCATTATATGAGACAACACTTATCAAATGAAGCGATATTCTACAGGGAAGGATTATCTACTACTATACTACAAAACTAACCACCCAAAGACAGGCATGAGGTGTTGCCATTTTTTGGGGTGGTTGAATACTATTCAAAGTGTGTGAGGAATGTTTCCGATCAATTCATAAACATTAAGAATCTTGTCAAAATTGGTTAAACCTTTGAATGTACCAGTGAATGCAACACATAATATTGTGATATTGAGAGTGCAATACGTCCAAAGATACCTTCATAATGACTGATGCCAGTGGTACAGGGTTAGGCGCAGTCCTCATACAATCAGACAAACATGGCGACAAAGTTGTCGCTTTTGCTTCAAGTCACTAAAGGACGCTGAATGTAGGTATTTATCACTGTAAAAGAAGCATTATCAGTAACATGAGCGGTAAAGAAGTTCAAAACCTTCTTATGGGAGAGAAAATGCACCATTGATTTTGATTATAAGCCCTTAATGGTGGTGTTCACATCAAAAGGGGCTCGTGGCATTTCCAGACACATAATCAATTGGGTAACTTCGATACAAAGGCATTATTTTGAGATCAGGCACGTTGCAGAAAAAGATAATGTCATAGCAGACTATCTGGCCAGGAATTCAGTAGACACATGTGATGAAGATACAGAAGAGCCACTTCAGTATGTATTCTGGGCTTACAGGGAATCCGTTGCACAGGAAGAATGGAATACCTGAATGAGAAATGATCATGAACTTAGTAAGGTCAGAGATTTTTTTACATAACAATTTGTCGGGATGGGTCCCCGACATGGGCTTAGGATCAGTTCAGAAAGTAAGAGAAGAACTGGGGATGGAAGACTCCCATATAGTGAGAGCGAGTTGAATTATACCCCCATTAGGAGTAAGAAAACAATTACTAGCGTTAGCTCACAACAGTCACCTAGGTATCTCTAAAAGTAAAGGCATTCTTCACTCAGATTACTTGTGGCCAGGGTTGAACTCCGAGGCTGAAGAAAGGTACCAATTGTTCTACATCTGATAACATTCTTAATATAGACGTCAAACCTCTCCAACCCATAGAACTACCAAATTTCCAATGGGAATACATAGTATTAGATATTTTGGGTCCATTAGCATTTAAGGAGGGGCGGAAGAAGTATGATATATTTTTGGCAGAATTATATTCCAAATCGATAGAGATAAAGTTGGTCCTTGCGCAGACTCCAGGGCAGTTGTGCAATTCATGGATATTTTCCAGAGAGAAGGCATCTGAAAGAAAATATTAACAGACAATGGGATCCAATTCACCTCTAGATTGATTAAGAATATTTTGAGAAATATGGGTATGGAAAATGAAAGCTGACATTCCCCACAAATATAGTAAAATAACCAAATAAAAGACACTAATGGACACACCCCAGTAGGGAATGAGACCAGAACCAAGTGCAGGTGAAGTAAAAGACAAGTCTTTATAATGTTTAAGTGTAGTCTAATATGAAATGGAGTCAGTGACTAAAGAAAATGGAGTCTCGTGGCATACATGCCATTCACTGTTAAGTGTCATTCAATGGGTACCACACAACTTGGCCAGAGGTACACTGTCAGCCACGGAATGAGCATATCATGTGCACTCAAAATAGGAATGAAGGGGGGCCTGGGAGACCCTTCCTCCCTTACATTCCACCCTTTCGTTACTTAAGTAGCGAATACTGTATTTCTCCCAAACGTTTCCGTTCAGCTTCCTCAGCTACTGCTTCATCCCTTTCTTGGCACTCAGGCCCAACACACCGCCCTCAGGCTTTCCCCTGCGTGTGCATATTCATCTGGGGTGCAGGTCATATAAATACACCCCCCATCGCCCTCTAAGTCTACCCATACCTCATCATACCATTCCAATTCACGGGTCTCCTTAATCGTTGCATGACAAAATGAATCTACAATGTACCCAGTGTTGAATATTGCAGTCATTCTATATTTTGGATCTGACTCTTTCCCCGTCTGGGCCTGGGCCTCATGTGTTATCTGTACTACTCCTGCTGCATTACCCATTGTCACCATCATAATGGCACAGTTAGGTATATTTTTTGCACAGTATCTGAGTCCCATTTGGCACACACAATAAATCAGAAGGAAACAAACGATGATGGGTATCAGTAGCTTCACCGTCATTCCAAGCCATGATGGGACCCACTCGAACAGATTGTCGATCAACGTGCTGGGCTGAACTCCTGCTTCATCCTTTCGCAAAGGTTGTGCACCGCAGCTATCACATGCAGAAGTGTCCCATTGTCCGCGTCGACAGAGGGTACGAAAGTGTAACATGCGCTCCCGATTTTACGGCACACACCGCTGTCCATTGCAGTTAGTAGGTCCAAGACGTAGCGATTCTGCATGGTCATTAGTCCCAGGGCTCTCAGCTCCACCTTCATAACATTGAACCCTTCTTGTGTGTCGTTAGCCAGTTGGATGAGCTCCCAGTCGGTTATTTGCAGCCATTTTGCATTTGCACGAGCTTGAATGCTTGGGACAAGGGACGCAAAAAATGTCTCTGCTGATGTAAAGAGTTTGAACTTGTCAGCGACTTCCGCCAAAAGTTCAGACGTTTCAGTGGAAATATAGTTTGATGATCTCTGCTTCCGGGACACTGTGCTCGGCAGCTGCTCTTCGGATAAAACGTTATACGCAGGGGGTTCTTCGGTTGTTGACAGGGGCGCCTGGGACGTCTTTGCTGGTGCCCTCTCCCCTTGGATGTGGCTTTCCGGTATCATCATCAGGGCCGAGTGCAGCATTGCCAGGGTGCAGGTGCCCCTACATGACTGTGGAAGGTGCAAATATGCCTGTTTGCCACACACCCAGTAAGTGTCCATTAAAGCTGCTGTTCCTTTCTTCATATCTGGAATGATGACCATTTTGCTACAGTTCTTGTTTGTGCCCAGGGGCACTTTTCCTTCTCCATGGAAGCATAGTTCATATGGTATTTCACGTTGCACCTTGAGGGGTTTCTCGAGAGATGTAATCCACGTTAGTTTGGCGATATGCTGAGACCAGATTGGAGCACACGTTTTTTTGATCGATTGTAGCTTCTCATCTGACAGTCCTCGTAACGCCTCTGCTTTGCACATTATTTGCTCTTCATGCCATTTGTTGTAAGAAAACTTTTTCCTTTGAATTGTGAAAAAAGACTCCTTGAGGCATATTACTCCTTGCGGTTTATTATAGCACGTTTTCTCATTTTGCAGCATTTGTAGGGTAGCAGTGTGTGCTTGGAAGGTGCTCTTAATGGACACAGTGCAAGATGAACCAGACAGTGGGATTCTGCAATAGGTGCCTCTTGAGGTAACAGTTTTTAGGTGTTGCCAAGGCGTGGGGTATTAAAGAGCACACATAGCAGATTTCATTTGTAGTCTGCTTTGCCATTGTGCTCATGTCCGCGTACCACTTGTTGGACTGATGTGGGTGTTGTGGATCTTCTATTGTGTCTAAACCTAGACTGTGATACTCATCATACCTCTTCTGTCCCACCCCCCTTTTCCGCCGTCTGCTCTCCCCTGGACCATTTTGGATCTCTACTAATTCCTGGTATTGGATTTGGAATATCCCGGTAATTACCTCTGCCCCTAACCCATCATTCTGTTTCCCACCCATTTTGTCACTCGCCAGAGCGGGTGTATGCATTTCATCATTTACATAGTCACTGTCTGAGGTAGCCTGTGGGGTTGTATAGGAATCGTCATGGGACAATGTCTGTGCATCAGAATTGGGGTCCTTCATGTCATATACATTAAGGTCATGCTCATAATAATCAGCTATAGAATAGTTCAACAATGGGGCTCTAACAGTGTTATTCTTGTACAAGGTGGTGAGGTTTGTAGGCGAATTATGGGCCCAGATTAGCTCAAAACCATTCCATATCAGGTGGGAACCTTCTTGTATCAGTTTTACTCCTCCTCCCCCCTCTTTTATATCTATAGAGATAAAGGGACTTGCCCAATATAGTACTAGGCCAAACAATAATGCGAAAAACAAAATTACAGTAAATCCTATTCCACACTCATAGGAGTACATTCTAGTGCTACTTACAGTTCTCCTATTGCTATCTACAGTAAAGTTGCTGGCATGGAGGGCCCTCGTTTCTGCCATTTTGGTTCCTACAGATTGAGATACAAATGGGTTAAGTTCACATGCACATTTCTTCCATCATCAATCTCTTTTTACAGATGCATATCTTAAACTAATACTTTATATTGTGTGGAGCAAAGGAGAGGAAAGTACAAGAAAACCGAATAGAAACAAGAGAACAGCATACTACAAAATCACCAAAGATGCATGTGAAAGAAGAGGTAGAAACTGTTTAAAAACACATAAATCATTCAATGACTGGTATCTGTATTTTGTATTTTATCTTACTCTTATTCAATTGTATTTACATTACATCTTCCTTTAATATGTACACCTTTTTCTCCTTATGTATTTACACACACTGTGTCTTTTTCATCAATTGTATTTCTTTTGTTGCAGTAATCTTTACATCACTGTCATTTATTCTTTGTGATGCTATGTTTGCATTGTTCCTTCCTGAACACTTTCCCTCTCCTCAGCTGTAACACTATTAAGTGCTTTATGCACATCCGATAAATGAATCCAACATTTCAGCCCCTTCACCTTCACCACTGTGGGTACACATTATATAACCTCGTAGGAGCCATTAAATCTTGGAGCATTCTACCGTCTCACAAAACTGCATACATATACCGTCTCCCCAGGCATCAGTTGGGCATTTGGGCTATCATTTTCTGGAGTTAATGTGTCACTTTCACTATCTCGCGTGAATGGTGGCGCTATTTTCTTTGCATTATTCTTGCTTCTTTGGTCAGTTTTCTTAAGTACTCTTGAAACTCCTCGCCCAATACTGTGGCTGTTCTGTGTGCGTCTGACATTCTTCATAGGGGTGACAGTTGTTTATGCATGAGTCTCCCTGTCACCATCTCGTGGGGTGACAAGTGGTGGTCTTTGCTGGGCTGGGTTCTTAGTTCAAATAGTGCCGAAGGCAGACAGTACACCCAGTTTTTTATTGTGTGACACAATTTAGACAATCTACTCTTAAGGAGGGTGTTGATTTTTTCTACAATGCCATTTGCTTGGGGATGATAAATCGAACATAATTAGTGTGTGATCCCCAGCCTAGCAGCTATTGCTTTGAACAAGTCATTGACGAAATGCATTCCGTTTTCGGATCGTATGACATCACATATTCCCCATCGGGGAAAGACCTTTCTCACTAAAAATTCTGCAGTGCATTTCGCATCAGGTGGGTGCAGGGTCCTGCTTCCACCCATCGGGAAAAGGGGAAGACCACCACAATCAGATATTGTGCTCCATTACACCTCTCTCCCATGTCTGCATAGTCAATATGCAGTTCAGGGAATGGTCCAATGGGGCAGGGTAGTGTTCCTCTCAGTGTTCTCAAAGTAATTCCTGAATTATAAGTTTGACACATTTACATTCTACCACCAACTTTGCCACGTGTTCCTGCAATCCGGGCACAAACCAATTTTCTTGGATATCTGCTGCTATGTGTTGTATGTGCGGGGAAGTGCAACTGTTGGAATGCTACCTGTAATAATTCTACTGGCATCACTACTTTACCTGTACAATTTTGTCACCAGATGAGGTCAGTGGGTAATTGTGTGCATCCTCTTTTTTCCCATAATTCTTGTTCTTCCACTGGGGCCCTTTTTTGTAGATCAAAAATCTGTGTCACTGATATTGAGTTGTACTCTTCCCGTCTATCTCCCTCTATACTTCCTTTCAGTATGTATTCTCCTTGTGCTGCTCTTCATAGGTAGGCAGCCTCTTTGGCAGCAGCATCCGCTGCCGTATTGCCCAAAGAGATTGCATCATTGTTGTTTGTGTGGGCTTGGCACTTAATGAGGGCAACTACTGTTGGCTCTGCTAATCCCTCTATAAGTTCCTTTGGAAGCTCAGCATGCTGTACTGGGATTCCATCTGCTCTCCTGGACCCTCTCTTCCCCCAACATGACAATCCCCCATGCACTGTAGTAGTCATGTATGCTGAGTCTGTATAAATGGTAACTGCACATCCTTTTGCTGTGTGTAATGCCTCAATTAATGCTACTAGCTCTGCTGCTTGTGCTGAAAAGTGTGGTGGTAATCTTTTCTGTACTATCGTCTCATATTCCCCATCTTCCAGTCATACCACTGCTGCCCCTATGTGTTTTTCCACTTTCTCCGAATTTATTGATGCTGATCCGTCCACAAAGTACACCTCCCATTCCTCTAAGGCATTCTTGTTTGCTTTGGGCATGTCATTGTCCTCCCCTTGGTATGTGGCACAGTCGTGACTTTGCATATCTTCTATAGTGCAATCTTCAGAAAGGAACGTGGCTGGGTTTACTGTCTTACACTCTACTACATGTATGTTTGCACTGGATAGGATGATCTCATAGACTATCTCTCTTTGTGTTGTCAGTGTGGATTTTGCTCTTTCAAGTATGGCAAGCAGTGAGTGCTCAACAAACAGTGTCAATGAACATCCTATTACAATTGTGGTACTTTTCTCAATCGCAAACGCCATGGCTGCGAGAGCCTGTTCACACGCAAAGTTTCCTTGCATTCCAACGTCAAGTGTTCGACTGTAGCAAGCGAGAGGCTTGTGCCCTAGTGACGTTTTTTGTGTTAGCACTGCTGTCATCAGTGTTCCAATACAGTTTGAGAATAAATAAAACTCCTGGCCCTAATCAGGTGTCGCTAGAACGGGTGGTATTGAAATCATTTATTTCAATGTGTCAAATTCTGCGCTCATTTCTAGGGTCCAAACCAAGGTTGTGTTTTCTCTTTGTTCCTCTTTCAGTGTGTGCACTAAGGGTTTTGTGTATGCTGCATACTCTAATATCCATGTGTGGCAGTAATTGCACATGCCAGACATTTTTGCATTTCCTTTACTGTGTTTGGTTTCTTCACTGCTCGCACAGCTGCCGCTCTGTCTGGTATTATTCGTCTGCCATCTTTTGAACTGTCCTAAATATAACACTTCATTTAGGAAGAATTGCAGCTTTTGTTTGTCTACTTTGTACCCTTTGTGGGCTAGCAGTGTGAGCAGTTTTATTGAATCATGTCTGCACTCTTCCTCATTGTCTCCACAAATTAGCCAATCATCTACATATTGAATAATGATGTCCTTTGTGTCAATATTTTTGAGATATTCATGCAATATTCTGTTAAAAATACTTATCCCTGGGGCAATCTACAATGCTCATACCTCTTTCCCCCCAGGGTAAATGCTGTTAAATATTGCGACTCTGGGTCCAGTGGTACTGCGAAAAACACATTTTCTACCACTGTGAAGCACGTCACCGTCTTTGGGATGCTAAACAAAATGGATGCAGGGTTTGGACCATGTGGAAATTCCTTTTGTATGATGTCATTAAGAGGCCTTAAATATCATATCACCCTACACGCCCCACCCTTTGTTTTTTTAATCAGATAAATAAATGTTTTGCATGGCGAATTTGATGACACAATAACACCTTGCTTCAGTAAGTCTTGTATTGTTTCTTTTATAAGATCCAGGTATTTTTATTTTAATAATTTGCTAAAGACAACAAAGGATTTTTGCTCAGAAATACTTTGTTATATGGCATAAAAAAGACTGTCCTCTAGGTGAAACAATTTTTACTTTTATTCGGTTTCCGTCAAGGGCAGATTTTCTTCTAAAAACCCACAATCCATTCATTTTTGTTGTAGCATTTTTACCACTGTGACCGTGGTGTAAGGGGGGTGGGTATGGTTAATACATAATGGACCTGGGGTACTCCTGTCAATTTCTTTTTTTTCAAATTTAGTTTTTGTCTTTATGTTGTATAGGAATTTTAGGTCCCTGTGTTATGAATACACGGTAAGAAAATCCTTGATCGTTCCTTTTTTCCTTATGTTAGTGGAAGGAACAAACTGTAGTCTGGCTTTTTTATTCAATTTAGCTGCGCAGGTACAGTTTTGTGATGAGCCGACCGGTTTCAGTGGTATGGACCACATTCATCAGGGTTGGAGCAGTGTGATTAGTAGTGCTGTGGTTGTTGAATAGCTGAATTTAGCTTACTTATTCGTGAGGACATGCCTGTATGGGATATAGAGCGGGAAAGGGATGGGGTGGGGAGGGAGAGGAAGGGAAAAGAGACACATACATGAGTAAATGTGGAGAATACAAACATATCCCGAAATGGCCTTCTGGGGAGAATCTTACCCTAGGCAGTAGTGTCTTCTCTCCTCATGGGGGTCCTGGTGTGTGACTGGAAAGTTTGAGTCCCAGTGCAGGTGCTGACAATGATCAGCCGTATGCAAGATCACCTAGGTAAAAAAACATATATGGTTTCAATGGACCTAGGAACCTATTTTTATGGCAACCTTTTTGAAATCACCAATAACTTCATGATAAGGAATTGTGTTCACACGGAACATCACTATACATACACATGCATTGCTGTATTCATGCATAGTGTACACGTACCAAGCCAGGAAGTCTAAAAACACACATGGGTGCTATACCCTTTATGTAAGCACTTGACAGAACCACTGGTGTGAATACAGCTCAGTGGTTTTTTAGGAGCGCTTATCTTAATTCGTAAGCATTAGTCTAAGTAAATATTTGCGACAACACATTGAAATGGTGGAAGAGTGAAAATGTCTATCCTGTCGCATTTCTTGACTTATAGGGACAGGCAGTGCCGTGAAAAAATGATGTCAAGCCGTTGTTTGTAAGCACACTGAAACAGAAATAGAAAGGAGGGGGGAAAACCTTAATGAGCCTGTATTGAGTCAGGACTCGTTTGAGAAACAAACACTCGAGCGAGAACAACACGCGGCTCTCAGTAGAGTGGAATGCCGTTAAAGTGATTGCTACGCTTACCTGAGTACCTGGGTTTGCGTCTCGGCTTGTCTGCAGCCGTCTAGTGCGCATGCCGGTATGTGAGTGCCGTGCGCGCTGTTGATTGTAAATGAGTAAACACGGGGAGGGGCATCCCAGATGGAGGCTAATGAACAGGTCACGTGATAGATCGTACAAGTGCATACATACATTTGTATATCATAAACAGGGACGCAAATGTCAACTCTAGGCATAGTCTCACATAGTGGAGTTGGTTAGTTTATCAGCTTGCAAGCATGCTAATGCAGCAACGGATGAAGTGTAGGGTCATGGGAAATGTAGTTTTTCATGATTATGTTCAAATTGAAGTATAATGGGAAAGGTAGTTTGGCCGTAGATGTAGATTCTGTTTGGCACCTGATATCTTTCCAAGTGTGTGTGTGTGAGTGAGAGCGTACAGTGTGGTGTATTAATCCCATTTGGCAATGGAAGGCATGGGGGGAATTGGAGCTCTTTATAGGGTAACCAAGTTTTACCACGATGTTGGTTCATTCAGACCACTGGTGTCTGTTTTGAGTCTGAATTTCCATTGTTGTTCACGCCGGTACAGTCAGTCATGAAGATTCCCTCCTCTTGAATGAATGTTGACTTTTTCGATAATGGACCAGGTGAAGTCCTCTGGTGCACTATTCTTGCTGCTAAAGTGTTCCACCATTGGTGCTGTTAGTTATTTTGTCCGGATACACGATCAATGTTCTGCTAAACTCGTTCTGATTGGGCATGTTGTCATTCCTATGTAGCGATGTTCACAGGGGAAGGTTATTGTGTAAATTACATTCTTTGTGTTGCAGTTCGTTAGGTCCCTTTGTGACCAGGGATATTTCAAGCCAATGTCAATTTCTTTGGTTCTCATGGTGATTGCACATGAACTACATGTTCTACAAGGGCTATGACCTCTTGGTTTTGCTTGATTCCGCAGTGTGTCTTGCGTTTGATTCACGTGTTCCTTATATGCATGGATAAGGGAGTCTTTCAGGTTTTTTCCTCTCTTAATTGCAAACCTTGGTGTTTGTAATTGAGATTCACCTACGTTCAGAATTGAACAGAGTTTAAGTACTTCTTTTTGATCTTGTTCGTTAGGGGGGAGTAGGTGAAGACAGCTGTGATATTGTCGTCATTGGGGCTCCTCATTTTTGTGTGTTGTTCAAGAGTTACGTCCCTCGGGATTTTCCTTGCCCTCTTCTTTGCTTGTTTTATGACCCTCCCGGGGTATCACCTCTTTCTCAGTTTGTGGCTCAGTTGGTCCGCTTGTCTTTCGTAGTCTGCTACCTGTGTGCATTTTCTGCGAAATCTTAGAAACTGTCCAAATGGTAGGTTTTGTCTTAGACTGGCTGGGTGAAAACTAGAAAATTGTAACAGAGAGTTTCTATCTGTAGGTTTATTAAATACAAGGGTAGAAATTGCATTATTTCGTATTTCAAGTCTCAAGTCCAGGAAATGCAATGCTGTATGGCTATGTGTCTCTGTGAAGGTCAAATATGGATTCTGTTTGTTCAGCCATATGAGGAAAGCTGTAAGGTCTTCATCAGTTCCTGTAAAGATCATTATGATGTCGTCAATGTATATTTTACCCGATTTTACCCGTGTACAAGAAAGGCGATAATGCAATCCCATTCTGTTTCATAATTGATTTACGTGCCATTAATAAAGTTGTCGCTCCACAATTTCCAATTGTGCCTGATGTAACGGCAATATTAACCATGATTCCAGCTACAGCTACTTACTTTAGTGTTGTGGATCTAAATAATGCTTTCTTTAGTATTCCTATACATACACAAGGATAGTAGATACTTGTTTGTGTTCACCTTAGGGGGATGCTCGTTCACATTTACTCGTGCACCTCAAGGGTACAGAGAGAGTCCTAGCATCTATAGTAGGGCTTTGAAAGAACAGCTTGATACCCTTGAATTGCCCTCTACTTGTACATTGCTTCAGTATGTTGATGACTTGCTTCTATCTGCTGACTCTGAGAGCGCCTGTAAGGAGGGCACTGTGTTATTGCTTATCCATCTAGCTAAGCATGGTCACAAAGCTTCACTTAAAAAGTTTCAATATTGTTGCCAGAAGGTCGCCTATTTAGGCTATCTCCTGTCAAAGGAGGGAAGAAGATTGACACCTGAACGTATAAAACACATTTCTGGCATGTCTGTCCCAAATACACAGAAGGAAGTTAGAGCATTGGTAGGTATGGCTTCTTACTGTAGTTTGTGGATCCCAAATTTTTCACTAGTGATCAAACCGATATTGGCTTTGAAAAAGAAGGGCATTTCTTCGCCATTGCCATGGAACGTGGACTTGCTTAAGACTGCATTATGCTCTGCACCAGTTTTGGGCACACCAAACTATGAAAAGGCCTGTGTGTTGTTTGTGCATGAATGTGATGGATGTGCTTTGGCTGTATTAACGCAGGAACATGGAGGGAAGAATACTTTTCTTCCGCCCTTGATCCTGTAGCATGCGCTTTGCCATGATGTTTGCGAGCTGTCCCTGCTGCTGTTGCGTCTGTAAACCAGAGTGAGTTAATGGTCCTAGGCCATGATCTAACCCTGATGGTGCCTCACTCTGTAGATGTTCTACTGAACCGAACCCAAACACAACACCTCACTTCTGCACGGTTGACGAGATATGAATTGATCTTCTTTGCTCCTCACATTCAAATTAAGAGGTGTTGTGTTCTTAATCCAGCTGAACTCCTACCTTTCCCGCAGGGCACTACTTGCGGCGATGAAGAGTCACATGACTGTCTGTATACTACCGAACAAGAGACAAAGGGTAGAATTGATTTGAAAGACACTCCTTTGGATAATCCGCAAGGAGAGCTGTTTTGTGATGGCTCCTGCTTCAAACTTCCGGATGGTACATCCACAGCTGCTTATGCAATCACCACATTAAGCACGGTTGTGGAAACCAAGAGAATCACGCATAACTCTGCGCAGGCCGCAGAGATTATAGCATTGACCCGAGCTTGTGAACTTTCCGAAGGGCTTGCAGTAAACATATATACTGATAGTCAGTATGCCTTTGGGGTGGTTCACAACTTTGGGAGACTTTGGTCGGAAAGAGGGTTCCTACATGGCACTAAAATCCAACATGGCTCCCTAATAGTACAACTACTCTCAGCGCTTGTGCTCCCTACTCAGTTAGCTGTTATGAAATGTGCAGCACATCGAAAGATTACAGATGACATAGGGAAATGGAATGCTTTCGCTGATCAGATAGCTAGACAAACTGCTACCGATCCCCTTACGAAGATGTATGTTTCAAAGGAGACTGTAAATACTTATGCAATGGATGAGGGTGTTGGGTCTGTACGGGATATCCAAGCTGATGCCACGTTAGACGAATACAAGAGGTGGGCTGAAGACTTGGGGAAACTTGATGATGACGGGTGTTGGGTGGACATAGTTGAAGGGAAATGGCTACTCCCTGACGCGTATATAATGATGATGGTCATCATGGCCCATGGTTCTACACATGTATGTGCCCAGAAAGTGACAAAAATGTTAGAGAAAGTTTGGGCAAATGACAAAATTTTGAAAATTGCCCAGTGCTACGTCCAGGATTGCATGATTTGCCTACAACACAATGTGGGAAAGGGGACAGCAACACCAAGGTGAAGTTTTGGGCCACCCTCTGTCCCCTTTGAAGTTATCCACTTTGATTTTATTTAAATGGAGCGGTGCAACAATATGAAATACGTGCTGGTGGACATTTGTGCTTTTAGCAAATGGGTTGAGACTTTCCCTGTCAAAGATGCTACAGCCATGACTACTGCGAAAACCATGTTAAAGGAATATTTTCCTCGGTTCGGGCTACCAAGAGTTATCTGGTCAGACAATGGTCCACATTTTGTCGCTGCTGTAATTCTGCAGATATGTGCGCCATTACAGATCGACAAACGGTTCCATTCGGCCAGACATGCTCAGAACGCCGGACTAGTATAAAGACACAACGGTATCATCAAGAACAAGCTCGCTAAGACGTGTGCCGGCACTAAATTAAAATGGCCGGACGCCTTAGCGATCTTGTTATTATCCATGCGTACAACCCCTCAAACTAAGACTGGGCTCTCTCCATTTGAGGTAGTAATGGGGAGACCTCCCTATATCAGGAACCTTCCTAAATGTAATTTGTTAAAAAATGTTGAAAATGTATTACTTTCAGATTATTGCAGCCAGTTGACTAAAAACCTGTATTTGATTTATCACCAGGTACGAGAGGTTTTACCTGTGCGATATGAGGGCCCGGGCCACAGCATACGGCCTGGAAGCTGGGTGCTCATCAAGGCGTTTGAGCGCTTTTCATGTCTTGCACCTCGCTGGCGGGGCCCGTTCCAAGTCCTGTTGGTCACCCAAACAGTGGTGCGGGTTTCTGGAAGGAAGAATTGGATCCACGCGTCGCACGTCAAGAAACTTCCTCACCCTGTGCCACACGATATAGAAGAAACAGAACCCCTCGCTAACAATGCAACCAATGATCCCAAAGCAGTAAATAGCGCTGAGAGTGTGTCAGTGAATCTTTCTGAGCCTGTGAGGCTTGGGGAAACAGCCATTTTGTCTCCACACTCTCCAAAAGTTTTGCATCCGGAAACTGCTGCTTCAAATTCGGCATCTTCACTTGTCTCTGATACGTTGCTTCCAACGGGAAGTGACGATACATTGTTTCCGGATCAATCAGTACCGGGAAAAGCAAGGTGCAATCTGTGTCCAAGAAAATTGACTTACGGCACGGTTCAGCTGTGCATTTGGAGAAGGAAAGGATCATCGAGGGCTTGTTTTTGCCTGAATTTGAGAAAGGGGATTCTGTTGGCTAGGGTTGTGGAAGGACTAAGAAGACGCGCGGCCGGGAGGTCGCCAGCAATGAACATTGGGGTTTCCCTTTGAAGACTACAATGCCTGCCACCGCTACCGCTCGTATGGGACTTGTAAATGATGGGATGACCAACCGAGACAATGGACACGTATTGCTGTGTTTTTATAATGATATTTGGTTTTATAATAGTCACTGTCTTAGGTTTGTGGTACCTTGAGGAAATTCATCTTTTAGAGTCCTTGTTACCTTCTGAAAGTGTTCTGATTTTGCTCTGTTCTTCATAACTGAATTCAGTATAAAATAAAATACTTTGTATGTTCCTTTGTAACCCATGTTCGGTGTATTTCCTTTTGGGGTACTCAGCCTTGATATTTTGACTTTGTTTGCACAGTGCAAGCACCATGAGAGCCAAAAAAATTGACATTGGCTTGAAATATCCCTGGTCACAAAGGGACCTAACGAACTGCAACACAGAATGCAATTTCCACAATAACCTGCCCCTGTGAACATCGCTACATATGAATGACAACACGCCCAATCAGAACGAGGTTAGCAGAACATTGATCATGTATCTGGACAAAAAAACTAACAGCTCCAATGGTGGAACACTTTATCAGCAAGAATCATGCACCAGAGGACTTCTCCTGGTCCATTATCGGAAAAAGTCCACATTCCTTCAAGAGGAGGGAATCTTCATGACTTACTGTACCGCCGTGAACAACAATGGATATTCAGACTCAAAACAGACACCAGTGGTGTGAATGAACTAACATCGTGGCAAACCTTGGCGACTCTATAAAGAGCTTACAAAGAACTGGCAAAATGTGGCAACCCCTGAAAAAAACCATAACAGTATAAGCTGTGCCGCAATTTTTGCCCTCCTCGTCTATGCACTGTACGTTCTAACAATTAAGATCTGGGCCTAGATGGTGCCTATGTTCCATCAACATGTTGAGAATGACTTCTGTTAGAGCCCATGTGTTTAGCTCTGTTTTCACCTATGTCATAACATCAGCATAACTATCAGCTTGTTTAACTGTATTCTGTATAACCTACTGATTTGCACATTCAAATGTCTATTGCAGTTTTGGTACAATTAGCAATCTTGATGCACTATATGCTCCATCTACCAAGACGTGCACTGTCTGTTATAACCTAGTAACCCGATTTATATGGCACCAACATTCCAGCATTACATGTATCCTGGCACACCTGTGAGTGTATGTGACCAGCAGTACTATCCTCTAGGGCCTTCCTTATACGAGCACAACCATTAGTCTGAGTTACCAATTGAATTAAGGATACCTTTTAATCATTCATTCACTCCAATTCCCCCATGCCTTCCATTGCCAAATGGGATTAATACACCACACTGTACGCTCTCACTCACACACACACACTTGGAAAGATATCAGGTGCCAAACAGCGTCTACATCTACAGCCAAACTACCATTCCCATTATACTTCAATTTGATCATAATCATGAAAAACTACATTTCCCATGACCCTGCACTTCATCCGTTGCTGCATTAGCATGCTTGCTAGCTGATAAACTAACCAACTCCACTACGTGACTATCCCTAGAGGTGACATCTGCGTCCCCATTTATGATATACAAATGTATGTATGCACTTGACGATCTATCACGTGACCTGTTCATTAGCCTCCATCTGGGATGCCCCTCCCTGTGTTTCTCATTTAAAATCAACAGCGCGCACGGCACTCGCATGCCGGCATGCACACTAGATGGCTGCAGACAAGCTGAGACGCATAGCCAGGTACTCAGGTAAGTGTAGCAACCGCTTTAACAGCATTCTACTCTACCAAGAGCTGCATGTTTTTCTTGCTCGAGTATTTGTTTCTCGCACGATTCCTGACTCAAGACAGGCTCATTAAGGTTTTCCCCCCTCCTTTCTATTTCTGTTTCAGTGTGCTTACGAACAACGGCTTGACATTATTTCCCGGCACTGCCTGTCCCCATAAGTCAAGAATCGCGACAGGTTAGACATTTTCACTCTTCCACCATTTCAATGTGTTGTCTCAAATATTTACTTATAGACTACTGCTTACGAATTAATATAAGCGCTCCCAAAAAAAACACTAAGCTGTATTCACACCAGTGGTTCTGTCAAGTGCTTACATAAAGGGTATAGCACCCATGTGTGTTTTTATACTTCCTGGCTTGGTACGTATACGCTATGCATGAGTACAGCAACATATGTGCATGTACACTGATGTTCCGTGTGAACGCAATTCTTTATCATGAAGTTATTGATGATTTCAAAAAAGTTGGCATAACAATAGGTTCCTAGGTCCATTGAAACCATGTATGGTTTTTTACCTAGGCGATCTTGCATACGGCTGAACATTGCCAGCACCTGCACTGGGACTCAAGCTTTCCAGTCACACACCAGGACCCCCATGAGGAGAAAAGACACTACTGTCTAGGGTAAGATTCTCTCCAGCAGGCCATTTAGGGATATGTTTGTAACCCTAACACTTACTCATGTACGTGTCTCTTCTCCCTTCCTCTCCCTCCCTCACCCCGTCCCTTTCCCGCTCTGTATCCCATACAGGCAGGTCCTCACGAATAAGTAAGCTAGATTCAGCTATCCGACAACCACAGTGCTACTAATCACGCTGCTCCAGCCCTGATGAAAGCGGTCCATACCACTGAAACAAAACTGTCCCTGCGCAGCTAAATTGAATAGAAAAGCCAGACTACAGTTTGATCCTTCCACTAAAATAAGGAAAAAAATGAACAATCAGGATTTTCTTACTGTGTTGTCATAACACAGGGACCTAAAATTCCTATACAACATAAAGACAAAAGCAACATTTTTAAAAAAAGAAATTGACAGGAGGACCCCAGGTCCGTTATGTATTAACCATACCCACCCCCCATACACCATGGTCACAAGGGTAAAAATGCTACAACAAAAATGAATGGATTGTGGATTGTTAGAAGAAAATCTGCCCTTGATGGAAACCGAATAAAAGTAAAAATTGTTTCACCTAGAGGACATTCTTTTTTATGACATATAACAAAGTATTTCTGACCAAAAATCCTTTGTTGTCTTTTAGCAAATTATTAAAATAAAAATACCTGGATCTCATTGTGGGACTACCATATCCAAGGGAAGATTTGGGTACTAGACCTCCCTTAAGGTCCAGTACGTGGATACCATTGTTTCTTTTATACCTTCCTCTGCCTCCCTGGATAGTGGATACTACTTCAATGGGGTAGGATTGCACCGTGTTTAAGCTTTATCTTGACAGGGGTCACTTCCTCCAATATGCCCATGTCATGGGGTCCTGTGGTCCACAAGATGGACCGTACCTATTGCATGTCTTCATCAAAATATGCCGGTGGTGCACTGACAATGGCCATGAGGGGTGTTGTCACTTGTCTATGTTGTATCATCACTTCACATGGGATGGAAATGTCCATTATTATTTCTCCATCAGTGTCATTGTCAGTGAACAGCTCTTCGTCTGATATTTCGCGCAGCGCTATATTGGGGTATATGCACAGCACTGTCCGCCACTCACACCTGTGCAAGTCCATTCCTATAACCGCAATTCTCTGAGCGGACACTTGCACACTGTGCAAGTCTATAGACACAATCGACCCTGGCACCACCTCTGGGGTAGCCACAGGGAGAAATATAAATTCTGATGGTACTCGCCACTCTTGGCGTGTTATCTCTGGTACCACTCTTGCCAGTACCTGTATCCCTTACGCAAACATGTCTGGGTCAATGGGTATCACGCGTGTTGTCAGTTCATTAGCATATCCCTGGTGTTGAACACACTATGCCTCTTTCCGTGAAGGATATTGTCATATTAAGCTTGCTGAGGAGGTCCCTTCCCAACAAATTTATGGGGGAGTCTTCATAATAAAACTCGCACTGTCTTTACCCCCCACCGCTATATCTAAATCTTCTGTGTATGGAACCTCGACCACCGCCCCAGAAAATCCCTGCGTCTCCAGTTTTCTTTTCGAAAGCAGAGACTGGCCTTCTTTCAGACACGATATTTCCGCTCCCGAATCTACCATAAGGATGAATTGTTTGCTTCCTATCTCTGCCCCCACCAGTGGTTCCTCTTCTGCTCGAAGGGTCGTTGATAGTACTGGACACACAAGTGCTTTCTGTGGGCTGTCCTATGCTGAGTGTCTCATTGAATCATGGTTGTTGAAAACATGTCTCCCACTACTGCTGTCCCTCTAAAGCGTGCCGGCGATCTGTTCGCTGTGATGGCAGATGGGTTACTGCATGTATGTGTTATTTGGTTCTGTGACTGAGGGTGTTGGTGCACGCTTTACGGGGGTGTTCTTTGTTCATATGCGTACTGGGGATCTGGTTGTTCCTCGTGTCTAAATCCACCCATAGGCTGGTCATATGGGCTGCAGGGGTGGTGATGGCCGCACTGGTGCTCGTTCTGATAGGGTGCCGTAGGGTGACTACGACATTCTCTCGTGAAGTGATCCCACATCCCACAATTCCAACATGTTCCTTGCCCTCCTCCTCTAGGTCCTTGTCCTCCGTATCTCCCTCTTGACCCCCTGTACCCACCTCTTCCTCCTCTTCTGCCCCTTCCTTGCCATGGTGGCCCTCCATACTGTTCCTCACCAGCCCATTGTTCCTGTCTGTTTGCTGCCCAATTTTCTGCCATTCTTGGCTGTATTGCTATTGGCCCCTCCTCTCTGTCTACCAGCTGCTCTGCTGGGAGGGCGGCAGCTACTGCTGCAACCTTCACCAATTTTGTTAGTACTAATTTAGCTTCGTCGGCCAACCTTTTCTGCACTATCTATTTTTCCCTCACTTTGATCCTTCTACAGTGGCGTACTATGATGTTCTGTATCTCAGGCCAGCCCTTGGCGTCTATCCCAGCTATTTTGTCCAGTGCCTTCTGTACTTCCTTTGGGAGGCCTCTCTTGAATATGAAGTAGAAAAGGGAGGTAGATTGGTCCTAAAATGTGCCTGTCTCTGTTCTCCTGCACCAGAAGAATATAAGCTGAACCATCCCCGTCCTCCCCCATAGTACACTGAATTACTGATTGTAAATCAGGAGTATACAGGAATGTGTCCCTCTGTGCGTCCATTACTTGGGCCCTTATTGTGTTAAATGATGCCTCATCATGGCGGTCGCAATCTAATGTGACTACAGGGAATCCCACCTTTGCCCACACTCTATTTGCTTGGTCACCTACTGCAGAGACCAGCAAACTCTTAAAATCTCCAATGGCTAAGGGAGCCGTGTTTTTCTCAAATGCATATTTCCACTTGCTCGCCCCCTCTCGAAAGCGGAGGCAAATGTCTTCAATAAGTTTGCCTTATCCATTTGTGCCCACGGGACATAATGTGGTCTTCCTGCACCTGTGTGTATCAATGGCATCTGTAACTTACTCTTCAATCTTCCCATACTCACCTTTCCTCTTTTCTTTCCTGTTACTGGCCCCTTTCCTGTTCTACTTCTCAATCAGCCCTGCCATCCCTCCTCTATTACATCCTTACCAGGTGATGAGGCCATGACCAGGGACGCTCCCTCAGACAACCCCACCTACCTCCTCGTCTGCTTTGTTTCCTTCCTCATCCTCATTTAGATTACTCTAGATTACTCCAATATTCTTCCTCTCTTTCAGATAGCACAACATCTTGCTCTGTACTTACCTGCAATCCTTCCTGATCTATCTGTATTATTCTAGTGGGAATGTCATTAATTCAGAATAGAATCTCTCCCTTTTTCCACTTTTCCCCCACTGTATTTGCTGATGTATCAGGTGCTAGGGGTGACTGTGTTGTCTCACCCCCCCTGGATATGTGAATATTGTTCACATAGGCCTCTGAGTCTCAGTAATTCTGCTTGTGTCATATTTAATCGTGTTTCCAAATCTTATGTTAGCTGTCCTATCTCTTTTGGAGGGGTGCATGTATGTCCAAATGAGCCTTTTGGGTCATACGGGGGTGGGGCCGGGGCTGTTGCTTGCGGCGTGGGAGGTGTGTTTGGTTTTGCCACATACGTGGGTCGCTATAACCTTCCGCAGGTTTTGTCAACATTGGGTAAAATTGCACATGCTCTATTGGTTTTTCCTTATTCTCTCCCTCTTCCTCACTGTTACTTGTTGCCTGGGGAGACATACCTTGACCCTTATTTAGGGGTACTTCTTCAAATAGTCGCCACAAGTCCAATATCTCCCTTCTGTTTTGGAGCTGTTTGCCCTTATACTTAATGAACGAGTATGTCACTACCAGGTCTAACATAGATTTGTCAAACGACCCACCTTCAGGCCACACCTGGGGCATACCTTTCCCTTTCATTTCTGTGCACCACTGTTCATGATACTTTTTTTTAATTTTTTCGCTATACCCTGGTAAGCTTTCACATATATGCATGAGTGGCATTTCTGCCCCCATTATAACATAGCTATTACCACTCGTGTAAATATGCCAAAGTAAATGATCTAATGTGCGCTCCAACCAGGCTCAGAAGAAACACAATACCTTTTTCACCAAAATAATTGCTATGCTGTTCACCAAAATACCTTTTCTTATTGTTCAATTATTTCAGTTTGTCATTGCAAAACCATTTTTAAATAGAAGATTGGCCACGTGACATATAACACTTAATCAGACGGTTGCACCACAAGTCATTTAACATGAGACAAATAACTTACACATAGACAGTTAAACATAGACGCTGCCTACCTAGGGGCCCCTGCCTACCTAGGGGTCCCTGTCTCCCCATCTCTCTGTGTCCCTCAGACCCTCACCCTTATCCTGGCCCCTTGTGGACCACCTTCTAATGTATACAAAAATGGGGAAGAAAAGAAAAGAAGAAAAATAGCGTTTCTAACAACTATTCTGAGTCTTCTCCTTACATAAGACTCCTACTTTATTCGCTTTGTCATCACTTAATCCCTGTACTAGTTAAGATAGTACTATGCGGCACTGCCTACTACCCCCTCGTGGAGCTAGGTTCCCGTACCTCTATTCACCTCTTACCCTCTTTATACACTACTAATGGCCATATGTGAAAGAAAAGAAAAAGATATATATATATAAACAGTAAATCCCTTATTACAAAAGAAGAGTCCCCTTTCTCTCTTCCCAACGTATGTTCTCAACAACCCTCAATCTGACTGCCTTCCCACCTTTCCCCTCCTACCTTCTTTTAGGATCTCCCACACTTGATACTCACGTGTCCGTCTTGATCCGAGAGCCTCCGGACCCGGTCTGTCAAGGTGCGGTCCCGTACTCAGCGGTGAGCGGTACAAATGGGTATTTGCAAAGCCGGGACCCGTGTAACCTTCTGGCCTACTGTATGCACGTCTAAGGGTACTGGTTGATATGTGAGCATCCTTGACGGGGGGCACACCCTGGATCTTGTTGCTGTGGGCGAGGGACGTCTCATGCCAAAAGGACCAAAAGTATGTAATCACGTCTCGGGGTCACCAAATGAAAGCTGGCATTCCCCACAAATATAGTAAAATAACCAAATAAAAGACACTAATGGACACACCCCAGAAGGGAATGAGACCAGAACCAAGTGAAGGTGAAGTAAAAGACAAGTCTTTATATAAAGTAAAATGGGGCACGCAGAGGACTCTGCTTATGCCGAGAGCGCTCTGCCCAAAAATCAGAAAATACACATTATATTACAAAAACAAGTCAACGATGACGTGTGCTATAGGGGATACATAGAGTTGCCGTCATTGGACAAGGGGACAGGACAGTATCCAAGCTGTAGTAGTGGTGCTCCCGGATTGGCTGGTGTTGGAATGGTTACTTTGTGGAGTATGTGGGTCAGCTGGTCTCATCTGGGAGGGGTGTAGGGTCAGGCAATGTAAATGTTGTAATGACATTCGCCCTTATAGCCAAACACATACCTTGACTATTATTTATACATTTTGACATACAAGAATTATATTACTAGACTTTTGACCTGGACAATAAAAGTGAGACTACATGGGCACAGGTGCCTAATATATTCACAATATTGCATTGACACATCCATCAAATATTCCCTTAGATCTCATGGGAGAATTGTTTATTGTTTGTTAGTATGAAGAGAATAGATTGCCACACATGGGATTAGTACTAGGGTGTGAACTGGGATGTTACACAGATGAGGGGCATGCAACTGTTGAATCAAAAGGCTTTGGGGTGAGAGGGCTTGTAGTCTATATTTCTTTGAACATGGTCTGTGGTTGCAAGGCAGGTCTGTGGAGACAAATGGTTTTTCCAGGACCATGCTCCGGCCTGGTCATTCACAGGGCAGTGATGTAACAGGGAAGGCGAGAGATACAGTATTTAGTTTGATACTTCTTGCGCCCAGGCTTCCGTGAGAACAGGACAGCCACAAAGATAGCAGAGGGGGGTGTGGGGGATTTGGGTTGGCTTGCAGACTGTGCACGGACACTGAAGGGGAGAGATGCCCGCTTGCTTCTAACGTTTATGTGTGGCCTAATATAAAATGGAGTCAGTGACTAAACACAATTGAGTCTGGTGGCGTGCATGCCATGCACTGTTATGTGTCATTCAATGGGTACCGCACACCTTGGCCAGAGGCACACGGTCAGCTGCGGAATGAGCATATTATGTGCACTCAAAATAGGAATGAAGGGGGGCCTTGGAGACCCTTCCTCCGTTACAAAAACCACAAGATAGCTTCATCCTTCCACAAACTGTATAGTGCGAATGTTCAATAGGACTCTAATGCAAGGAGTTCTCATTTCCATTAAGGTTGGGAGAAGTTTGGAAGATGACATAGAAAAGCTAGCGTTGACATATATACTGACAACACATGCAACAACAGGTTTGATCTCGTTCAAAGTACTAAGAAGAAGGAAAGCAGCCACTCATGTATGTCTTCCATGCTTGGTGGGATGTAAAGGAATTGAGAGAAAAAGTGAGGGTAAAAAATGAAGTGAAAAAGTAGTTATATGACAAAATGTTTAATGTTAGGCTCACAAGAATAGAAATTGGAGATCTAGTCTGGGTTTGACGATCTATGGGTGTGCCATTCAGGTGTGTTGGATATTTTGTGTAGATTTGGGGTCTGGTGATATTTTCTTACCGCCCAAAAAAAATGGTAATTTGGTGATGACTATTCCTTGCATTTAGATTGGGTTTGCCCTTATTTGCTTTCAGTGACCATACCTTATTACATTATATGGGATAATTTAATAGTATACACTATTGTTGGTAATTTAGTGGTGAGCATGATTTTTCTGTTTTATTTATGGCCGCAACATACACAAAACTTTCCTTATTCTTATAATGTTCTTGTGATCTATAGAGATCCTTGCACCTATATACAGAGACACCACAATTTCACACATAGAGTATGATCAATAACCTGTGGTGTCATCACTAACTTATATACATCAGTGAACTATGCTTCCATAGGCCTCATTACTGGTTCATGGACCCCCAGTAATCTATATTTTGTATTAGATTCCACCCAAACACCATGCACTGAGTGAACACACGCATACAACTATTTATCACTACTAAGCCTATCTACTCCATCCGCATGGGAACCATGACACATGTATTACCTTAAAAATCTTCCTCATTTCATAAGGTATTGTTTTAAATGCACCAAGAAATGACCAAAACAAAAACACTCTACACAAACTGCGTATATATCATTTGTATTATAAAAGTTACATTTCAAAGAAAACATTTTACCATGTGTACATTTGTCTTACCGCATTGTCTGTAACAAAAAGAAAAGAAAAAAAATAGGTATTACCCAAATTGTTCGAACACAATTGTTCGAATTAACTAATTGACCGAAAGTCGAGGGTCCGAATTGACCTTTGCACAATTGACCGCTTATATATATATATTATATATATTGGTTTGGTTATATATATATATATGTACATATATATATATTTTTTTTATATATAATGGGGGTTGCGGGGGGTTTCCCCCTGCATATATGTAACAATTGACCTTCACAATTCGATCAATTGTGCAAAGGTCAATTGTAATTCAAACAATTGTAGTTCGAACAATTCGTATACAACCAAAAAATACAGCGACAGAACAACATTCACATTGCAACATTACAACATGGCAATTAATCACAGGGGATTCCCTTTTGCTACTCTGCCTGCCTGATATTTTTAGAAGGTCATTCGTACAACAGCACACAGTAACCTCAATTCACTTTGGATATTTACCAATTATCTGTAGTTCTGTCCCCCACACAACCTCCCTTCGCTCGCCTCCAAAGAATGGGCCCAGGGTTGTCTTTGTAATCTTGAAGGCTTGAAGTGCACAGCGAGAACATGGAATTTTCAAGCCGGTGCTAAGTGAGACTGGGCACGCCTGTCTCACAGCCCAGTCTCAGATCCTCCGTCTCGGCAGCTCAGCAAAAGCGATCTGAACTTTTTGTCAGACTTTCCCCCAGCAGAACTCTGCTGCTTACGCAGCATATCTGCAGATATACTTCCCTCCAATCATATTAGCAGAAAGTGTATTAGGTTGACACCCCTGTGTCACAAACAATGGGAACTTCATACTATAATAACTGTTTCTGTTTGATTTCCTAGTGCCTTCCTGTCCTTCGCATTCAGCACAGCTAGAGAAAATCAGAGAGAAAATGCATGTTTAAAAGTGAATTTCAAAATATGTACTTCCACCTTATTTTCACATAGAGATTACATTATAATGTTAATGAGTTAGCACTAGTGATTAGTATTTGTTAATTAAGTCAGTCAATTAGATACCTAATGTAGTCTCCTGTGTATGAGGCATTTCAAGGAAGAGAAAAGGAGAAAAAAAAATGGATGCACATTTACGCTCTATAATGGGCTTTTTGGCTGCAATATGAATTCCATACCTTGCATGCCTCCAGCCATATATTCATCTGTTCTGTTGGCAACATAAAATGACTATATGTGTGTGCCATATTGTTGCTGGCAATAGAATGCTATCACATCCAGTGAAGCACTATACTTCAAAGTGCTATACTTAAAAGCACTATACTTCAAAGCACTATAAATGATACTACAGGTGCCAATGTAATATGAACATGTTATGCAGTTACCTAGGTAACTTGGAATCTACAAAGGTTTTCAAGCAGTATGTATATAAGGGCACAACCTGTTCAGTAAAGAAATCCATCTTGGACCAGAGGGCCTTCTTTTATGAGAAATAATACTTACAGAAAAAGTAGTGTCTGGACATCCTTCGCTTCAGGCATGCAGTAATTTTACTGCATTTTGTCTGCCATTTTTCCACATATACACTCTTCCCTTCCCACTTTGCAAAAGTAATTTCATAATCTGATGCACTCCTCAGATTATCAAGTATATGCCGATAACTACCACATGCAGGAATTTCTACTGGAATACAGCCAAAATATAATGAGGATCAATATCTTTTTTTATTGTGCATCACGGACGTACAAGGAAAGAGCTGTTCACATTGCAAGCATCTAATGCCCTACATTGATGCTAAAAGTATGCAAACTGTTGTGTAATGGGATAAAATGTGGCAAAGCTGATCTAAGTCTGATCTAAGTCTGTGGATGTATTTGGGATTCCAGATCATCTAATTTATGTTGTGCTTCTTGTTTACATATGTATGGGGTGTCTGCTGGATTGGGTATTTATACCACAGAGAAGACTAGGGTCTGGACGCTTTAATTAATTCATTTATTGGATTTGTTTCTAAAGTGCTGGGTCAAGGCCCTCAGGCATAGAGGTGTGGGGACAGAGCACAAACACCAATTAACATAAAGGGCAGGGAATAAACAATGGACATCAGCAGGTGAGAAACCATGGGAAGTCATTTAAAGAGAAATGTTTTAAATCTATGTTTGAAGGAGACTATAGAGGTGCATGCCCTTAGATCTGGGAGCAAGGCATTCCAGAGACATAGGGCCTCATTACACGGTAGGCGGTAACCATGGCGCTATTAGCGCCATGGTTGCCGCCGGTATTTTACCGTGTCCGCCTTGGTGGATGTCGGAGTTACTACCCTACTCCAAGGTGAGCGGGGGCGGTAATTCCCCATTCACCAACGCACTTCCCCATTCCCATTTTTGCCCCCATAGGTCTCAATGGGAATGGGGAAGGCGCTAATTACGGTACCGCAAATTGCGGTACCGTAATTAGCACCAAGGTGCCTTAGCGAGCTCGTTCCTTAACAGCTGGTAAAACCAGCAGTTAAGGTGGGGTCCTGCAAAGGGACCTCGTAGTAAGGTGGTAAGGGTTTACCGGTACCGGTGCCCTTACTTGTACCGGTAAACCCTTACCACCTACCGTGTAATGAGGCCCATAGAGCTGTTACAGATAAACATCCTTCTACTACCAGAGATAGATTGGCTATGGGAGTTATTTGATTGCCGAATTCACCTGGGGGGAAGCCAGGCCTGCTGCTTTGCCAAATATGCAGGACTTTTCTTAAAGCGACACGCATGGGTGGTGCACAATGTACGGAACAGAATCTGTTTTTGAATAGGAAGCCAATGTAGTGATCTCCTTGCCATTGACACATGATCTGATCTCCGTAGGCCAGTTAACAGTTGAACCACATTATTCTGTACAACCTGCAGGTGATAGAGCTCACCATTAGCCACGTCCTGAAGAAGGATGGAACAATAGTTAAAACAGGAACCTATTATGGCATGGCCAAGGTGGCACTATCAGCTGAGTCCAGAAATTATTGATTTGCACCAGCAGCTTGACGTAATATGATGAACAAGAGGCAAGGCTGCTGATATGCGCTTTCATCATAAACTATTGGTTAATTACAATACCCAGAGATTTTACTTTAGGTAGGGTTGCAGATCACACTCGTCCAAAGAGCAGTAGGCCAGGTCAATTTTTCATAAATTGGGCGCAGTGCTGACAATCATGATTTTGTCCTTAGCGTTGTTAAGAGCTAGACCATTTTGCAGCAGACACAGGTGAATCATGTTTAAGGTATTGTTTACTATCAGCGTGTCTGACACATGATTGCAAGTGACAGGAATAAGGGACTGGGTGTCACCCGGATCGTATGCATAAATAATAGCCTCTGAATCCAGTAGTTTGAAGAGGGTTTGAGTGAAGATGTTAAACAATGTTGGACACACACAATACCATTGTGGTTGCCCACATGCTACCTCATAGCCATCAGTCATGACATCCTCAGGGTAGACTCTGGATTTTCGGTTTGATGGAAATGAGAGAACCCAGCTGGATGCCTCTCTGGAGAAGTAGGCAGAGTGTTGCAGTCTAGCAGCAAGGATAGTATGGTGCACAAGGACAAATGCCGCCATAAGATCTAATAACATCAAACGAGAAGTTGTGCCCTTATCAAAGTGCTGAAAGATGGTTGTTTTAGGATCCAGGAGGGTGAACTCAGTACTGCGGTTGCTTCTAAAGCCAGATTGTTTAAGTCCTAAAATTTTATGAAGGTTTGGGAAGTTTGGAATTTGCTGGAGAGCCACCTTGTCCAAAATCATCAGTAAGAAAGGGGAGTTTGTTGTGGGGTGATAATTGCATGCCATATTTGGGTCAAGCGAAGATTTTTTTAAGAGGGGTGAGACCCATGCCTGTTTGTTGATTGTTGGAATGAGATTCTCCCTAAATGACAGATTGACACATTTTGCAATCAGCAGAATAAGTGATACTGCACAGGCATTCACAATGGCAGCAGGACAGTTAGTTGGCTTGATCTTCATCAGGATAGTGACAATATCAGCTTTAGCCACCTCTGAGAACTTAAAGGGAGGTGAAGAACACAGATTTGTCATTCCTGCATTTAAGGAGGGTTCCTTTTACGGAGCACAAATTCCCCCCTTGATCTTCTCAACCATATGCATCCTGAAGTTCTGAATGTTGGTTCACCAATGAATTACTTTTGAGACTCGAAACGGGACAGCACAGCTCTTCTAGTTATTTTAAGTTCTTAAACAGTTGTTTCTTAGTATTAGAAGAAGACCCTTTAATTCTTCTTTGGCATGAGAGTTCTTGGCAGAGCAAATGGCATTTGTATATGCAATGACTGCTGCTGTGTAGCTGGTTTTATCATCCAAAGATAGAGACTTCCGCCATCTCTTAAATGTTTAATTTCTCTGGTATTTAAAATTATGAATTTCTGGGGTGTACCATGTTTTAGATGGTTGAGACTTCCGTAGCCTTTGTTTTAGTGGTACTAGGCCGTTAACAGCATGAGTCATCATCTTTAAGGAATTCAGTGAATGGAAAAGAAACCGGGGGACCTTTTACAACCCCACAGTAAAAAAAGCGTAAATCTAAGGAGTTAGCTCTTTATGATGTGAGTTTATGGATTTTAATGCTATTTGGAGGCGGATTGTGGGGTACAGAATGGGATATATATTTCCATTTTTCTTTCCTGCACCACCTTCAAACAGTACCATAGGAATCCATTGTGAATCCTGCCAGTAAGGCATCATTTTCAGGCAGCATTTACACTTTCTCCAAAACAGATTGGAAAAGTAAAGAGTCAAGTAGATTTTTGTCTGTTTTACTCTTTGGATTTCTAGTTCATTTTGGAAACTACCAACATTCCACGGAGGGGATTTTTTGCACTTAAATGTAAACAGATTGCCCCCTCCAGAGCAATTTATGAAATTACCCCTAAGTCGTGCAACGCTTGACTAGGCCGTGACAAGACTCGGCCACCATTGCATGGTAAATGAGTCATATACCAACTCCACAGAGAAAAGGTCTCAGAACCACTTTGTCTTTCCAAGGTACCTTGCCATAAAGAGTAAATTGAACGAATTCAATGTAAATGTGATGTTAGCGCACAATTACTGCTACCTGCTTATGTTAAGCAGAACGCCTATAGAATATCGACATCATTACTGTGTATTAAATATTGCATGGCTTGCTGAGTAACGCACACATGGAATTTTGATTTTTGCAAGCTGCACCGCCTCTCTCTATGTTAATGACTAAATAATTGAGCAGTGATAATAAGAGAAGTGAATTCATATTTTAAATATTGATGGAATGTAACTTAGTTGACCCTGCTTCCAGTCTCAAATGTTTTTCATGCTCTGTCTGAAGGCTTTAATGAACTTACAAAACTTGCTGGCTCATTTTGTATTGTGACCTATTTGAAAAATGAATGTTATATAACTTAGTGAAATGTCATATTTAGCATTACAAAATTATTTTTATTTTAGTAATGCAGATTTCTTTTTTTAAAAACGAATATAGGTATGTTAAACATATAACAACTGTATGCATGATTTTTCCCTCTACCCTAGATATTGTTCTACCGTTTGTTTATCTATAAAAGGGGTGTGTCAAGGGAGCATGGCTTCTAAAAGCGTGCACATGGCTTCAAGTCCAGTTTTTGTTTCAAACAAAGGTGGAAAACCTAACTATGAGAGGACATATGGGCTGGTCAAATGAGTCAGTGAGGGAGCTAGAGAGCCTGTGGTGGAAAAGGGGGAGGGGCTGAGTTGAAGACGGTACATAAGAGGAGGGGCTGAGAGAAGGAGGCAAGGGGCGTAGCTTGGGAGGGAAAGCAATATGGGGGATGTTGAGCGGCTGTTAGGCAGAATTATATGCAGTACCCTTTGGGAACACCACACACAATTAAGACTACAAGTGACAGTACAAATTCACTTTTGGTACAAGCCTGTACTACACAGTAAAAGTGGTAGCGATGGCTGAGCAGCCAGACTTATCTCAAGAGCAAGTGAGCAGTATCAGTAGTTACACAAAGGACAGCAATTACTATGATTCAAACAAACACTGACTCAAGGTTCTGAGTAAAAGAATATACATTTATTTACACATCAGTTGTATAACATCTCAGTAAAGTAAAGCAGTTCAAAAATCACACTCTTAATACACCACACAACTCCCAATGAAGTGGAAGCAAAATGGCACTCTAGTATTTAAAAGGGAGGGAAAGACAAAGTTAGGAAGAAATTGAGCAGCACCAACAGGTAAGTAAGCAAGGCAGTGAAGAAAAAGGAACTACAGTGATGGAATCCAATCAAAAAGGTTTAGGGCCAAAATCAATAGGTCAAAAGTCTTTTGCTCAAGATCAGACAGTTCAGGGTAGTTCGTGGTTAAGTCTTTGCCAAGAGTTTCGGACGAAGTTGATCGGGAGAAAAGTTACTTCAGAGAGTAGAGAAGGACAAGCCCTCAGATTGGAGAAAGATTTCACACACCTTCCCCTCGGCTGAACGAAACAAACAACCGGATGTGCACAGTACCTTTAAATGGAGAAGAAGCTGTAACTGAGGCGGACGTTCCTGGCATTTCCTGCAGGCTCATGGTACCTGAAGCGACTGTCGGACTGACATGAAGTAGGAAGACTGGAGGGACTTACACTGCCCAGGGAAGAAACCAGCAGCAGAGCAAAGCAACAAAGGTACGCTCTTTAAAACCCAAGCAGCGTCTGACCTTCCTGGCTATCCTGTTCACTGTAGCTCTGTACACAGGAGTGTGACTTGGGTTACCAAGGGAACCCATGGCAGGGATCCTAAAACCCCTTCCTCACATCCTGCCTACACAGACTTTCAGGAACCTAAGGAGGGTTTCCGCGGAGAAGCTCGCGAAAAGACTGTGAACAAATGAACCAAACCTGGTTTGGCGTGCTGAGTAAAACGCGAGAAAAACATTTTCAAAAAGAAATGGTGAATAAACCCAGCTGGAATATAAAAACATATATGGTCTAGCGGGTTTTATTTTGAGGCTACAAAGATAGCCTAAATTAATACTAAAGTTATTTAAGAGAACCGCGGTAGGAAAAATAGGATAGTTACCACTGCCACCAGCCAAGTTTTGATAAAAAGGGAGCAAAATAATGCTCCAAGAGAAACCGACAAAAATGGATAAGTATTAACCCTTTCCAGTGCTCCATGTAAGATGGTTTGCACTGGGTCTGTGGATTTTAAAAATACTAATAAAGTCAATGGCAACTTTACATGTTCTGGGAGACAATAGTCAGTCCCAGAAAATGGAGTCTGAATTGGGAAGTCTAAAATACAACCCTGTGTCACTGCACTAAAGGTGCTGTGTAACACACAGTAAAAAGATGATGCCTGTGGAGTAGGTGAGGCTCCACAGTCTATGAACAAAATATGTTAAACACACACAGCAAAACACATGTATGAGTTTGAAAAAAAGACTCACACTCTTACCAGGTGAAAAACAATCCTTGAAATCCATCAAAGCTGCTGAGGGCTCAGTAAGTAAGGGGAATTAGCCATTCTGGAGAATTCTCCCTAACACTCGCCCCCCGCCCAGACTAAGGGACTGGATGAATCTCTACCTCTAGTCGGTTAAAAACATCCCAGAGAGACCATCAGCATTTTGGTGGTGACATTCTTTATTTGCAGACTATATGACCTACAAACCTGTTGAGGTACATCACTCTTCTTTAAGGTATAGGGGATCTGATCTAACAGTGCCTCAGAAGTTGTAACAACCTCTGAACCTACAATAGGCTTTTTCAAGGGGTCCTTGGAAAAGGATCCATTACATCTAGAGGGGCCTCCATGGGTCCTCACCACCTCTCTCACAAGAGCAGGTTGGGTCTCAGGTATCTTGGTTGGTGGGGCTTTGGTCAAGCAAGGTACATGCTGCCACTTCCTCTGAGATCCCACCTTACCTATTTTAGAGGTTTCTCTCCTAACATTAGAATTTCCAGTGGAGTCTTCAGTAGAGCTCCAACAGTCTTAAGGTTTTTAGCCTTAGACCTATTTTTCCAGGTTTTCCAGCAGCTTTGAGAATTACCAGTTCTCACAAGCCTAGAGAGGGGTCCAATTGGTCTATCCACTTCTTCCTCAGAAGCAGGGGGAGCCAAAGATTTTACAGTTGGAGGGGCAATGATGGCGCTTGGTTGAGGCTCCCATTTCCCTACTATACTAGCCTCAGATTTGCCTGGGATAGAGGTCAATTTACTAACACCAGGGCTTGAGGTGGGGTTCTCTGTAGAGGTTCCCACAGGCTCAGAGTGGTCTCTTAGGGATTCCTCTCTAGCCAATTTGGTTTGGTTCTGTTTTCTCTTACTAGGAGGCCTGGGGGTATTGGATACTACTCCTAGAGATTTTAGATCATTCCCCAACAGGACTCTCCCAGGCACCTCATTCTGGACACTGACAAGAATCCTCACTGTCATATTATTGCACTGAATGAGAGCAGGCATAATTTGAACCAACTGGACAGGGCCTCTAGAAAACTTAGTGGGGCCTTTGGGTGCCTTAGCAACATCCTCAGGCTTGAAAATGTTTCATCCACTACTGTTCTGCTGGCCCCAGTGTCTCTCCTGGCAGGAATACCCTGGCCATTGACAAGAACACTGTCCATATAATACTCACTAGAGTTTTCTGGAATGGAGCGGTACACATCCATATTCTGTTTCTTAGCCAGACCATTGGACTCTAAGGATACAGTTGCCTGAAGACCCAAGGGTGCTTCAGCAAATAGTTCCAAGTGAGCACTAGCCATTTGTACTTCTTCGTCTGGGGAGAAGGCTAAGGAGGCAGTGCAGATCCCTGCAGGTTTACCATTGCACCTCGGATTTCCTTTGACATGGTCAGTTGACCCACAAACATAGCATTTTCCAAATGCTACCTGTAATGGGGGCTTCTGCTGACCTCCCTCTGGTTGAGCAACAGAGGATTCACTAGTCATATTTTGTTTCCCATGTGGCTTAGCCTGGTTATGTTTGGGGACCTCTTTTGGATGTGAGGTATTTGAATTCTCCTTATTATCTTTCTTTGGCTGCTTTCCCTCATCCGTCTTCTGAGTTGCTCCAGAATCCTTGTGAGTAGCCCTCTGGCAACCCACAAGTCAGCAGCCTTAGCTAACTTCTTTGGATCTATCTCCTTAGAATCGACCAAGTGCTGTCTGAGCTCAGTATAGCAGGCATCATACATTGACTCCAACATAACAAGATTCCTCATAACTTGATAAGTGTTCACTCTGTAACCCTTAAGCCTACCATCTACGTTTTTCAAACATTCACATACCCAGGTAGCCCAAGGGGTAACATCAGCATTTTTGTGGGTCCTAAACCTCTTAAGGTACTGGAAAGGGGTCTTCCCAAATCTAGCAATTAAAGCTAGCTTGACACACTCTTTATCCATCCTATCCACCTCCCCCAACTCTATCACAACATCAGATGCAACAGTGGGTAGCCTAGAGAAGAGCCAGGGAAGCAACTGATTCCCTGTAAGACCTTGAATCCCATGGTTATATTCAAACATTGCCAACCAATCCAAAATATCAAGCTTAACCTCATACATACCCATGATTTCTTTTGGCATACGGGGTCTCTTAGGACTGGAAGACCTAGAAGACTCTGTGAGAGAAGCATTTTCAAGAGATAACCTTTTCATTTCTAGTTCATGATTCAACTCCATTTCTCTGAGTTTAAGTTCTTGGTGTTTTTGTTAAGTTTGAGCATTTAAATGTTTGAATTCCAGTCCAAGCCTCTTCTTCTTTTCTAGAGCAATGAATTCAGGACTGAGTGTAGGACCTGATGGGGTTCCAGTGGACAAAGGTTGAGTTTGCTGAGCAGACAAGGGTGCAGTGACGCCTACATTTGGAGACACATCTACTTCCTCTAACTCATCAATAATAGACACATTATCATCCTCATTATTTTCCGCATTTGCTAGAGAGTCAGGTATTTCAGACCCACTCCCCAGACTTTGGTACTTTAACAACTTTTCAATCAATTCAGATTTTTTGCCTTTTGCAGGGAGATTCCTTTCTCTACACAGATTTTTTAAATAATCCACAGTGTAACTAAGGATGGTCTCCTGACTGTAGCTTTCCATATCAGATATGAGTAATATTGATTTTTAGTGATGTTAGCCTTGTGGTTAGTTGATCCAAGGTAATAGCAGCACTCTAAGTGTAATTACTATACTTGATCTTCGCCGCTGTACACCATTATTAGGCAGAATTATATGCAGTACCCTTTGGGAACACCACACACAATTAAGACTACAATTGGCAGTACAAATTCACATTTGGTACAAGCCTGTACTACACAGTAAAAGTGGTAGTGATGGCTGAGCAGCCAGACTTATCTCAAGAGCAAGTGAGCAGTATCAATAGTTACACAAAGGACAGCAATTACTATGACTCAAACAAACACTGACTCAAGGTTTCTGAGTAAAATAATATACATTTATTTACACATCAGTTGTATAACATCTCACTTAAGTGAAGCAGTTCAAAAATCACACTATTAATACACCACAACACTCCCAATAGTTTCCAGACAAGTTAAGCTCACAAAATGAAGTCGGAGCAAAATGGCACTCTAGTAATTTAAAAGGGAGGGAAAGACAAAGTTAGGCAGAAATTGAGCAGCACCAACAGGTAAGTAAGCAAGACAATCTAGAAAAAGGAACTACAATGATGGAATCCAATCAAAAAGGCTTAGGGCCAAAGTCAATAGGACAAACGTTTTTGCTCAAGTGGACACAGTTCAGGGTAGTTCGCGGTTAAGTCTTTGCCAAGAGTTCCAGACGAAGTTCGTCGGCAGAAAGGTTAGTTCAAAGAGTAGAGAAGGACAAGCCCTCGGATTGGAGAAAGATTTCACACACTTTTCCCGCGGCTGAACGAAACAAACAACCGGATTTGCACAGTACTTTTAATTAGAGAAGAAGCTGTAGCTGAGGCGGACGTTCCTGGCAGTTCCTGCAGGCTCACGGTCCTGAAGCGACTGTCGGACTTACATGAAGTAGGAAGACTGAAGGGTCCTGCACTGCCCCAGGAAGAAACCAGCAGCAGAGCAAAGCAACACATAAAAGGTGTGCTCCTTAAACCCCAAGCAGGGTCCAACCTTCCTGGCTATCCGGTTCACTGTAGCTCTGTACAGCAAATTCGACCAGAGGAGGGAGTCCTGGCTTGCAGTGTGGGCAAACTGGTTGGTCCCACCAGCTCAGGGGAAGAAGATTCCTGGAGGATCTCATCTGTCGTTGTAGTTTTAAGATTCGGACCTGCAGCAGGGCTTCACCGGGCGGTTCAGTCGTGGTAGGGGTCCTCTTCCATCAGCTCCTCATCGGTTCTTTCGTTCCAGTGGCGACTCTGCCTTTCCAATCCGAGAGATATCAATCAACCAGCAGGGTGGCTGTCCTGGCAGGACAGTCACCTAGCCAATCAAACAAGAGTGTGACTTGGGTTACCAAGGGAACCCATGGCAGGGGTCCTAAAACCCCTCCCTCACATCCTGCCTACCCACACTTTCAGGTGCCTAAGGAGGGCTTTCGTGGAGAAGCCCTAGAAAAGTCGGTGAAAAAATGAACCAACCCTAGTTTGGCGTGTGGAGTAAAACACGAGAACGACATTTTCAAAAAGAAATGGTGAATAAACCCAGCTGGAACAGTATAAAAACATATATGGTCTAGCGGGTTTTAGTTTGAGACTACCAAGGTAGCCTAAAACAATACCAAGGTTATTTAAGATAACCACGGTAGGAAAAATAGGGTAGTTACCACTGCCACCAGCCAAGTCTTGATGAAAAGAGAGCAAAACAATGCTCCAAGAGAAACAGACAAAAAGGGATCAGTATTAACTGGAGAATTCTGAAGAATTCTCCGTAACAGCAACAGCCAAGGAATGAGTTTGCAAATGCTTCAAGCGCAACATGGTCGGCCACCATGCAAACCCACCACTCAGTAAATTAGAGTTGCATGGTAACTCGCTGGTAGATTTGGGGGCTGTGTGCCAACAGGGAGGTGAAAAGTGAGATGCCAGTGTAAATGTAGGGCACTAAAATCAGTGCCATTGGGAGGCCAGTGGGGGCGTTAGCTCCACATCCCTCTTTCTCATCCCAGTACTTACTCTATGAGGCTCCTGCATCCTTGACACCCTTTTCAACCTTTTCTTTTCTTCTCTGTTATCTCCACCCCTTCTCTATTCAGGATGCAAAGCCCCACATTAACCAGACTGCTGCAGTTATTTTTCTTCAGCTGGTGGGCAGGGACCTGCAATGCTGCTGGGATGTGCGCTGCAATGTTCCCCTTACTGCTGGGTGTTTCAGGGGCAACATATGAGGCAATGCTGGGCCCTAGTTTGCAGCAGAATGGCGACCCAGGCATTAATTTCCTGAGCCATCCAGCGGAGCCGAGGTGTCTGGCTAATTGGGGATAACATGTTGTGGTCTGAGTGAGTCAGGCCTGCTGTTGTGAAAGGCTTTCTAGTGGAGGGGCCTGTTGGAGACAGATCCTGAAGGGCAATGTGTCTGTAGGAGCACGATTGGCGCTCAGTAAGTTAAGGGAGACGGGTTGCCAGAAGCAAAGCGCATGATAAGTACTATGGTCTATCAAAACTGTCTTCACAGCAGAGGCTATTTGCAGCCATGTTGGCAGTAGTCATGCAAAGGTGATGGACACAGGTATAACATTTCCAAGGCAATGGTGAGTGGTGTCCCTTTGAATACTCCTTTTCAAAATGGAGAAGGCTGTTCAGAAGACTAAACATTTTGTGAGCAGATCCTCCTCCAGCTCACCCTCGTCCTCTCCAGAGTGGAGACACATGAAGTGGCTTAGGCTATTAAAAGCAGAAGAAGGGCTTGAAGCGGAGGCACAGACAAATTAGGCAATCCTTCTTCTTCGTCTACAAGCAGTTCAACATCTTCTTCGTCTTCCTCCCTTGTCATCTATTTCATGGAGATAAGAACGAGGCACACATTTGGATAAGGAAGCCACAGCAAAACAAGTATCCCAGATTGCTATATATGTGGGCTTTCAGGTGGAGCACAGAACCAGTTCGAAAGACCGGTAAATGCCCACCCCCCTAAACAATTATGAAAGTAGAAAAAAGAGCTACCATAGGCATAACAGATATATTACATAGTTCCAAGTCTTGATGGCCTTGTCTATATGGCACCATAGGACACTATAAAGGATGGGGTAGGCAGAAAAGCTGATTGGTTATGCATCATATGTAGCAGAAATGTCATTGACTTGTTTACGCAGCTGGCCATGGCTATGGAAGAAGGAAGAACTGCACTCCGATCCTAGAAAATATGAAGTTCCAGGTGGTATTTTAAATTTTGAATATGACTTAGCATATGACGGAGTAACAGCATCTGTCTTGGCAAAGGGAGCAGTGGGGGTGGGAAATGGTAGTTACATCTAAGGGACTGGCGCATAGATGCAAGGTAACAGCCTAAGGATCCCATTTGAAGGCTGCTTGTTATTTGGTTCCTCCTTCGAAGATAAGGCAGTGGAGGCTTGACTCTGAATTGGAGACTACATCTTCAGACGTATGGGTCAGCAGAATCAGAAGAAGAGAAAACAGGATAAAGTTCAAACAAACCCCTAGTTCTTCAGGAGTATTAGAGACCCTGAAACGCAGTCTGAGAACACATTAAGTGTCCTTAATGGATGGATGTTAGGACAGTTTTTCTCAAGTCCAACCAAGGGCTTAGTTAAACCATTCATCTGAGACAGTACAAGACTTCACTCTTAGTATAAGGCTGTACCACCTGAGTTCAGGGTAGTGTAGACAGAGAAGCCAGGCTTATCTTCGTATGAGGGAGAGAGGGCTGTAGAGCCAATACAAAGAAATTGTAATACAAATGATCCAAAGAAGCACTGAAACACTATGTATTGTAAAGTAAATGGTTTATTTAAATACAAGTAGGCCCAGATAAATCTTGTTGGAAATAAGTACTATCATAGATCATATAAACACATTATGGAAAAACACACCACTATATTTGAAGGTACACAGACCAAAGCATATAAGCTCATTTGGATTCGAGCAGGGGCCTGTGTGCACTGGACGAGAGGACTCCCAATCACAGAAAACACCTAAAAACTTCCCAGGAATCACAAGAGACTTAAGTTAAGTAAATACCTCAGCCAGCACAGTATCTAAGCACAGAGGAAGAATTTGCAGCAGGAGAACCTCAGGATCTGAAGGCAAAACCCCAGTCGTTGAATTCCTTCATCAAGAAGACAGAAGACAGGATACTGGCAAGACTTTTGCAGCAAGGATCACGAGAAAGTCTCTAGGCAAGGTTTTCCCCCATGGCTGGATGTGGCTCTGTAGATTTGGCGCCTTTTTAGGGAACACAGAAGGCGGCAAAGTATCACCGCTTGGATTCTCGTCCTTTGCAAGGTCCAGCACTCTTGTGAGGTGAATTTTCAGACTGGATTCACACCTCTTTAGATCCAGCAGGAAGCCCACAAAGTTTTAACGATATTCTGAATTTGGAAGACTGTGCACTGCACAATGGCTTAAGGTCCCATGGTATTGAGGTATTGCAGCCCCGCAAGGTCGCAGCATGGAGTGGGATGGTGCAAAATGTAGGTGTGTTTGAATATAGTGGGTCTCAATAGGCTCTGGGTCGGGGTAGATATTTTATGAGTCACCAGGTCGATCGGAAGGAAGGGCTAGAGCAGACTCTGGTTACACAACAGGCTCTCTGGACACTGGAAATCATTTCAGCTGCAAATCCTTCATCTCCCTCTTCAATTTTGGTTCCAGTGGTCGACTACCTCTTAAGCTTCTAGATTTGGACTTTATGCAGGAACAGCCTTGCAACATTCAAACTTGGGGGGTTGGCAATCCTTTCAGGACAGCCAGCCTTCCAGTTTGAACTGAAATCTCGCAGTCAGGCTGGAAGACAAAAGGCTGTACAGTTTTGGACTCCACCCTCGCTTCCTGCCTTCACATACACTCTTGAGCGTGAGCGGGGAGTCCCCAGGACTCCCGCCGAGGATAAAAATCACATAAAGGAATTTTCCACCTTGGACGCCAGGAAAAGGAACAAGAAAGGAAAGGGAACACTAAAATGGCAACAAAAAAAAACAAGACAGGGGCCATTTTGGTAATACGAGCACCCATGGGTGCCTTTATTAGGGCTGTGCAAAGAGCCTGCGGTAAAGGTGCACCAAATTAATAAAAAGGTTTACTGCCACCAGCCATTAAATGTATGTTTGTCTTTGTAACATAAATGTTACATTCAAAGTGAGAAAGGGGATACTCAGTATACCCCCATCACTCCAAATAATGTGGGAGGGTGGCGGGAGGGTTCTGGTCTCACTCAATAAAATGTAAAAGGGATCCAACAATCCTTTCTACCCTTGGGATCTGTAGTTCTCACAAGGTTAGCCAGAGAAAGTTAAAAGGGTAGCTCCTAGCACAATCCATCAACAATAGTAAATTATTGCCAAAAAGTTGTCAAAGAGGGTAACTTTTAAAAGACAGTATGGGAGTCTTATAATTGACACGCATGAAAATAGTAAAAGATTCTGTGAGTGTGGAAAAAGGTTCCCACTCACAGAGGTATAAAGAAAAAATAATCCACCAGTAAAAGAAAACAGTTCTTTGGTTGACACAGGTCAGGAAGATTTATCATTGCTATGACAATCTTACCTAACAAGAGCTTACAGGTGTTGTGTAAAAAGAATGCAATATTCTGGGTGCCTCAAGGAAAAGGTTGTTATTTGGTCATCTTTTTTGTTCAAAAGCCAAATGGATCATTAGGATTTATATTGGATTTTTTGAGACTGAACAAGTCCAGTGAACAGATCCTTAAATTGGAGGGAACTGCAGGAAATTCTAATGGCACTCCCACATGTGCAGGAAAAGCAGATGTTTCTAAAAATGGACAAGAGCACAACAATGGCATATATAAATCATCAACAGTGGTCTGGCTCAAGATCCCTAAATCCAATGGCAGGATGCAATCTGTTATATCTCATGGCTTCCTAAATCAGAGGGGTGGACAATGGCAGGGCCGATCCGTTGATCCTCTTCCTGGAAGTTGAATCCAAAAGTCATCATGAGGATTTGTGTGAGATTCACGTATCCAGCAGTGGATGTCTGTTCCTCTTCCTTGAATGCCAAATTCCTGATATTCTTCTCCACCTTTCCAGTTCAATTGGTCTGAGGATAGATGTGATGATGACACAAGGAACAGAGGGCCTCTTATACACATTACCTCTGTTGCCTCTCTAGCCCAAGATACTGATCAAGATCTGGGATTCTGAGCCACACGTCATCCTGGTGGCTGCAGTGTAGTCCAGAAAGTGATGATTTCCCCTCTTCATGGAGGTGGCAATTAAACCAATGTTCTGCTTGTGGGAGGATCTGGGTCCAGAGGTGCTAAGTGTGCATCCCATGGAGGGCAGAGTGATTAGTTAAGGGGCCTAGAAGTTCAAAGGGAGGGTTGGTGGAGACAAGGTTTAACTTACTCAGCTGGCTGCAATTGTACAGGATGTCAGGAGACCCGCAACTCAAAAGGCATATGATAGGGATTGGAGGACATCCTCTTCTTGGCACCATACACATGATGCTGCACCTCAGGAGTTAATTTAAACCTATCAGAGTCCTCCTTAAGGGCTCAGAGGGCATCCATGAGAGCATTTAAGGGAACCCTGGGCCTGGGTTCTGAGGATGAGGTGCTAGTGAATAAGTTGCTGAAAAGCTTAACTCAGTATAGAGAGATGGGGCTGACTGGGGTGGTGACATGCACTCTTCCTTTAGTGCCACCTTTGCTTCAGGGGGCTCCCTTCCAGCTGTTGGTATCACTGGATTTGAAATACCTGACGATAAAGGTTGTATTATTGGTAGCCATTACATCAGCTCAGAGGCCAGTAGAACAGGGATACTTATTGTGTACGGCCCCAATCCTATACAGCCAGAAACCTTAGTATTGAGATGCAACCTAACTTTCCTTCCAAAGTGCGTTCTCCTTTCCATGTGTTTTAGAAGGTGGTGCTGCCACCCTTTGCTCCTCAACCTCTAACCTCTCAGAAGGAGCATTAGTGGCATCTGCAGGATGGGAAGAGAGCAGTGTCAATTTATTTGGAAAGAACATTCAGGCATCTGTTTGTCACATTTGGTGTGGCTTTTCCAGGCAGATATTCTTCATCTATCAGCACTTGGATATGCAGCCATTGGAGGGGGAACATAGAGTGACTGGGGCTTCCATGAAGGTCCACCACGGTGATGGCAGCTTCATGGGATGAGGCCAGGGGTGTATCTATTCCAGACATTTCTGGAGCAACCACGTAGGCTAAGGCAAATACATATTTTCAGCACTACCATTTGAACATCTGTTGAAATGTATCCAGGGCATCTGATGCAGGATTTTGAGGACGGTGAGAGAGCACTGAGATTTACAGCAAAATATGGATGGTGTATGATGGCAGAAATGTTGTGGTCCCTATTGTTATTGGCCCATAAATCCTTTTGCCGGGGTGTTCCTCATAGAATAAGTATTGGGTCAAGGAAGAGAGACGTGAAGGTAATACTGGGGTTCCCTACTGGTGATCTTCATTACTCCTAGTCCTGATCTTCCTTGTCACAGTACTTACAACCCACTTCACCCACTGGGATGGTGATGAATGAGTCGATAACCTAATGTGGAATGGAATTGAGGAAGTCTGGAAAAGGTGGAGCTTTATTCCCTACATGGATAAGGAGTGGAGCTAAGAGAGAAGAAAAACAAATTGGAAAAGGGTTCCTGTTATGGGGGATGGTGCATCATAGAATAAGTACTGTGACGAAGCAAATAAGCACTGGGAGTAATGCCTTTTACCAATAAGTAATCCCAACAATAATGGAAAATTGTTTTTTGGCATTGGAGTGAGTGAGGTTTTGTGTATAGGAGGCCACCAGACGATGATCAACGATTGATCACAACATGAACATGGCCTGAAATGGAATCATAGAAAATCTGCTTAAAGCATTTTTGTTTAAACAAATAATAAACAATCAATAACAACAAAACGAATTGAAGAAATTACTGAATGATTTAACATTAAGGGTGTAGCAACCAATAGTTATTGGTCTCATGGATCAGTCCACTGTCTCTTTCACTCGGTAATCCCTAACAGGGATGTAAGATTTGAGACCGACATATACTCTTTGGGTAGAGATCTTATGCTCATGGAGTGCTTCTGTAACTCTAATTAAACGTTTTTAATACACCTAAAGAATACAAGGTGATCTACTGCACTGAGTAGAACATTTACTAGCATTGTTTTCTGTGTCTATCCAGCCAACTGCAAAGTATTGCCTTGTTCCTGGAACACATGCTTTAGCACAGACAGCATACAGTGCTTTGGATGCAGAGCCTCTGCATTTGTGGCAGGAATTACCAATGAAGATATCCTCCACTCTTGTACCTGCTCAATGCACCACACACCAATCTGTAAAATAAAATCCGGCAAGTGATGCCCAATGGGGCCATTGCCCTCGCCTCCAAAAACTTAAAAACAAGCCAATTCCATCTGTGCTATTTGGGGGCAACATTGGCCTCTGACAGTCAGGTTAGTTAATCCACTTAAATATCCCTCTCTTGCCCTGCGCATTAGATGTCATCTTCCTCTCTGACTCTCTGAGTTTGTTTTTCATAATTTGCAGTTGGCTTTCTTCAACCCTCTTGGTAGATCTTATACCTTTGATCTGCTACGTGACAATTTCCTTTTGCTTAACAATATCTTAAACTTTATCTTCCTCTCCTACCCATGCAGCTCGTGTGTAATCCTGTATTATCACAATATACTGCCCTCAACGCTGTCAGATCTACCACCCTTGAGGAGTCCGGTTTCCTGCTCAGGCACTGCTTTACCTAATACCCTCAAGTGATGGACTCTGATGAGCTAAACACTATCTGCCTCACTTTCTCCTTTCAGATGAAGAGTTCCCTTTTTTTCCTCCGCATGTGCTGTCATGAAGAATGTCTTCCACTCCAAATCTCTTCAGTCCCACTTCTCTGTTCATGCTTTTCTCTTCAGATCACTGTCTTTGGCTTCAAACCCCTTAGCTGATAAACTCCTTCCATGCACACCCTGCTCATCTATATGGTGTCACACTTCCTCCCATGAGTTATAAAGCATGTTTTGTATTTAGTCTTCTTTTAATTAACTGCCATGGGTTTTCCCCCCCAAGTGCCAAGGCCTTTTTTGGTGATTTTGGTATTTCGCCATTGAATGCCTTCTAACGTTTTCGGTTTCATTAACCCCTTAAGTGCCAAGGACGAGGTATCTTGTCCTTGGCAAGAGGGAGGTAGTCCCAAGGACGAGATCCCTCGCCCTTGGCACTTTATTAAGCCACTGAAAAATATGTTCAGGTCGTTCAAAAGCGCTGTAGCTGAGAGGAGAAAAGGAGGAGGTATAGTAGGGAGGGAAGGAGGCAGACTGTATTGTAATGTAATATGAAGTGGTTTTATATAGCTTTCTTCCCTCATTTCTATTTGCCTTGCTGTGCATGCCACTAGAAGAAAAAAGGCAGGGGATTGTTAGTTGAATATCGGAAATGACAGATGTAAAACCTGGGGTGTTGATGGCTGCAGGTCAGAAGTACACAAGTTCTGAGTGCCAATCTGCTTCTAGGCGTTAGGCAGAGACACCCATAAGCTGAAGGAGGAAGGAAGAAATGGGACTACAGAGGTGAGCTTGGTCATAGCTCTGTTCATGTTGATGTGCTAACAGCAACAGTTGTGGCAGCCATCTGTGCGGGATGTCTCACATAAGGGGGTCAGTAAGACAGAGGGAACAGGAGAGGAAGCCTTACAAGCCTAAACAACATGGCGTCCTCACTGCACTCCAAACACTGGCCTCTTGCGGATAGGGCTCCTTTCACCTTCTCACATTTCCACTGAAAACCCCATGCCCCCCTCTCTCTATCTCTTGCGCTCAAATAGATACTTGGTATGAGGGGTGGCTGAGTTAAATAAGTTCCATAGAAAGAGGGGCTGAGAGAAGGAGAGAATGAGCTTAGCTTGGAGGCAAGAGGGATATGGAGGTGACTTGAAGGTGGTCTCGGATCTGTGAATTAAAGGGGCGTGGCAACTCTCAGAGAGCTTCGACGGTTGTGTATCTCTCTTTTCTATGCCTCCCCTTCAAGACCTTCTTCAGCATGTGAATGAGAACCATCTCTTTTAATAGCCTATGCCTTCTCCTCTGTCTCCTCTCTGGAGAGGACAGGAATGAGCTGGAGGAGGATCTGCTCACTAAATGCCAAAACAACCTCGTGTCTTCTCTGCACTCCAAACACTGGCCCCTTGCAGAAGGGTCCCATTTGACTTTCTCACATTTCCTCTGAAAATCCCATGGCCCTCACTCTCCATCTCTCTTGCACTCAGATTCTTTGTACCCTTGTGAAACAAGAAGGATCTGGCAAATGCCAGATGAAGGAAGCAGGCAGTCTGGAGACACCACACATTATCATAAACTACTTGAAAGGGTTAGGGGAGGCAAGATATATTGGTTTACAGAAGGGGTTGCCGGTGGTAGAAGACAGCCATGCAGCCAATTCACCTTTCTTGGCATGTTCCTTGACAGGCTGAGAACCTCCTGACTCTAATGTCGGGTATGCCCACTGTGTTTAGTAAGGCGGTTGGGGCATGGGCCAGCATACACGGTTGTTTCTCGCAGATATCTATCCCACATGCCTCACATTCCTCTCACATGGTTCAGAAAACCAGTGAAGCATTTGGATACGAAAATACAGGCTTGGCAGTAAAAAGAAAGTGGGCCTGGCGGTGGGTTAGAAGTTAGGGAGCACTACGAGGAGGGAGAGTGACAGATGTTTCAGTCATGCCTATCACTCCCTCTTCCACGCAGTGCCTTCCGGAAAGTCTTTCAGCCCCAAGATCACTATCAAATGAACACATTTGCTTACAGAGCCCAGAGCTAATGTTACTTTGACAGAAGGTCTCCCGTTCCTGGTCCCTTGCTGGTCCCTTTCCCGGTCCCTGAACTCCTCTTCATTGAACCCCAGTTGTCTCGGCACATCCCTCAGCCCTCCCCAGCTCCTCCCCTGTGAGCATGTCCCTTTACCTTCCAGAGTACAAGTCCCCTCCTCTGGAAGACTGGTATCCCCAATCAACGTAGGCCAAACGTTCCTCATACACAGCTATTCGCACTGGTATTTTCTTCCCATGCACCCCTTGTCCCGTGGCCCCTACTGGGCATTACCCGCACAGACCATTTGGGAGATGCGCCTTTCAAACACATAGTTCAAGACTATACACTACAACCCAATTTACAATTTTAAAATGTTCAAGACATGGGGGCTCTGCTTTTGCATTAAACTCTTTACTGAACTGACAGCAGCAAACTCATATTAAAGAGTTAACTTCATAAACAGTAGAACTAAGTCCTCTGAATGAAACCAACGAGGCCCCAGGTGTTTAGGTACATCATCAACAGTATAGAAGTATGCCATGCTGATTATTCACTGCCGCTCATCAGTTAAGTAGTTAAGTGCATATATGTAACTTTAATACAGCTTGTATAATACTGGTTATCGGAAAGGTGCAAACGCCCAGAGTGATAATGCAGTTGCTGTTGCTATTGCAAGAGTGCTCCTACCCACGTACGGCGTCTCTCGGTGCAGCTCTGCAGCCTTGTAGCAGTGATTGGCCGCGTGCCCTTGCAGGCTTGGATCTCCGAACGCGGGGAGAGACGTCACAGCATAGTGCGCGACCCCCGCGGTGGGTTTAATTTAGCATTGTGTTTTTTGTTTTTGGGGCGGGGGAGGTTATGGGCATACTACCTGCAGAATTAAAACATTAGTGCAAGCACATGTTCTTTCTAACAGTACCTGTCTTGAAGTGGTGTGCTCAGGGAGCTGCGCACAAGCCAGATGCTTGTGCACTTTCATCGTAGGGGGAGGGAGCTATTTTTCCTCAAGTAATCATGGCCGTATAGATGACTAGTGTTTACCTTAATAACAGTAGCTTGGGAGTCCTTTAGTTGTGCTAATGAGCCCTTTTTAATTGCCTTGTCATTGTTCACTGACACAGCCCATGGCTTGAGAGGAAAGTGGGAGGGCTACGACCCAACACAGACAGGCCACCCTGGCACGTTTGATGGGACCAGCCCAGTGGGTCGAATGCCTGATTAGATCAATTGCCAATCCGCCTCTGGTGGCCAACATCTCTAATAGTTTTTCACCCTACATACATTTGATGTCATGCATGTGCCAGAAGGGACGTCATTTGGGGGTCTCCTGTGGTCTCCAGAGCTACCCCTAAAAGAAAAGTTTAAAATGTATTTTTTTTTTTTAATCGAGACTCCTGGGCTGTGGCCAGCAACATGTGGCTCTGTTTCTTTAGTGGCTAATTTTCGGATAGCTATAGCCGTAAAATAGCTCATTGGGTTGAGCACTCGCTGCTGCAATGTGCGTATGCTCTGCAGGTTGCAGGTTCAGCTACCAGCAAGGTCAACTTGGCCTTTCATCCTGTTGAGGTTGTTAAACGAGTACCAACACAGGTAGGGTGATATTGTATGTATATTTGGTCTACATGAAGCACGTACGCGTACGTACTATATAATAAAACATCATTATCGTTTGGCCTTGGACGTCTGCTTGCATTCACAGTAGTTTAAAATGGGCCTATATGCGCTGATATTAACGATACATATGGTGATCCATTCTTGTATGAAATGTATATCACTTTACAGTGATATTGTAACCATATTTTTCACAGTGTACTTAGAAACAATGCTATGTGATGCCACTTTCTGCTTTGACAAGGGGTGAAAGGTTGTGTTCCATCGCTTCCCGTGATGCGACTTCGGGGTGGGGTCAAATTACATCCCTTCCTGTGATGTCATCAGAGGTCAAGGATTGTGTGATGTCACTTCCTCTACCCCTGCCATTTTGGTGAAATGACGTCCATGTGCGCCGGCCCTGTGAGGCCAGTTCAGCTGTGGAAGGGATTTCGTATTGTCCCTCCAGAAAGGCTTTCTTTTCTGCTAGCAAGACTGTAGCCTTGGGAGTTGCCTCTCTTTTTTCCATTGTGAGGGCAAGGTAACACCCTCCCCAGAGAGGCAGCCACTCCATGGGAAGTGTTCTTCGTAACAGGAATCAAGGGACACACATATTCACAAAAGGCTTAGCCTCACACCACGGTTCTACACACCAAAAGGGCCTTTGATCCTATTGAGAAGGAAAGGGACAGGTTTAGTGTAGACATAGGGAGCTCTTTACAGCTGGAGGAAGGTTCCATCATCTTGTTTTTCTCTGCCTCTATTGTTCCTTCCTATCCATTCCACTCCCTTTAGCACCAAGCACTTTGGGTGCGATATCAAAAGGCAAAGTTCACTTTTTTTAAGAATATTCATTGGACACCTACAGCAGGCTAGCTTAAGTCCAGTCACCTGTGGGCCTTTGTCTTTATAGCAAGGGTTTTTGCATTCCTTTGATTCACTTTTGGATGAACACTTAATAAATAATTCATTATTGGACCTCTGTTGGGAGACTTGATCTTTCTAAAGTCCTCTGCCAATAAAGTGAAGACTGAGTGTCCAGGACAAAGGGAATCTCTGTCCCCTAAACATCCCCAGGGACCAGAGGGGGTGAACTGCAGTTGGGACAAGGCTTGCCTCTCTTCCAGCCACAGTGGTACTCAGGACCTAAACCATGTTGAAGGAGCCCTGCATTTGTGTGTCAGCCTCCCCTGTGTTTAGGAGCCCGAAAACAAGGACAGTCTTCTCTTTGAAGCCCTGGATTGGGATTTGCAGCACCTTTAGAGCCAAGAGAGAAAGGATCCTTGGTTACATCCCATTTAACTGGAAAAACTTCTTTTGAACTGGGTTCACTACATCTCTTACCACATGACACTCCGGTGCTGCCTTTTGCACTCACCCAAACTCTTTGCACCAGCATGCTTTCACCTCAAACAAGTTCAATACCGCCATGTACCTCGCAGAGCCTGTGTAACCTACTGGGCTACAATCAACTGCTCATTGCCGGACCCCAACTCAAACCACTGAAGTTTCAATCACTGATTCGGTCCATCAAGTTTCACAAATGACTCAGCCTGGCTCGACCTCAAACGGCCACTTTGTCGAACCACACACTGGAGCATCAGGATCACCACTTCAAACCATTGCAGACATTCGAATCAAAACACAGGAGTGTCACTCACTGATCCTACAAGCAGATTACAACCCTGTCTTGAACGTTTTTCACCCATAACTGATCCTTGTGAGGGCTATAACTTTCATCATTCAAATGCTGCCTTCAAACTGCTCTTGGCAACCATATTTGCCCCAGCTCACAGCTTGGATCAACATGACTTGCGCACTAGAACTTGGCTTGAACCACTCGCACAACAGCTGAAAGCATGTGTCAAGGTTGTTGAACCGCCAAGAACCGCAACAAGGTATTATTGACTGCTAACTGCTCACTTTGGACTGCTAACTGCTTCATGATATTTTGGAACTTAATTCTAATTGGCAATTTTGCTAGGCTCAAGGGAAGGTGTAAGAAAGAGACTATGTCAGGGATTTCCTGCTGCAGACAAGAAGGGTCAGCATTTGCCCAGACAGCACCCCGGGTAAACCTAAACAGTAAATGCCCTCACAAAATCGAAATCTCCAGACACATATGTTCATCACATTTTAACAACATGAAAAATCATGGTTTGTCTGAAATTGACTTCCTTGGCCACATTTAAAAAACAATCAAGATAGATCCCAATGTAAACACTGTAAGTAGTATTTACTAAAAGAATAACACACTGCAAAAATGTTCACTAAGGTTAGGCTTCTCCTTACTGCAACATAGCTCACACTTCAAGCTGAACTAACCCACCTATTTGTATATAGCACTCCTAGTAGTGGCCACTAGTTTATTCACTCCCATACAAGGGTGGTGTGAGGCACATAGTAGTAGTAGCAATAGTAGTTTTTTGTCATTTAGATAGTGGCTTTATCCCATTATTATGACATAAATGCGCTTGTTGGGGTGAACACCCTCAAGGACCGGAGTCCAAAGTATGAGAGATTTCTCAGAAGGAATATTATGCATGTGTGCATTAGGCTGAGATAGGGATTTAGATGGGCCGGACATTTCGCAGTAATCTACCCATGATGGTCAGGCACGTGAATGGGTGTATGGGTGGTCAGGAGAGTGTGCAAGTGCAATAAACTCATTATGTGTCCAGCTATACTACGTTTTGTGTCGTAGGGCGTAGCTGCATTCTAAGGCAAGAGACTTGTTATGTTTCCAGCTAGACCAAACATTTGTCGTAGGTCGTTGCTGCATTCTGATGGCATAGATTTTATGCTTCATGTAATACAGCATTAGTCTGCTGTATGGAGGTGTATGCATGTGAGTGTCCATCAAATTGATGCTTTCCTACGTACCTCGAGGCTCAGATTGGAGCTTTGCCTTTGGTGTGGCTGAGTGTTCTGAGTTGTGCTGTCTGACAGAAGAAGTGCACTTTAACTTGCTCTGTAGAGTAAACTGTGGGGTCATCGACTGTGAACACGCATCGGTGTCATGAGGTAAGTTAGAGAGAAGGCAGTTCTTTGGGTTGCTGCAGAGAATAGCCAGTTTTTGAGGCCTCTCCTGATGTAAAGGTAGTCCTCATTGCGGCGGATGTTCTGAGGAAGGGAGTTCCAGAGGGTGGGAGCTTGGACGGAGAAAGAGGATCCTCCAATTCTGGTGAAATTGAAAAGGGGATCACAACGATCACAACGAGGATTGCAGAGACATATCTAAGTATTTTGATGTGTTGGTAACATGTAATCATGTCTTGGAGGAATTCTGGGTCAATCTTGTGGAGGGCACGGTGTGATGCACATGGCCTTGAAGGTCACCAGTCGGCTGATTGGAAGACAGTGTAGTACTCTAAGGGCTGGGGTTATGTGTTATCTCGGTGAGAGGGCAAGGAGGAGTCCAGCTGCAGAGTTTTGGATTTGCCTGAGTTTTCTGAGCTGATAGTCAGGAGTGTCCAGGTAGAGGGAGTTGTCATTGTGTAAGCTGGAGTAAATGATAGTGAGGATATCTGAGACTCTGTGAGGGTAGGAGAGATAAGGGAAGATTCACCTGAGGATACGTAGGTGGAAATGACAGGTTCTAGACACAGAATTGATGGATAGGAAAGTAATAGGTCCGAAGCTAAGGTGCATCCCAGGTTTTTTACAGTGGCGAATGCTGTCGGTGGGGCTGGGGAAGGAGAGATGCGTTTACTGTAGATTAGGATTTTGGTTTTACCAGCGTTGAGGAGGAGATAGTTAGCCGTCATCCAGCAGTTGATTTCAGAGAGACAGGAAGCATGGTCCAGATGGAGGGAGGATGACGACTTGGGAATCTTGAACATGATCTGGATGTCATCTGTGTAGTTCTAGCATGTAAGGTTATGAGAGCAGATGAGTGCATGGAGGGGGTTAAGGTAGATATTGAAGAGGAGAGGGACAGAGAGGTTACCGTGGGACCCCATTGGGGACAGGGTGAGGGAGGGAGGAGAAGGGAGAGAGGAGCATTATTTGAGCGTGGTTGGAGAGGAATGAAAAGATCCATCCTAGAGAGGCATCCCTGATGCCTAGAGAGTGCAGTCTGTTCATGAAGATGGTGTGGTCGATAGTGTCCAAGACAGCAGAGAGATCTGGGAGGATAAATACAGCATAGCATTCCGAGTCTGCTGTTCTTTTAGGTCATCCCAAATGGAGACAAGGGAGGATTCCGTTCCCAGATTGCATCGTAATCCAGATTGGATGGGGTCTAGAAGGCAGTTGAAATTAGTGCAGAGGCAGAGCTGTGTGTATGCTGTGCCGTCTAAGAGTTTTGCAATGAAGCAGATGTTGGAGATAGGGCAGTGGTTGGAAGGAAGGAGGGGGTTGAGTGTGGGCTTGTTTAGAAGGGGGTTTATGGGTGAGGTGTGGAAAGCTTCAGGAAAGATGCCTACACTTAGGGAATGGTTCATTATGGATCGTGCAATGCTGACTGCACAGGTTGCAGATCGGATGCTCTTAAGCAGTAAAGGGGGAACGGGATCTCCAGGGCAACCTAAGGGGCAGCGTTGGGATAGTAGTTTCAGGAATTCAGGCTGAGAATTGGGAGTGAAGGAGGAAAGCACCAGCAGAGAGTGCACAGGGGCCGGGGGCTGAGACCGGATGAGGAGGAGAAGAAAGGGGGATGGATGATAGTTTTTTGGTGATGGAGTGGTGCCTTTCGATAGTGATGTTGTTAAAGTGGTCTGACAGGGCATTGCAGTGAATTTGGGAGTAGGGGAGGGAGGTGGAGCAACTAGGAGCCTTGAATTCTGTTGCTTGACTGCTCTGTTCTTGTGTCTGTTATCTTTGACTGCTGTATACTTGTACTGCCTACTTCTGTACGTTTTTCACTCTCCTCCTTTAAGTCGCCTCTATCATTGTTCAGTTACTAAGCCCTCGCTCTGCCTGGTTGCTCCCTCACTTCGTACTGCCACCACCCCTGTTGTGTTCCTTTTTTCCTTTCAGGTTCCCTCTTTCTTACTCTATCAACTGGTTTGTTATTCACAGCTACACGACTGTTCTTCTTTTATGTCTCATCAAGTTCATCGTGAATTTAAATTCATTTGTTCTTGTCTTGTTCATGTCTCATCTGCTTGCACCCTCCCCTTACCTCTGCTTCCCCACTCCTCACTCGCCCTTTCCTCCCCTCCTCTCTCCTCCCTCTCCACCCTCTATGGTGCTATGTCTCTCCGATCTTCTCTATTGACTGTCTTGTCCTTCTAACTACATCTGTTAGGAAGAAGTTCAAAAGTGATATCGTGGTCTCCAACCCAGGTCTCCCTATCGCTCAAACCTACATCAGCGCTTCCTCCAGACAGACCCTCACGGTCATTCTCTTTGTTGTTCCTTCACCAGACCTATGAACTCCACATATGGTCTCTGTGCTCGCTCCTTTTACCTCCTCTCCCATTAATGGGGGCACACGGTGGAAGGCCCACCGGGCCCCCTTCTACTCCTCTAAGACCTATATTAATGTTTCCCTAAATGCCACCATCTTGATCCAAGGCCCTCAGGCCAACCTCCTCCTTTTTGATAGACGCTTCCTGCGCCTCGTCAATTTCCTTTCTTCTCCTGCTGTCCCTTCTTTCCCTTCTATGGCTCCTCTGCCTCCACCCTCTGCCACCTCTTTGGCTTCCTCTACTTCTTCTCTGGCTACCCAGTTGCCTCCCTCCTCTGCCAACTCTCTGGCACCTTCATCCTCCTCCTTGGCTAGCTTGCCCTCTCCTCCTTCCTCCTCTACCCACCCTTGGGCTCCTTCTACACTTCCACAGGGTGTACCTCTGACCTGTACCCCTACATGTCTGCAGGGTGTACCTCTGACCTGTACCCCTCCAGGGAAGTCTTTCAAGGGTGGCAACCTTCTCCACATTGCCACTCTCACCTCTTGCTTAGCTGTCAAACACTCCTCCGACATTTGCCATCTCCTGGAAGAACTCGACCTTGATGATCTCGGTCTTACCGATACATGGTTCATGGCCAGATCTGTCACAAGTTTTGACACTCTCCTCCTTTATGGCTACAAGATCCTCTCTATGCCCAGATCCAACCATCCCTGTGGGGGTGTAGCCTTGATCTTCCCAGAGTGGATCCCTGCCTCTATCAAGCCAATGCAGGTATATTCCTCATATGAAGGCCTGGTCTGCAGGCTCTCTCTCTCTTTCTGGGGCCTTTGACCAAAATACCTCCAACTCTACTGAAATATCTTCCTACTCAAGCTCTTCGTTCCTCCACCTCCAACTCCTTGAGGGTCAGTCGCTTCTCTGAGCAATGAGTTGGGGGCAGATCTCTTCCTTGGGCTGGCGCCTCCCTCTGGAACAGCCTCTCTGCCTCTCTGAAACTTGAGCAGAACCATCTCCAGTTCCGAAAGCACCTCAAGACCTTCCTGTTTGCGTGTGCCTTCTCTCTTCCACTCCACTGCTGATCTCCTGTCTGATACATGCACTGGTCCCCTGGCAACCCTTTGAATTTTGGCCCATGTCCCTGCATGTCCAGCTGCATACCCGCATTGCCTCTTGGCACCCCCTGCACTTGTGGTCTGTATCTGTAACCCTACAGTCTCCTCTCCTGCATTTATTAGACACTTGTTTTCTGCACTACTAACACTCGCACTTGCCACCTGTTGGCGGCACTACTTGTTGTTTCCTGATTCCTTGTCCTGCACTTGTCCATCCTCCCACTGCCCTCCCCTGGCACTTCTCCCCTCCTCGCTGCCCTGAAATTGCGCCATCTGAATGACACTAGGACTAGTAAGATCAGTGTTTCCCCTCCCTTCCCTTGTCGCGCCTTGAAACACTTGTGCATAGGTGCGTTATAAATGCCATATCATATCATAAGAAGAGGGGTCGGTCCAGATTAGAGGACGGGCAGGCAGGGTAGATATCAAGTCTGTGGGTCTGAAGAAAGCATGAATGATGTGTCCTGCTATGTGAGAGGAGTGTGGTATCAGTTGGGTCATCAATGAGTGGACGGATCATAGGGTTGGAGAGAATGTCAAATCAGATGTAGAAGTCACCTAATATGGTAGGGGACGGGTGCACAATTAGGATGGATGACAGGGAGTCATTAAGGGATTCTGCAAAGATTCTATTGTAGCCAGAAGGTCTGTAAAGGAGTAAGAAGCTGTGGGTGAAGAATGGAAAGAGTTGGATTTTACTAGTAATGATTCACAGTCAGTGTTGCAGGGTTTTTTCTCGGTGTGTAGGACTGAGAGATATTGTTTGTGAAGGATGTCTAATCCTGCAGCTCTTCTGAACCTATTGTGAATTATCAGGGACTAGCCAGGGGGGAAGGCCTCATGTTCAAAGTCGTCAGAGAACCAGGTTTCAGTGATGAAGAGAATCTCAGGGTTTTCATCAGGGATAAAGTACAAAATGATGTGTGTTTTTGGAGGAAGATCTGACGTTGATGAGGATACAAGAGAACATGTATGGTGAGGGAGGTTAGGTCTTTGAGTGGGAGGAGGAATTGGCATACAGGGAGGGGGGAGGTGAAGGGGCAGGAGGTCTATCTGAGAGGTGGCAGAGGGGTGTGCATGTGTAGGATAGTCGGGGCGGGGAGGAGGCGATCCTGGGTGGTAGGCGAGAGGCTGTGGGGAAGGCAGAGGAGAGGGATGTGAGGTTCAGAGAAGGGTGGGGTGGGTTGAAGGCGGGCAGGTTTGGGAGATTTTGGAGGGGAGGGAATCAGAGATTGGCTAGAGTTGGGAGTTCGAGGGGAGCACAAGACATTGTACGGGAGGGGAGCATAGGGGGTCTTGGCCGGAACTGAGGAGAGGATTGAGGGTAGAATATCCTGCAGAGGATGTGCAATGTGTGCTTAGGGGGGTTTCAGGGAGCCAATTGTGTGTGTGTGAGTGTAGGAGGGGCTATTGAATGTGGTGTGTTAGCTAAGGCCATCTGAGCTATGCTTAGGGAAGGGAAATGTGAGCTAATGAGGATGGGATGATGGGAGGAGGTTGTGAGGTGAAGGGAGTAGGAGAGATGAGAGGATGGGGTAAGGTGTGTGCATGTAGGGGGTAGAGAGAGGAGAGGGGGTAGAAAGGGAAGGAGGGCAGAGTGGCACATAGGGGCGTTGTTCTGGTTTCTGGAACACCAGTGTGCAGCTCTATTCTTGGAAGTGTGATGTGCACTTGCAGAAGGGACGTGTGGGATGGGGATCTGTGGAGGGTGTAAGGTGGAGGGAGGGGGAGCATTGGGGAGAGTGGGGTGGATAGGGGTGAGGGGTGTGCATGTAGGGGTGTTGGAAGAGGAGTGGGTGGAGATGGAGGGGTATGAGTGGCAAAGATGATCATTGGTGTGGTTCCTCTTTTCTGGGATGTGTGAGGCATGATGGAATGCTAGAACCAATAATAGGGCCTGGAATGCAGCTAGATTCAGGACAAAAACAGTGCCTGAGAATGCAGCTAGATTCAAAACAAGAACAGTGCCTGATAATGCAGTTAGAATCAAAACAAGAACAGTGCGTTAAAGTGCAGTTAGAACCAAAACAAAAACAGTGTCTGAAAATGCAGCTTCATTCAAAGCAAGGACAGTGCCTGAAAATGCAGCTGGATTTGAAACAAGAACAGTGCATGAAAAATGCAGCTAGACACAAAATGATTATTATTATTATTATTATTATTATTATTATTATTACTGAGCGCTGACCTAGCTCTGAGAAGCAATGGAATGCTTTTCTGAGGAATACACCAATGCATATAGGTAACAGAAAGCTTTACAGAGGTGTACAGCATTACCAATGCATAACAGAGCGCTTTTCATTTGTTACAACAGAACAGATATACAGCAGGGGGTAGGATACAGAGGGGTAGGATACAGAGGGGGACAGGTACAACAGGTACAACTATACTGAGAAACGGGGAGTAAATCGCCAGGCATCATCTAGCTAATCAGGTGGTTCATGGGGCGATGTGATGGCCTAGGTGTTGAGGGGGAGAGACTCCTTGAAGAAGTAGGTCTTGAGTTCCTTTATGAATTTTAGGAGCGTGGTGGCGGGTCTGATGCCAACGGGGAGGAGGTTCCATAGTGTTGGGGCGTATGCAGAGATGGCTTGTTTTCTGGTCCTTCCCTTTTTGCAGCAGTGGATTTCAAGTTTGCATGTGTCCTGGCTTCTGGTGGTGCGCTGTCTGCCAGAAGTGTAGTTTCTACGTGAGGTAGCTCATTGACTTGAGTGTGACTGCCTTATAGATGATGAAGCAAGACTTGAAGGTGATTTGTGCGTGCAGTGGGAGCCAGTGAAGGTCGATGAAGGCCGGGATGATGTGGTTGTATCTGTGAAGACCCCTGATGAGACATGCGGGCGTGTTTAGGACACTTCTCAGGGGCACAAGGGAGGATGATGGGAGGCCTTTGGGGAGAGCTGATACCAAGCTGTCTGAGTTTTCTTAGCTATGTGTGTATTGAAGGAGAGGTGTTGGCCAATGTGGAACCCGAGGGACTTGGCTCAGGAGGTGAGCTTGGGTTTGAAGCTCTCAAAGTTCATGGTTGATAGCCAGGTCTCTATGTCTGGGTGTTCGGTGTTGCTGTAAGGAGTAGGAATTCGGTCTTGGAGGGGTTGACCCTCAAACATGCACTGGACATCCAAGACTGGATCAGCGAGAGGCAGGTTTTGAGCCTATGGATGTCCTTGATGGAGTCTATCTTGGGGTATAGCTGTGTGTCATCAGCGTATTGGTGGATGTGGATGTTGTCTGTGGCTAGAAGGGCTCTCAGCAACTCCATGTGTAGATTGAAGGTCAATGGGGCGAGGATGGAACCCTGCAGGACTCCACAGATAACAGGTAGCATTGGCAATCTAGAGGAATGCATCTGAACAAACTGCTTGCGGCTGGCTAGATATGACTTGAACCAGCATAGGACAAGGGTGCTGATCCCCCTGTGCTAATGTAGGGGGTCCATAAGCGCCTTGTGGTCTACTGTGTCAAAAGTGGTAGAGAGACAGTAGAACAAGGAGGCAGGGGTGGCCATCATCAAGGATGTTGAGGGCGTTGCCAACCATCTGTATGGTTGCTGTCTCCATGCTGCATCTGGGTCTGAATCCAGGATTGGTAGCTTTGGAGGACATTGTTAGTGTTGAGGTGTTGCTGCAGTTGTGCGTCTAGTGCTTGCTTGATGATCTTACCTAGGAAGGGATGATGGGTGAAGGGACAATAGTTACCTAGGTTGTCGGTATCCATGGTGGGTTTCTGTAGAAGAGGGAGAATTTGCCCTGTTTTTAGGGTTGATGGAAAGGTGGCTGGATTAGGGAGCTGTTGATGATCTCCAGGTAGGGAAGGAGATCTTCTGTGGGAAGGGTCTTGAGGATAGATGCTGGAACAATGTCATTGGTATACAATGTGGCTTTGAGGGTAGCCATAGTTTCTACTATGTCGAGAGTGTCTTCAATGTTGTCCAGGGTGTGGAGATATTTGGATGCGGGACATGAGGTGGGTCTGTGCTAGCAAATTTTGCTGATTTTGTCGATGAAGAAGGTGTTTGATGGCAATGGATCTTTCAATTGAGTGTGGCATGGCAGGGTTGGGTAGCGGGTTGACTCTCTGCTTGACCTCTTTGAAGAGGGCCCTGCATTTGTTGCCAGCTTCTGCTAAGGTATTCACATAGTAGGACGCCTTGGCTGTGTTGATTAGTTGTCAGCGGGTTGCTCAGAGTTCCTTGAGGATTGCCAGGTTGGATGCAGTCCTGGAGCGGCACCAGGTTTTCTCTTGTTTCCTGGTGACTCTTTTGCAAAGGTTGGGTTCTTGCCTGCACCAGGGTGCTGACGGTTTTGGTTTGCAGGTGTGTTGTTCAGAGGCACGTGTTGGTTGCCGGAGGCTGAGAGGGTGGGGTTGAGTTCTTCCAGTAGAGAGTGGGTGTTCGGTTGGGGATGTTTGGTCCATATAATGTGAAGGTTGGCAGGGTCTTCTGCCAGGGCTTCCACTGGGAAGTTCTTGAAGGACCTGAAGGTTTGTATGCTGGGTTTCTGCTTGGAGTGCTTGACTGGGGTGGTATGGAGGATATTGAAAGGCATGGCTAGGTGGTCAGACCAGTCAAGCGGGAGAGGAGAGCTGTAGTCGAGGGAAGACAGTGCAGTGATGATAAGGTTGAGAATGTTACCTTTCTCGTATGTTGGGTCTTTGGTATGCTGTGTAAGCCTGAGGGTTTCGAGAAGGCTGAGGAGAGCTTCCTTCATTGGTTTGGTGGCCTTGTTGCCTCGGAGGTTGAAGTTGCCTAGGAAGTTGTTGTTGGCGTGCTTTAGGGACATGGTGGTGACCAAGTCGGTGAAGTCTCCGATGAAGGCAGTGTTGAGTTTGGGTGGTATGTAGATGAGATGGAAGGTGACTGTGTTCGTCGGGGAGAGTGGGAAGTGGCAGAAGAGGATTTTGAAGGAGCCCATGTTGTCGAAGTCAAGTCTGGTGCAGGGCCACAAGTTCTTGTGTACGACTGAAAGGCCTCTGCCTGTTTTGTTTAGACAAGGACGTCTAGGATGTGGATGGAGGTGGGTGTCAGTCAGGTCTTAGTGATGAAGATGGCATCAAGGTTGTCTGTAGTGATGAGGTTGGCGATGTCTGCTGCATGGACAGATGTTGGTGGGCATCAACTTTTGGGTTGTCGACGGTGAGGGGGTGTTGATGGACTTTAGACTGATGTGAGTGAGGTTGCTGGATTGCAGAGCTTATCCCTTAGAGGAGGGGCAATGTTGTGGGCGTTGCCTGGTAATAGTGGGGACAGGGAGAGAAAACACATGTTGCCACATGCTTAAATGTATTCTGAGCAAGGTTTCGGGCCCTGGGTCCTCCCAGTCCGAACAGGTCGAAATAGGAATTGCCCTTTTCTTCATCTGCCCTTCACTTCGGACGCCCGGGCAAGACACACCCTTTGATCTAAGAGTTAAGAGCAGAAAGGAAGAGGCAGGGCTAAGGAGGTGCTTGGGTCTATACCAGGTGACCTAGATCCAGTTGCACCTGCTCACCAACTGCAAAGCAAAGAGGCTGGAAGGCTGCTTAAGCAGGGAAAAAAGGCAGGAAAACAAGAAGGCGCCAACAGTTTAAGGCGATTGACAGTTGGGCGGGGCTTAGGCCAGGTGGCCTATATCAACTTGCTCCTGCTCACCAACTCTTGGATGACAAAGACAGTGCCTGAAAATGCAGTTAGAATCAAAACAAGAGCAGTCCCTGAAAAATGCAGCTAGATTCAAAACATGTACAGCGCCTGAAAGTTCAGTAAGAATCAAAACAAAGACAGTGACTGAAAATGCAGCTAGATTCAAAACAAGAACATTTACTGAGAGTGAAGTGGGATAATGTTCAGATTCAACAGTGGCTATGTAGTGTGAAATATCTAGATGGAACAGAAGTTGTATGAAGTTATCAGAGGCGAGCTGTGAATCAGACAGTGAGCATTTTGTGGGATTCACCTACATTCAAAAAGGGCTTCACTCCAACATGCACGTCAATTTATATGAGGCCATACTTCAGAAACATGCTCAGATTCACATAGAGTGATAGTTCAGGTACAGTGCACTTTGACCCGGCAGCTGACAAGGAGCACAGCAGGCTACAGTGTAATGACAAAACCAGCATAATCAAGGGATACAGTAATCTATTAGTTGCGTGTATAAGTGGTATTAAGAAGTGGCTGTGTTTTCTGGAGCACAGTAATGCCTGTGTTCCCGACCCCTACCCCCTTACCTAATTGTAGCTACAGAGATGGTTGCCGTCAGACTTCCATGGGTGAACAGGGGCTAAGAGGGGATGGGAGCTGCCCTTTAACTCTAGCCCTTGGCCTGTTGCATGTGCAGAGGCTGCTCTGCAGCATGCTACTAAGTAGTCTTCCTGGAGGCCTGTAGCCAATCTCGGATGGGGAGGGAGTGTCTGAAGAGGAGGAGGAGTGGGTAGGGGGAGGGATACATGCACAACGAGGGAAGGGGGCTTTTTACATCACCGCAGGTGCTGAGAAAATGGAAGCCTGCCCTTGAGAGGGTCTTCCAAGTGTTCAGGATCCTTACCGGGTCAAGAAAGAGACTCCCTCCTCACATGGAGCTCGAATGAAAAGGAACAAGCTGATCCACGTGGATGCAGTATGCACAAGGCTTTCTGGAAGCCTGTAGCCAATCACAGACAGGCAAGGAGGGTCTGAGAAGGAGGAGGAGTGGGTAGGGACACAGGCGCAATGAGGGTGTGGAGAAAATGGAAGCCTGCCATGGAGTAGGTTTTACAAGTGTTCAAGAGCTTTACTGGGTCAAAAAAGAGACTCCTTCCTCAGACAGAGCTCGATGGAAAAGAGAGAAGTTGATTTTCCCAGGATCACACAATTTTGGTAATCTGGAGAAGTTACGATTTGAATGCATCCAAATTTTACATTAGCACTATTCTATATTGTCAGAGCATGCAAATGCAATATCAATTATGCAGTGCTGGACTGCCCCTGGGCAGGACAAAGACTGATATGTTTGGGATATTTCTCCTCTGTGAAAGATAGCGAGCTAAAGAATCTGGGTAAAGCTCTCACAACAAGGACTATTGTCTGGTAGAGAGACTCCCAGGACCCCCCCTTGTTTTTTGCATATTTAAGTAACTTTGGGTCTCACCCTAAGTTACTAGGGGAATCCAGACATGGACCCCTTGCTCACTATTCTTAGAGATGCACAGCTCCACCCTACTGATGAGGTCCAACCAGACCGAAACACGTGTCTGGGGTTGCTGTTGGTACTCGCGTTCAGAGGAAAATTGCCTAGCATTTCGGTGCTGGACTGCCCCTGGGAAGGACAAAGACTGATATGTTTGGGATATTTTTCCTCTGTGAAAGATAGTGAGCTAAAGACTCTGGGTAAGGCTCTCAACCAGGACTATTGTCTGGCAGAGAGACTCTCAGGACCCCCCTTGTTTTTTGCGATATCCGTTATCCAACCCTTATATAATTAGGGTATACTGGGTAGAAATGATTGGCATTACATTCCTTACTAAATCTAGGGGACAGGCTGCAAAAATGTTTCTACTGTTGGTGTAACCTTTTGTGGGCCCATGACACTATAAATCTACACATCAACCACTTTGCATGAGAGCAAGTCAGATGAACATGGCCATGGTTGGCTGAATAAGAATCTGGTAGTCTAGGGATGAATAAAAGAAATTGAAGTTGGATTAATAAATGTGTAAGGGCGTAGGTGGTTAGTGTGCATTCGGATGGAAAAAGTACATATATAGGGCTAAATAAATGAATAATGGAATGCATATGTCGGGAAGGTATGTGTATATAAATGAGTGTGAGGATGGGTGGATGCGTGAATGACAATGTGAGAATTGGTTAGTGAGGATAAATGTATCGGTAAAATGTATTTGTTTGAGGAGGATTGTGTAGTGTGCAATACCTTTTAATAGGGCCGTACTGGCTCTTCTCAGCAAGCAAATATAATTTAAATAGGTCAACTGTACCCGCCTTTCTCCGAATAGTTGCAGTTCTTTTGAAAGTACAGTGTCAGCATTTCTAAGCTGCCCTAACATGCCTTTTTATCAGGACTGTCGTACTGTCTTGAGAAGTACAGCATTTCTCAGGACAGTACCTGCACTTCCTAGGAATGCTGTAATGCGAGAGCTCCCCACTTGTGGACACTCTCAGCATTTAGTCTAAACACTGAATGGGCCTTGTTCTTGAACTATATTTGTACCCTCCTGGTCAAGCCTGATGCATATTCTCAGTGCATAATTTATAAGAGAAAAAGGGCGAGGGCCCAAATATTTTCTAGCACGCTTGTGACACTCTGGGCGAGCAGTTCCCCACCATTGCCACCGCAACTCACAGCTGCTCCCCACAGTGTCGAAACATTTGAGGTTAAACTACAGCTCAAACCTGCTCATTGGGGTTGATGGATACTCTGTCTATCATTACTTCATAATCAATCTGAGTCTGAGACAATAAGTGCTGGGACTCAGAAATAAGTGCCTGGGCTGAGCCCTGGCAAACACCCCCACAAATTAAGCAGTACATATTGTCAATCAGAGTGGCAAGCAGTCATTGCCCTGGGCTACTCCAATCTGTGGTGCTCTCAATCAGGTAACAATTCTGATCTTTCTAAATTTTCTATACCTTACACGTGACATAGATGTCCCAGCCGTCTTTACATTTCATAGGCTTTTCCCACATTTCTATATCGGATAGCCTTTTGAGATGCTAGTATAGCTGGAACCGAGCAAGCTCTGAACCAGGCACATGATTATATGTGACTCGTACGTCCCCAGCTATGCAATCCTCCCAGCAGCACCATCGTCTTAGGAAACATAGCACATTTAGTTAATGCAACGTATGCATAGATGTATGTTTATCTTAACAGCCTTGGATTCCTATCCTGGAAAGATAGCTTGGAAGGGACATGCACCTGCTGCGGAAATGACTATCCTCCACTGCACTGGTTGGAGTCTTAGCTGAGCTAATTGACGTTCAATTCTCAGAAGAGTGCAAATACATTCAGTGGACCTGCAGTGGCACTCGTCAGCAGGGCTTCTTTAATTTAATATATATTATTGCTTGTTTTGGTTTTTTATAGCGCTGTGTTGCATGACGGTCACTTTATGTCAAAGTAAGGTGCTTCTCAAAGGGCGTGCCTATATGTGTACGTGTGCTCAATATGGAATGAAGCATCTAAAGGCACAAGGTATCATGCAACTCATGCGAGAAGATCTACTGACAATACGAAGGACAACCAGAAGATGGTAAAAAGAAGAAATCTGAAATTAAACTGAGGAAATACGATGTTAAAGGTTCCTCCTAAGAATAGAAACGGCTGATCTTAGCTCAATGAGCTCCAGCTCAACTGTCAATATTTGACAAATGCCAGAATAGCACATGCTTGTGACACGTGCAACTTCCTTTGATCCTGCGGAACTCAATACACCATCATACACCAAGAAGACTCAAATCTTCCAATGCTGACCGCTGATTATCTTGTAGGAAGCACCTAAACCAGCAAAGCGTCAGCCATTGAATGGAGACCTATAACTTCAGACAGATGGTTTGACCAGGATGTTAAGTCTGTTGTGGCCCAAGTGAATGAATGACAGCAAGTAGTTGTCCTTCAATATGTTAGCAACAGGCAAGGTGTCAAATACATCCAGCTAAACTGTCAGGGTCCTATGTCCTGGTCTCAAACAGGTGGGACAAGAAGCAGCTGAAAGATGCCCAGCTGGAATGGGAGCTTCTGAGCTAAGATACTGTCTGCCACACTTGAACGGGTGGGTGAACTGGCCATCATGCAGGTTTGCCAACATGCTGGGTCCATTCATGTAATGCAGGAGCACAATTGCTTCTCAGCATTTCGTTTATGCTTTTTAAAGGTATAGGGCCTCATTACACGGTAGGCGGTGAGCCATGGCGCTATTAGCGCCATGGCTCATGCCGGTAAAATACCGGCACCGCCTTGGCGGAAAGGGGATTTACCGCCCCATTCCAAGGTTGGAGGGGCGATAAATCCCCCTTCCACCATTGCCCTTCCCCATTCCCATTTCTGCCCCATAGGGCTCTATGGGAATGGGGAAGGCGCTAATTACGGCACCGCAATTTTGCGGTGCCGTAATTAGCTCCGAGGTCCGTTAGCGGGTTGGATTTTAACGCCTGTAAAAAGCAGGCGTTAAATCCCCCAACCCGCAAAGGGACCTCGTAGTAAGGCGGTAAGGATTTACCGGTACCGGTATTTTACCGGTACCGGTAAATCCCTACCGCCATCCGTGTAATGAGGCCCATAGTCTCTGTACAACTCAGAACTACTGTACCTTTGATCTATTGCCAGTCTTAACGAAGAACACAATGTTCAAATGGACATACTGTCTATGCTCCCTTCTTACAATGTTGAGAAGATATGATGCACACTCTGAGCATTGTGAGAAGGGTGCATTGCGGTGGGACATTGTAAGCCCCACAGTGCTCTTCATTTTGCACCTTTCATTGACTCAACTCTGCCTTCTTTTTGTTTATAACTCTATTTGTTGGTTTTACATTAAAATACAAAGCAGAGTAAAACAGAAGAAACAACCAGCAGGTCACATATTAAAACAGACAGCAGTATTAATTGTGAATTACATTATGGCAGCCCATGGATGTCCCAGGCAGATCCGAAAAGCAACCTCACAGGTGTAGGCTATTGGCCCAATTGAGGAGGACTATGGGGTTCTCAGGCCACCCAGCCCTGGGGGAGAGACTATCCGGAACCTTCCCATTTCCCCGAAGCCTTTTGGAATTTCTTAGGGCATTCTCAGGCCAGATAAATTTGTCTCTCTAAGGCTGCGCATCTGCACACTTCATTCGACCATCGGTCCATGCATAGTTTTTCAGCTGATCCCCAGATGGCTGTTATATTATGATGGTAGTTGCTATTACGTGTATGCATGATGTGGCATGGTTCTGGAATCCCTTGATTCCAGAACCATACAATTGAAAGGATGCATACCGCTGAGGTTGCACCTTCCTGGGGACCTTTTTACCTATAATAAATACTTCAAATGAAACAATCATCTGTGTCGATGTATGATGATATACGACGGTGGCGGCGGTCTGCCACTTCTCCATACCCAGTGCCACTGCCAGAATGTATTTTCTTCATATTTAGTAAACTCCGTTTCTCACCATATTCCTAGTAGTATCATTTTTGGATCTCGTGAAACCAGGGATCCCAAGACCTTGTAGATCCTCTCAGTGCATTTGGCCCAAAAGCACTGCAATAAGTTGCACTCCCAGATCATGTGAAAGAAGGTGCCCTCTGTCCTTCTGCATCTAAGATCGCCCCATCCCCTCCAGACGTAGGGCAGGAACCCTCCGTGTTCGTCTGCTGCTGGAGCAGCTCATTGCGGCCTCGCGTCAGACCGCTGCAGGAGCAGCTGGAAGTGCTGCTCTGCATTGAAATCCCAGGCCATCCACCTCCCCCATCGAGCCCAGATGTCCCCAGAGGCAAGGATCTACCCCCATCTCCCGACGCCTGCACTCCGCCATTAACCACGAGGATGGTAATGGCATCCGCACTCGATTGCGAGTCTGACATCAGTTGCTAGGCAACCCCACAGCTGCAATAGCTGGCCGTCGGTGCGACCAGACGGCGGTAGCCACGCCCACAATAACGAAGGCCCACTAGACTAAGGGTAACACTCTGGTCCGGGCCGTACCGCGGCCAAAAAGCACCAGCTCCTGCTGCCCATGTACACATTACATCCCGACCTTGTACCTTGGACAAAATCCTGAAAACAGGGTAAGAACAACCTATCATCCTGCTGCCCCTGTGTAACTATATGTACTGTTAGCATATATTTAACATTATTCGCCAGCTGTTACACACTCCGGAACTTAAAACACTTGAACCATTCCTCATAATGTATTATTAGGTATTGCGTTGTAAATCCTGACCTAGATTGTTCACTAAAATCCCATAAAGCGGCCTCTATTTGTACGCTCTTACTATACCTACTAGCCCATATTATCTCCTGCAATGACTAGCCTGTAACACTGTGACTGTTAGCCTGTGCGTAGCCCCCAGATTCATGCATGTTATGGTCATGGATAGCATAGATTATGGGAATGCCACTTATTTTACTATCAGTCATCGCCAGTACTACTATTCCTGCATATGATGCTATCTACTGCAATTGTAATGTTTGTACTAATTGAAATGACATCTGTATCTATTTTCTGCATTGTTTAATTCCGAGCTTTCTCTTTACCCTACTGGAAGATTTGCATACGAGTGTTAAGGAGTATATTTGCCCTCTGCACTCTATTGTGTGTACCTTACGCTAGCTACGTCCCCAGTATGGCTAATCTTCACCTAGGATGTGTACCCTAACCCTGCTCCTTGGGCTCACTATACTAGCCTTACTAGCCAACCACTACTCAGTGAACCCACTTCTCCATATAATGATGGACCTGCCTTGCTCAGCTGGTGCTTTCATCGACCTTGGTAAGGGATTTCGCCGTCTACAGTGTTTGCGACACCATCCACTCCCCTGTCCCACGCCATTCCTCAACAAGACAGCACCCTTTCCCTTCCATGTGTCACTAATAAGACACCAGTCCGCACCACCAGACATCCTCTACTCTGCTAGGCCCAACACACCTATAACATTAATTTACTTTTGCTATCCTCAAACAATCACAACCTATCACTGGCCAATTGAGAAGAAACTGTCTCTCCTCCCGAAGGATTCACAAGACACATATGACCACATCATTGCCAGACAGCAGTGATAATCGCTATGGCCCTCTTACTAGATCCACATACAACCATCTGGTCACAGACACTGTCCTAACATCCACCACCCAGACATTATGGACATCCCAACCTATTACAGGTACACAGAGAAAAAACAGATTATCCTCTAGATTACCCAAGGCTCCCAGGAAGAAACCGTTAGTGGTAGATACTTCACTGCCTCAGGTCAAAACAGTCATTGTCTTACAACCTACCACTCAAAATGCACAGACATTATGGACATCACAACATATTACAGGTACACAGAGGAAAAACAGATTATCCTCTAGACTACCCAAGGCTCCCAGGAAGAAAACGCGAGTGGTAAATACTTCACTGCCCCAGGACAAAACCTTCAGTCTACTAAAGATTATAGTCACATTTTAGCCCCAACCACTAAACCAACTTTTCCTCACATTATCTCATTAAAAAGAGCACTTACCAATGCCAGATCCATCACAGCCCATGCTCTGGACATAGTGGATGCTATAAAAACCAAGGATCTGGACTTTCTAGCCGTCTCGGACACTAGGCTACACACGGCCTCTGGCCCTCTCCTTTCCTTAGCCATCTGGAAGGATACACTAACTATAGAAAAGATAGAGTTACAGCAAGAGGAGGTGGAGTAGCACTACTAGCCAAAGAATCCCTACATTTTAGAATATACCACACCCCACCTTTCTCATCTGGTGAAGCCATGACTGTAAAAATGTCCCTTGCACCTACCTGCACTCTCACAATCCACATTATCTATAGACCCCGAGGCGCTATTATTACATTTGAAGAGTATGATCACAACACTGCTAGCTCACAATCTGAAACCACACTCGAACATGATTATCATGGGTGACTTTAGTTTAGGATTAATTACCCCCAAGACCTGAATGCCACCCTCTTAGGAAACACCCTAGAAGCCCAAGGCTTCAGACAAATAATCACGGCACCAACACATGTCAAAGGGCGCACCTTGGACTGGCTTGCCGATATTAATTGCACTACCACCATCCAGTCCAATATCCCCTCACCTTGATCCGATCACAACATTATCTCATTCACTACCAAAATTAACTCTAAGGTACTAAATAAGCATATTCCAACTATGCTGGCCCCTTCGAGAAACCTCAAAAATGTCAGCCGAGATAAAATGCTTCCTCTACTCTCCCCTATGCTAAACACACAGCACTTGGTTAGAAACCCATCGACCCTAGTTAGCTTTTATAAAGAAACCATGATATCCGTGATGCAGATAATTGCCCCACTAAAAAGTAAAAAATCCAAACCCCTGGCACACATTAACCTATGGTTCACCCCGCAACTTAAAGCCTTACGGGCCCAAAATAGATATGCAGAAAAAAAATTGATGAAATCCCCATCTCAAAAAAACAAAACCTTGTTCAAAACTTTAGCCAATGAGCATAAGCTCGAAACTATCAAATTCAAAAGTGCAGTCTATAATCAAAGAATTCTCAACACCCAATCTAATACCAGAGAATTATTCACTATTCTTCGAGAATTGGAATCTCCAGCATCTACCATTGACCTTACGATCAAAGACACACAATGGTGTAACAGAATCCAAAACGCATTGGCGGATAAAGTCGCACTCCTACAATGCAAAATTGAACAGAAAAAATCTGAACTTAATTTCAACCTAACCCCCCTAACCAGTCACCTTCCGCTAGACACCTCTGAAGTAACTAAACTCTCCTTCCTTCCACTCTCTACTCTAGACACAGTTAACATAATTAAAAGTCTAAAACCTTCCAAATGCAAAGGGGATATCTTCCCGGCAACCCTGGTAAAAGATTGTGCACTGGAACTTGCCCCTTTCAGCCCTAATCACATCAGTAATTCATTTGCGACCAACACAGTCCCCAATGACTTAAAAACAGCCTGAGTTCTACCCTTACTCAAAAACCCACACTGTATCCCAATATTCCAACTAACTATCATCCAATTACAACTGTTCCCTTCTTACCGAAAATATTAGATAGCGCAGCCTATCTGCAGATCCAAAAACACCTCGAAGATAACCACCTTTTAGGTCTAAGACAATCAGGTTTCAGACCAGGTACGGAAACAGCCCTGCTTGGTCTGAAATCACAACTGGAACAGTACAAGGACAACAGAGAATTATGTATCCTCCTATTACTAGATCTCTCCGCTGCGTTTGATTTAGTAAATCATGACATACTATGCCAACATCTAGACACAGCAGCCCAATTCTCTTCAAACGCTATAAACTGGATCAGGTAATTCTTGTCTAATCGATCCATGAGAGTCTTTTCAGAATCTGCAGCAGTCCCGGTAACATGCGGGTTTCCACAAGGCTCTTGTGTTTCACCTACTCTTTACAACACATTTACCAAACTTTTATTTGACAAACTGGACAATATGGGTATCTCGTATACGAATTACGCGGAAGATGCTCAGATTCTAATACCTATTACGGGATGCTATGACACAGACACAAAAAACCTAAACAAAACATACCTCGCCATCCAGGCCTGGATGGCCAGCAACGAATTATGCCTTAATGATGATAAGACAGAGCTTATCATCATTGGAAACAAAACAAAACTTAATAAACTCACCCAGCAGTACGAATCATTCATCATTGATGGCAATACCATCCCAGTAGCCAGTGAGATAAAAACTCTTGGGGGGTCATTCCGAATATGGAGGTAACCATGCCGCTATTAGCGGCATCGCTACCCCCATACCGGGTACCGGGACCGGGTTCCTTGAATGAGAAATTACCGGGTCATTCCGACCTTGGAGGGCCCGGTAATTCCTCATTCAAGGAACCCGGACCCAGTACATCCCCATTCCCATTTGTGCCCCCATAGGGCTCAGTGGGAATGGGGAGGATGCTAACAACGGGCCCGTTACCAACGGGCCCGTTGTTAGCATCCTGGTCTGCTCACAGGACCCGCTAACGATGCCTGGTTTTACCAGGCGTCCTTAGCGGGCTCTCGCGAGCAGACTCGTAATGGGGCAGTAAGGGGTTGACAACTCCAGCACCTTTACCGGTGCCATTAACCCCTTACCGCCTCACTCGTGATGACCCCCTTGGAGTCTACATTGACTCTGCCCTCACCCTAAACAGACAAGTCAATGCAGTAGTCTCCTCGGCTACGTACACGGCCAAACTAATAAGAGCTAGATGACCTTTCCTCTCTCCTGAAAATACTATCACATTGGCCAGAGCATTAATACTATCAAGGATAGATTATTGCAATTCGCTCTTCGCTGGAACCAGCGTTAGAAAAATGAAAAAAAGCTACAAACAGTACAAAACAATGCCATAAGAGCTGCTCTAAACATCCCTAGACACAACCACATCTCTGCTACAAGAAGGAACATTCATTGGCTACCTGTCCAGGACCGAATCAAATTCAAAATTCTAATCATGACGCATAAATGTATGTCCAAGAAGGCGCCTAAATATCGCAGCAACCTTATTAGCAAAGCCAATTCCAACAGACCAACGCGGAGCGCATACACCAATCAACTCAGCATACCTAGATTCAAGAGATTAAAAGCAGGAGGCTCCAGTTTCTCAGTAATAGCTCCTAAACTATGGAACGCTCTTCCGCACCAACTCAGAAATGATCAATCATATTGGTCCTACAGAAAAAAACTTAAAACGTTCCTCTTTTGCTCTGACCTCCAGCAATAATCTACTGTAACCTCTACTTCCGGGAGGTCATGTACTGACAAGGTCAAATGTCAATATTGTATTGTCTTATGCAGTCCTGCCATTGTGATCCTTTGATCATGATTCAATTACTATGTTTACTGCAATATCTGTCACAATGTATGCTTTTTGAGATATGTCAAAAGGTAACCATCTTTCGTAAGACTATTATTTGAGCGCCTAGATGCCTCTGGGCTTTGCGCGCTGTTCAAATGCAAAAATAAATAAATAAATAAATAGGACATACCCCACTGTCTGCCCCTCTCCCCACATTGGGCCATTGCAGATCTAGAAGAGTATGGCTGGTGCAATATCCTCAATTGGATCACACGCAGTTTGGCCTCAATACCTGTCTCGCAGGGAAACATTAATGCCTTCTGCTTCCAGTGGGCCTAGGTCTCTTTCCCATTTCTGTTTTAGCACGGTCAGGTCTCTGGTTCCAAAGGAGTTGATTACATGATAGAGTATGGAGGTGACCTTGGTTGGGATACGGTCCGGGAGAACATTGGTTTCCAGGGGGAACAGTTGGGTATATCAGCTAAAGTAGGGAATTGGGCATTCATAGCGTGAGTGAGTTGTATGTGTCTGTATTGGTCCATAAATTGTAACCCAAACTTCACCCTTAAGGTCTAAAAATCTAGAAGTTGCCGATCCTGTATTATGTCTACGAGTGTGGATATGCCTTGTCTCTCCCAGTTCGTGAAATGTCCCATTTTCTGAACTTCGGGTAGGTGTTCGTTATGCCACAGAGGTTGGGCCAATGTTGTTCTCGCTTTCTTCCCGATATGCTGATGGGACTCACTCCAGACCCGGCTAATATTCTGTTTCATTCTAGTCACTCCTGCCAACCTGCCTTTGACGTCATACAATATCTGAAGAGGGGTGTCCGAGTCTGCGCTGTTCAACTCCCCCACCATGTGTAGGAGCACCTGGTCTCTGTGTATCCATTCATTGACCAGCCCTGTTTGCACAGCCCAATAATAGGTGTGGAGGCAGGGCAATCCAATGCCCCCTTCCCACACCGAGCGTTATAGAGTCGTGAGAGCGATCCTGTATTGTTTTCCCCCCATAGCAGTCCGCAGATGACACTGTCTATTGCTACGAAGGTAGAGTGAGGGATGGGGAAAGGGGCGTCCTGTAGGACATATAAAAGTCTAGGGAGGGTCATCTTTTTGAACAGTGCCGCCCTGCACAGCAGTGACAATGGCAAGGACTGCCAGTGGGAGACATTAGCTGCAAATCTATCGACCAATGGTTGCAAGCTGAGTTGGAGGTAATCATCTAGAGTTGGGCTTTCGAAGATACCTAAATAGGTGAAACCCCGGATCGATACGGAATATGAACATTTTTTGGGGATTGCCGACTCCCCTCCCTGGAGTGGGAAGTAGACTGGTTTTTATTTATTCACTTGGAGCCCGCTAAATTTTTGGTACTCTGCAAGGATGTGGGACACTAACGGGCAGGAGATGGTGGGTTTCCCAAAATAGATGAGAAGGTCATCAGCGTACAAAGAGACTCGATCTTCTCTTCCCCAAGGCCATTTAAATCCAGTCCAATTCTTATCCATTCTGAGTCAAATTGCCAATGGTACGATGGCCAGAAGGAACAGCAGGGGGGAGATAGGGCAGCCCTGTCTGGTCCCTCGAGCCAACAGGAACACCCTGGAAAATCTTCCATTCACCCTCAGAACTGCCTCGGGGAAGTCATAGAGAAGTTTAACCTAGGACATGAACTCATGTTCGAATCCTATATGTTCCATAATTTCCGAGAAAGCGTTGCACCCCATCAAGTGAAACCCTTTCTCAAAATCCACCGCCAGGAGGGCCAGTGGGTCCGAGATTGCGGGAGCTCCATCAATAGCAAGTAGGACCCTGCGTAGGTTCATGCGTGTGGATTTGTAGGGTATGAATCTGCATTGATCCGGGTGGACCAGGGATTCTATCACTGTTAGTAACCTGTTGGCAAGGATTTGTGCGAGGATTTTAGCTTCTCCGTTTATCAGTGATGTTGGCCTGTAGGAGGCACAGTGTTCTGGGGGTTTCCCGGGTTTGGGAAGTACCACTATACATATCCTCCTAAGGTCTAAGGGGAGACGGCCCAGTTCCTTGTATCGTAGAAACAATCGATGTATATACCCCGCTATGTCAACCCGTAGTCATTTCCAGGTCTCTACCGGGAAACCATTAGGCCCCAGGGTTTTCCCTGATTGAAGTTGCCCTAGGGCAGTCTGGACCTCCTCCTCCATGATCTCAGCCTTGAGATTTCTGGCCTGTTGTTCAGAGAGACAGGGAAGTGTAATGGAGTCTAGAAATTGTGGATTGCCTATTGCAGATTCTCTAGGTGGGGGGGAGTAGAGGTGTTCATAAAAGGCAGCGAAAGCCTCCGCTATGTCTAGGTCCGGAGTTAACATTTCCCCTGAGCTTGAGAGAATGGCTCAGACTTGTCCTTTAGTTTGTTCGCACCTCTCTAGCCAAGCCAGAGTTTTACCTGTCTTGTCCCCTGTTTCATAAATTTGACTCTGGGTCGATCATTGTGCTGTGCATGCATTATCTAGGGCAATGTTTCGCAGAGCCTCCTGTGCCATGACTAGGGCCTCCTGTGAAGCCGGGGTCCCCAATTCCAGGAGTTGCTCCTCCTTTATAGCTACCTGTCTTTCTGCTTCGGCAATCTCCTGAGTGTGTTGCTTGCGGTGAGCCGACACCATGGAGATGTCTTCCCCCCTTCGGACTGTTTTATAGGCCTCTGACAGCGTAATTGGGCATGCCTCCATCCCTTTATTGAGTTCAAAGTATTCAGTGGACTTCTGGGAGAGACCCTCTGCAATCGGCGGTATACCCAGATAATATGTGTTCAGGTGGCAGGTGGGATCTGGTTTGTCCCGTCTGCTCTTAAGTGTTATCTGTAGGGGGAGTGGTCTGAGATCCCTCTTGCAAGGAATACTGCCGACAGCAGTCGATGGTATATACTTCGGGGGACTAAGACATAGTCGATCCGCGAGAAAGACCTGTGTGCATTAGAGTAAAAGGAGAATCCAAGGTCAGTGGCATGTAGTGCCCTTTATGTTTCCACCATCCCCAAGGCCTCTACAAAGGCGTGTAATTTGGTTGGGGTGTTCCGGCTCCTGTTAACGCTATGTGACCCATCTTTGTCCCATTCCATTACTTCATTAAAGATTAAAGTCCACTCCCAGGGCCCACAAATCTGCCTGTTCAGCCAACAAAACAGTCTGGAGTTCATTCAAGAGATCTATTAATGAGTGGAGGGGAGCATAGGATGCAATAAGGCCCCAGCTTTCTCCCCGTATATCACCCAACACCACCACATATCTTTCCCTGGGATCAGCATAGACCTTTCTCAATTGGAATTGCAGCGTTTGAGAAAGAGAACCATTGTGCCCCTTGCCCCTCGCGAGAACCCTGCATGGTAAGTTTGAGGGTTATAGGACCTTGTGAAGAAACCACATTCTGTGCCCATCAAATGGGTTTCAATAAGGAGGACGATGTCGGGGGAGTGCCTGTTGAGATGCTATAACACTAGTTTCCTCTTAATGTTGGAGCCTAGTCCATTGATGTTCCATGTCATTAAGGATATATGCCCTTCATGTGCCATCTATGTGTATATGACATCTTGTTGGGTCTGGAGGGGGTATTATGAGATCTGCTTTACCCCTCCCCGTAGTTGGTCAGTCTAACCCCGGTCTCCAGGTACACCCGCTGCCTGTGTCGTGGATGTTCCTTGCCCGCCCTGATGTTGCTGGGTGACCCTGCCTCTTAAATCTAATACAACATGAACCATAAACAATTAACATCTCCATTTTCCCATACTGGATCTTCCTCCCAGCTTGCGGACCGGGCTGCGTGGGTGCAATGTCAACATTTCTACCAGACTTTTGTAGCAAGTGGCTATGCACCTTCACATACAGGTTTACCAACAACACCCCATAAACTCCCCTCACCCAGCACTTCCCCCCCAACTAGAAGTACCTGTCGCCCAAACTCAGACAATGTATAACTTGTGAGAACATATGCAGGGTAGCCCTGAGGAGCCAATCCGAGTAACTTTGCCTCCTTCTGGGGGCTGTCAGTCTTTAGGATTCAGATCGGTGAGCCGTTGAAGACTTTGCGTTGGGGGGCTCCAACCATAGAAGTTATCCCACGCCCATGTCGCTCTTGACCTTGTCTTTTCTTATCGTGTCTCAAGAGTTTTCAGCTTGCCGTGGCAATCCCCCATTCACTCCATCTTTGTGTGGCGGCAGGTCCTCTGCTTGAGCCGGGGTGTCCTCCATCTTTATCTTGCTGAGGCGTGCAGTCCCTCTGCACACCCAGGTGTGGGATAGAGAGAACCTGTGTTTCCATCCAGTCCCAGACCTCCTTTCTTTTTTAAAACCTTTATTTTTGGTTTTTGTATTATCCTATAAAGACATAAGAACAAATACACACCCACATTAGGGTGGACTTAACTCTGCGCCGTGTCCCACACACCTATCCTCCTCCCACCGCTCCCCCTCCCACTCCCTCGCTCGGCCCATGATTCAACTGTTCGTGCTGTCTTGTTTCCAGGTCGCTGTAGCATGGAAATAGTGCTGCTAGTCCTGTGCCTTCACTGAGATCTTTCTCTTGTGTCTGAGGCATCTGGTTGGCTGGTACAGACCTCCTCTGATTCTCTTAGCAAGAATGTTATCAACGGACCCCAGATGTCTGGAGGCCGGGCATCTAGGGGAAGCTGCTTGACAAAGTCTGTTTCCACATCCTGGCAGTAAAGGATATCTTTGCGCCAGGCGCTGAACGATGGAGGGGGGCCTCGGCCCCAGGACATGGCCACTCTCCTCCGGGCCAGTATCAACAGAAGACCTGTCAGTTTCCTTGTCGGGGCAGAGAGCAGCCTCGTCATACCCAGCAATGCTGCCGTCTGGCTCGGTTGTATCGCCTCTCCCACTATTGCTGCTGTTGTCTCCAAGACTTGATTCCAGAATGGTGTCATTTCGGGGCAGTCCCATGCCAAATGGACGAAGTCTGCAGAATGTTCCCCACATCTCTCACATTTCGCAGCTGTTTCAGGGTGATGTTTGTTCGCTTTCGCAGGTGTATAGTAGGTCTGCTGTAGAAAGTTAAAGTGGATTAGTTTAAAGCGTGCGTTGAGGGCGATTTTTTGAGTCTGCTTCAGGATGAAAGTCCAGTCTTCCTCTGATATTGCACTGTGCAGGGATCTTTCCCATCTGGTCTTTGCTTGGCCGAGTTTAGATGATGTATCGGTAATAATAGCTTTGTAGATTTGTGACACTAGCTTGCCTTCACCTTGTGCTTGAATGGCGTTGTGAAGTAAATGCCAGGTCTGCGGCTGTCTTGGGAAATCCGGTAGGATCGCTTGAAATGTATAACGGGTCCTGAAGTAGAGGAATACATCGAGTGCGGTGGTGCCTCCTTTCGCTTTTGCTTGTTGCGGAGTTATAAAGCCGTCATCTGTGAAGAGATCCCCCAGAGTCTCAATTTTCAACTTTTCGGCCCACTGATGAAATACTTTTTCAGACGTGAGCGGAACTCCTGGAATGAATTTAACTGGCAACAGAGGGGAGTATCTCGTTTTTACCCCGTACCTTTGGGCCAATCGCAGCCAAACTCTGTAGGTTGAGAGCATTACGTTCATGGTGGAGTTGGGAGCGGGAATTTGACTGAAGATGACTGCAGTTAACAGGTTCGGTGTTGCCAGCGCCCGTTCCACCTGAACGTGGGGTCTGATTGTGTGGGAGGCGTACCAGTGACTGAGAAATTGTGCTTGTGCTGCCCAGAAGTACTTTTCCAGGTCTGGGAGGGCGAGGCCACCACTCGTCACCGGAAGTGTTAGCGTTGCATATGCCACTCTGGCCGGTTTATTTGCCCATAGAAGTTCAAGGACCATGCTCTTCAGTCTCTTCAAATAAGTTTGAGGAAGGAATATTGGAATATTAGTAAACAGGTTTTGGTAGGATCACCATCTTGACTAGGGAGACTCGTCCCCAGAGAGTTAGTGGCAGGGTCTTCCATCTTGTCACTTTTTCCTGGAGGGACTTAGTCACCTCTTCGTAAATGTCACGGAACACCTTGTGGTAGTTCAAGGACATTTGGATTCCCAGGTAGCGGACGTTGGACGTTTTCCATGTGAATTGGAAGTCATCTTCAAAGGGTTTGGTTGCTGGAGTCAGCGGGAAGATGATGGACTTTGACTGATTGATTTTCAGGCCGGAGGCTGTTCCAAATTTGATTACTTCCCTCATGACAGGGTTCAGGTTCTCTTCGGGATTGCGGACGAACAGGACCACGTCGTCTGCGTAGAGGGATATTATGAGCTTGTGTGGTCCGATAACAAGTCCTCTTTGTTGTCGATGTTCTCTTAGGATGGAGGCCAGCGGTTCCATCACCAGGGCGAAGATCAATGCTGAAAGTGGACAGCCTTGTCTGGTGCCTCGCTGGAGTATCACTGGAGCCGATTTTGCCGTGCCTATAATGATGTTGGAGCGTGGCTCGTTGTATAATAACGAAACTAGTTTGACAAAGCGGGCTCCCAGACCCATTCTGGTGAGTACAGCGAACATAAATGGCCATTCCACCGAATCGAATGCCTTTTCGGCGTCGAGGAGGACTGCTATTGCTTGAGTTGAGGGGTCTAGTGCTTCAATGACGCTGAACAGCCTCCTGATGCCGAAGGTCGTGTTGCGGCCAGGAATGAAGCCCGCCTGGTCAGCTAGGACAAGGGTGGGCATCAATGGTAGTAGCCTGTTGGCAAGCACCTTTGCGAGTATTTTGTTGTTGAGGTTGAGGAGGGAGATGGGTCTGTACGACGCACAATCCTCTGGTGGCTTGCCTGGTTTATGCAGGAGGATGACGTTGGCCTCACGGGAGGAATGGGGGAGAGTCGCCTTTTCTAGTGCTTCGGCATACACTGTCGCCAGCAGGGGGGCGAGGGTGGTGGCGAAGGCTTTGTAGAACTCTCCTGTTAGGCCATCTGGGCCAGGAGCTTTGGAGCTAGGGAGGGATTTGATGGCTTCTGTGATCTCCTCTTGTGTGATTAGGTCGTTCAGTGGTTCCCGCAGGGAGTGCTCGACCCAGTATAACTCTGCGTCTTCGAGGTACTCCAACGAGACTTGTGGGTCGTTATTGTGGCTGTCGCTGTACAGGTCTTGATAGAAGAGCCTAAATTCCTCTGCTATGTCTTCGTCAGTGTGGACAAAGTGGCCCTGCCTGGTCTGAATCCTTTCTATTGGCGCTAGATTGTTGTGTGCCTTGACCAGGTTTGCCAGGAGGGCGCCCGGTCTTTGACCCTCGCCGTATTGTCTGATTAGGCTGTTGCGGTTTAGAAATGTCACTTCTCGATCTGCTGCGCTATTGAATTTTTGTAGCTCTTCCCTCAAGGCGACTGGTATGCTCGGGTTGGATGCGCTAGCGCGCTGAAGTTCGAGTTGTTTTAGTTTTCCTTCACAGATTGTCAGCTCCCGCCGTATAAGTTTCAATATGCCATTTTCTTTAGCGTGGCAGACCCCTCTGACGAAACACTTTAGAGTTTCCCACAGTGTGCTGGGTGAGGCTACGGAACCTGTGTTGACTTCGAGGAACATCGCGATCTCCTCTCTTAGTTCGGCAGCGAACACCTCGTCTCGCATCGAGCCGGTTTTGAAGCGCCACCGCTGTAGAGGGGGGTTGGGGCATGCTGGGTTTAGTACGAGAGTCACCGGGGAGTGGTCTGAGAGAGTTCTTGGATGGATATCACATGGGTCGCCTGTCCATGGGCCGTTCACAGAGGTGAACAGATAGTCGATCCTGGAACTCGAGTTGTGTACGGCGGAGTGGAAAGTATATTCACGCAGCTCCCCTTTAGACGTTCTCCATGCGTCTTTCAGATTGAATGCCTTGCAGATTTCTTTTATTTGGAGGCTGGCTTTGGATGGAGATTGTGGGGTTGTTCTTGATCTGTCTCTCACCGGATCGATCACTGTATTCATATCTCCGCCCCAGATTATGGTCGCTGGTTCATGAGCTGATAGACGGGATAGTACCCAGCTGAAGTTGTCGGGGCCGTCTACGTTCGGTGCGTAGGAGTTAACAAAGGTGATCCTCTGACCTGCTATAATGCCGCTCACTAGAAGAGTTCTCCCTTCGTTGTCTTTTGTGGTGTGGACAAGCCGAAAGGTGATCCTTTTGTGTATTGAGATCGCGACTCCTCTGGAGTAGGATGAGTACGAGGAGAAGTATCTATGGCAACCCCAGCTCTTGGCCCACTGGTGATCCTTCTCTGGGAGTAAGTGAGTTTCTTGAAGCATGGCAACGTCGACTTCATGTCTTCTAAGGTACTGGAGGATTTTCCTGGTTTTGGATGGGATGTTGCCTCCTCTTATGTTCCAGGTTATGATTTTGAATAGAACTGAACAGGGACCATATTGATTCGTTTTTTGTTCCTTTTGGTCCTGCCTGGAGGTTCAATGGATGGACGGTGAGATAGAGGTGGTGGTGAGCGGAGGGGGCTCAGAGTCGGAGGACGGCGCGGAACTGGTGGCGCGAAACTTGGCCGTTTCCTACGGCTAAACAGGGGTGAGGATGCACACCTCAACTGGAGGGGGTGTGGTAACTGTGACTTCCCTCCCACGCGCGGGTAACCCCCAACTGACCCGCGAGGTTCCCTTTTCATAACTAAACTGAACAGGTTGCTGTGCTTGGGGCACTTGTGCCTCCCGAGAGGGGAGGGTGGCTCTCCTATGCACTAGGAGTTAGTCTCTGCGGTATTAGGTTTATGTCTTGTTACTTAGGATATGGATTCTGTTTCCTTGGGTGTCTGGGTTGAACGTTATGGCGGTTCTCTGCGTCTTTGGTGTTCACGCTGCGGTCTGGGGTTATTAGCGGCGGATCTGTAGCCGGCGTGATCTAGGTAGTCGCTGGCTTCCTCAGGCGTGTGGAAGAAGAGGGCTTTCCCATCATGTTGAATGCGAAGCTTTGCTGGGTAGAGCATTGAGTATTGTATCTGGTTGTCTTGCAGCCTTCTCTTAACTGTCGTGAAGGAGCGCCTCAGTGTTTGAACGGTAGGGGAAAAATCTGGGAAAAACTGAATTGGGTCTCCGTCATATTGAAGTTTCCCTTTTTCTCTGGCTGCCTTGAGTATCGCATCTCTATCTTTATAGTTTAATAGTTTTGCAATAATCGGCCGTGGGCTTGCGCCTGGGATTGGTTTGGCGCTCGGAATTCTGTGGGCTCTTTCGACTATGAACAATTTGGAGAGAAGCTCTTTCCCGAAAAGGTCTATGCAAATCTGTTCGACATGGTCCTCCATTTTCGTTTGGAATTGTTGTTCTCTGATTCCGATGATTCTGATATTATTCCTTCGTGAGCGTCCTTCTAAGTCTTCATTCTTGGCACTGACAGACTTCATCTGGGACTCGAGGGCGGAGACTCGTGTGGCAAGGCCTGTTGCGCCGTCATCCAGGTCGGATACTCGTTGCTCCACCGTGTCTAGCCTATCGGCGTGCTTGTCGAGGCGATGTTGGAGCAGGTCTACTTTAGATGATAGGTTATCGAGTTTACTGCCCAGGTCGCCAATTCCCGCTTTGAGGTCCATCAGAATTTCTCTGATATCGAAACACGGTAGTTGTTCTTCTGGCGGGGACGTAGTGGGTGTTGGTGACACTGCTCCGCTCGCCTCGGAGTGCGGTTTGCTGGTGGAGCCAGACTCAAAGTTCAGTTTCTTTTGGGATTTGTCTAATTTCCCCATTTTAAACTTTCTTCTGCTTCTGGGCCCTCAACAATGGAGCAGACTGGTAACTGAGGGTCAAACACTGGTATTTGAGCGGCGTCTATTGATTTCGTAATGGTGGATGAGATGGGGCAGCTGCCGGGTCGGCGCCGGGCTGCTATTTGGGGGTGGTTTGGAGTGAATTCCTCGTGGGGCGGTTTTTCCCCCCTGATTCTGTAGAGCAGGCTCAAGCCGTCCTTTCTCTTTACGGCAGTGATCCTTGGGTCTGTGGTTAGCTCGGGGGTTGGGACCACCAGGGTTACTTGGGTTCGTGCTGTTCTCGTGGGGGGGCGTCTGACTCTGCCAGAGGGTAAGTGACGCCGGGCTACGGAGGCGACTTTTGAGGTTTTCGGACGGGATCGCTGTGTTCCTCTGGCTGCAGATATTCTGGGTGTAAGCTGTCAATTGTTTGCCGGGCTGCAGTGTAAGGAGTCGTGTCGCCGGATGTCGGGGCACGTTAGGCCCTGTATTGTAGCCAACCTCCTAAAGGTGATCTTGTCAGTCTGGGTCTCCAATGCCTGCCGAATTTTGCTGTATACTCTGGGGCGCAGAGGGTCTCTGAACTGGGCTCTGTAATTCGGCGGCCTTGGGATTTGACTGTATTGGCCCTGGCCAAATGGGCTGTTCGCTGTGGCTTTCGCTATGGCTGCGGGTGATGGTGGCGATGTCCCCCGGTTGCTGCTCGTCCCGCTCCGATCGTGGATGTTCGGAGCAGGTCGGGCACGCTCTTCGTGTTGGAGGGTAGCAGCCGGTTGGGCGTTGGGGACGGTTGCTGGCGAGGCGTACCCTGCTCAGCCTTCTTCATTCACCGAGGGTTTTGACGGGGACGCCGGGTTTCCCCAGTCGGATGGATCGGGGAGGCAGCTTGCGCACGCTGGGGGGAGCTCCTACCTGGGTGCTCGCCGAGAGCACCGCCGCTTGTCGTACTGCTGCTTGGGCGTCGGCTGGGCCGTTGCAGGGACGGAGACTGTGTGTCTCTTGGCGCCACCGGCGCGCACGTCTACCCGCTGCTTGACGCGGCCCAGCTCTTCATCTCCACGGGTCTCCGCAGGTTCTTGGTGTCGGGTGACACATCAGAGCCGCCGCTCGAGCTTCGATGGGGAGCCTTTGCGCCCCTCTCTCGCTCCTTCCTCCGTCCCGGGCTCACCGCCGGTGCGAACCGCAGGCCCTGCTGCCCGGCCGGGACTCGGCCGCCGCTTCCCCGCCAAAGACAATTTCGGGCTTGGAATGTTGTTCAGTGTCTCCTGACTGCACCAAGCTGTATTTGCGGGAGAAATGAACACCGCAGAGGGAAGGATGTCGCAGGATTAATGGAGAGCCACACGGAGCTCTCTAGGAGGCAGCCATCTTGGATGGCTCTCTAGCGCCCTCTGTCCCCAGACCTCCTTTCGAGTTGTGGAACACGTGGACTGTGTTGTTGTGGTACAGATTGAGGGTGGCTGGGAGAAACAGTGTGTACTTGATGCCCAAGGATGAGAGTTTTTTCTTTACTGAGTCGTAAGACTGGCAGGACTTTTGTACCTCTCTTGTATAATCCGGGAAGAAGTGGATGCGGTTGCCGTTATATGTGATCGGGCCTGTTGCCCTTGCCATATGGAAGAGCATATCCCGGTCTGTATAGTTCATGAGTCTGGCAATCAGAGTGCATAGAGGTGCCCCGGGTATTGGCCTGCCAGCTGAGATTCTGTGTGCCCTCTCAATGGAGAAAAAGTTCAAAAGCTTCCTGGGTGCCATAAGATCCGAGAGCCAGCCCTCCAAGAAGAGCTCCATCGAGGGCCCTCTTCTTTTTCCAGAAGGCCTAGTATACGCAGATTGTTACGTCGGGATCTGCCTTCGCTGTCTTCTGTGTGAGTTTCGAGGGTGGTATGTTTCTGCGCCATGTGTTCGAGACATTCTTCCAGTCTTTTAACAGTGTCTTCATTGTCTGATATGTGTTGTTCCACTTCGCCCACCCGGAATGTCAGATTCCACAGATATTGCTGCAGAAAGGAGACTTCGGAGGACAGGCCATCGATCTTAGTTTCCACTGATGCCCTGGATTCTCCTATGGCAGCCATGATGTCCGTGAGTGATGGTATTTGGCCTGCTCCCCACTTGCTGTATCTTCACCTGCATTGTCTGCAGCCCCAGAAGCCTTCGCTGGGGCGCTCGTTGCATACTTTTCCATTTTATTCTGCGTTCACCCCTTCCGGGGCATGTCCTTCACCATGATCCAGATTCAGTGGGCCACCTCAGGAACCACAGTCTCTCTCCCAGGCGTCGAGTACCCAACTCCCAGGTGGCCCAGATGGGGACAAAGGGAGGCCCTCAGATCCGGGTCCAGGGTTCCAGAGGCTAAGGTGGTGCGGTGGTGTTTCTGCAGCTCCAATTGGGAGCCAATACAGGTTGAATGATGGATGTCCCCTGTGCACTAGTGGCGGGTACCGGGCCTGTTAAGGTGCCCAGCGTTATCCTCCTTCGGGATCTTCGGGTGTGGTATCGCAAAGTGTCCGGACTCGCGTCACTTCTCAGTTTCTTTCCCAGTTTTCCAGGGGAGTTGTGAGTGGGAGCCCTACTGATCCCAGGCCCCTCAAGCCCACCCCCTCCCAGCTCTGCCAGCGGCTCACACGGTTGCCCACAGTTACCACCACCTAGTTATCTTTCCTCCTTCACTCTTTGCCTCACCGGCAGTCCTCTGGCCCCTTGCTGGTATTCCATTTACTTGCACAGGTGGACCTGGAAGTCGGTATCATTAAAAAATGGCCACCACGACTGACTGCAGCCTTCCACTGTGTCTCCCTCCGGGCCCCAGGCGAGTCGGAGGGCCCAAGGAGTGGCCCAAGAGTCCCCTGTACTACACTAGTAAAGCCTATTTGTTATTCTTAGTAGGGAGGAAAATAATTGTATGGGTCTGCATTCTGAAATCTCGTCTGATACTTCTAGGAAATGTAGGCACACGGGAATGGTGCAGGTAAAGCACACTCAAAAATCACCCCCCTCTCTTGTCTGACATTTAACTGACCACCCTCACCAGTCTTTCATATATTGTTTGCATTTTACAGCACAATGCAGTGGCTTTCTTTTTGCTGTCATTTATCTCTGCACAAGGAAACCTGTCATGCTGGATAAATATTCCAAATTGACGTTCCTTTTGGTATCAAACAGGGTGATGATTTATGGTTCTCTCTGCCATGAATCGGTCCCCCACAGACATTCAATTCCAATGACCAACATTAATGAAGGAAAAAAACAGATTGATGTTTCGATAGATTGTACTTTTGGCTGTTGATAAAATTCCATCTGCTTTATAGCATTAGCTCTTCTCCCTCTAACACACAAAGCACTCTTCAGACGGACCTAAAGTCATGGCATTTTTTATTGAACTATCTGGTCTGAGTGTGCATGATAATTATTGGAGCAAGGCTTTGAATGAGTCTATTATCAAGCATAGAATACACTGAGTGCATCTGGTTATTACTACTAAAAGAGGTTTACATGAGGATTCCGGTGTGTTAGTCGAAGCAGCAGCAGCTTGAACCTGCAGCTCCTGCCCTTCTTCCTAAAGAAATGTCATCAATAATTATGAACTCTAAGAAGAAAATCCAGGAACCAGAAAATCCAACCTTTAAGAAACAGAAACAACTTCTGGAGATGGATGAAGGGGAAAATCCAAGCACTCAAGACATCTACAAACTGCTAAGACAGGTGGCTCTGGATATGAATGAAGTCAAAGTTACCATGGCAGAACTAAACTCTAAAGTTTCTCATTTGGATGTCAGAGTGGCTGATTTGGAGAAGAAATCTGTCAACATGAGTTCAGAAATTACAGGAAGTTTCAGAGCGTACAACATCCTAAAGACTGACCTTCAGAGAGAAAAGGAAAGGCGTATGGATATGGACATGAAAATGAGAGAAAAAAACATCAGATTGATTGGGGTTGATGAAAGCTCAAATCCTAGTGGTTAAAAACTATTACCGCTAATCCTACAAATTTTAAAAGACTGCTATCGTGTTGACTCTCTTGGAGAAGCTGACATTGACCACATTTACCGGGTAGGCAGGACTCCTGGCTCCAGACCCAGGCATATCCTTGTAGCTTTTGTACTATCACGGAAGAAGGAGTTAATCTTAAATGCAGCAAGGATTAAAGGAGCTGTTATCTTTCATGGAAAACCAATATGTATCTATCCAGACTACCCAAAGGAGTTTTTGGCAACCAGAAAGTCTTTTAAGGGTGCAAAAGACTTGGCAAAAAATCTCCAGGTAAAAACTTTCCTTAATAAATATAATTCCATGACTTTGGTGCTGCCTGAAGGGGAGAAGGTCACCACTGACCCTAAAGAGGCAACTTTGTGGTTAGAAAAACTCTGTGATAAACAAATTGCTGATTGAACAATTTTATTTTTCATTTTTGGTGAGGACTTTGTTTGTGTTATAATTTAATTTAATTTAATTTAAATTACTACGTCAATACTTTCAAGTCTTGCTAAAATGGCGTCTGATAACTTACACAATTTAACGTTTCATTTTCGAAAAATGCTTCAACTCGTGCTACGTAATATTGGATAACACTGAATGCATCTCCTTGAGGAAAGGCCCTCTTCCGGGTGAGATCAGTTGATTTAAGAGATGAGGTTTGCTTTGTTGTTGCTACGCTCTGATGCGCGACGTACACTCTAAGGAAGCGGCCGCCTAATACCGGACGAGGTTTACATTGCGGCTTTTAATCTACAGCTCCGAGACTTTTTCTGCCGGCATCAAAACTGGTCGGTGACATTGCTGATATAATAATAATAATAGAGGAAAATACACGCAACAATTTAAATGCGCATTCGCCATCCGTTCGGTCAATCTAAGTTCCGGAATAAGCAATGTGCGCATTACATATAGATTTATATTAGGGTTCCCATGTTATGATAGTACACGATTAGATTTAATTCAGATGTGTGTCATGGATTATAAACGGAGGAAGACTTTTAGGCATGTTGCTTTGCCGTAATGAAAGTCTAACCAATGCCTAATGCATTCATACAAGATTACATATGACACAATAGGCCTCATTACGACGAGGGCGGTGAGGGGTTAATGGCACCGGTAAAGGTGCCGGAGCCGTTAACCCCTTACCGCCCGATTACAAGGTCCTTTTGCGGGACCCGCTCAGGATGCTTGGTTTTACCAGACGTCCTTAGCGGGTCCCGCGAGCAGCCCAGCATGCTAACAACGGGCCCGTTGTTAGCATGCTCCCCATTCCCATTGAGCCCTATGGGGGCTCAAATGGGAATGGGGATGGACCGGGTCCGGGTTCCCTGAATGGGGAAATACCAGGCCCTCCAAGGTCAGAATGGCCCGGTATTTCCCCATTCAGGGAACCCCGACCCGGGTTTGGGGGTAGCCATGCCCTTATTAACGGCATGGCTACCTCCAAACTTGGAATGAGGTCCATGTTTTTATTGGTTATCTGGCAATTTTATTGCAATTTGGGTCGTCGTCTTCTGTACTCTAGAAGGGGTGCATGAGATGACGGGGAAAGATATTGTTGTAATACTGTGCTGAAACATACGTGATGCAAATGAAAATGAGAAATACTTGGTCCATAAATGAGATGTAGTTAAGGGGTTAGCAGTGAATGAATATTTATAGCAAACCACCTCATATATAGTATACAGTGTGAAAGGTTGCGCTACTTGTTATGATTTTGTTATGGAGCTAAAATGTTTAATTGCCCTGTTTTATTCTAAAACCTTGTCTAGCTTTGTCATGAACTTGTAGGTATCTACATTTAACGTTGCTGTCCGCATCATATGAAGATTGTGACAAGAGTGAATCCATTAGTGATATATAAGAATACTGCTACCCTGGTTGTATGCATATAGAAAGTGTACTGGATCAACATACTATACTGATAGTACACTAGGCACCTATTTTGATTTATGATGAGAGAAATCTGGATGCTGGATGTTGCTGTGTTTTTGTGTGAATTTGAATGCTACCTGTCGGAGATTTTGTTTTATTGGGGTAAATTCGGGATTTGGCAGTATTTTCTTACCGTAAAAATATTGGTGGTAATTTGGCAGTAAATTAGTCTTACATTTAGAGTGGGTCTGGTATCACACTATTTTAGTGACCATACCTTGTTAGCTTGTATTGGTGGTAATTTTAGTTTTATCTTGTTTTGCAGTATTTTATTCCTGTGGTATTTTATTCCTGTGCGGTGAGCATGGTTTCATTTTTATACTATAACCCCATCGTAAAACAAACCTTTCCTTTCTATTAGAATACCTTCTAGTTGTCGGTAGAGAGCCCCAGACTTATGCAATTTAGTTAAACCCAATGAATTTATTCAATTTGTAACCTATAGTTTGTGGCTGGCATTAGTGGCTTATGTACATCCAGTAAACTATGTATTAGATTAGACACCTTCCCATCAGCATGCAAGGAAGGGCTCACTCATGTTGTAGCACACACATCCTCTACCTTGTAGATATTTAGTACTGACTTTCTCTTATTTGCTATTTCAATTACAGTGGTAAATCAGTAAATGCACTACTACTACTACTACCACTGCACTGATATAAACCTCCCCTTTGTACTTCACTTATGTAAATAATTCACAGATGCATGAATGACACAAAAATCCCAATTGTTTTTATATATGCTTTTTGTATTGCATCTCATTTACAAGTCACCAAATCTTACCATGTTATCTACAGCATCATCTGCAATATAACAGAACAAAACAGAACAAGCAGGTATTTTTGAAAACATGAATCAATGTTCCCACACTTTGAATATATATAGAGTGAAATAAACATGTAATGTTCCTACTTTCCCTGCACTGCAATAAATCTTAGTCACACATACGGCATTTTATCTGGCCCTCACTTAGCACTTATCTTACCAAGGCCGGTAATTCTTTGAAGTCCCCGCACAACCTCGCTATGTTTGCAGATGCAGACCGACCGCGATACTCCTCCGTAAATTTGTGTGGGGGAGCGCCAACTGATTAGATCCCAAAGTCAGCGCTCGACCCTCTGAAAACTCTGTCTTTCTGTCTCCTGAACCCAGCACGAACTAACTGCTCTCTTAATTTATTTTCTTAAGAAAACCTTTACCCGTCCCTTTATTGACGTGGCTTGTCTGCATATAATTTCCACCAATCAGGGTAAAAAGAATGTGCTCTGTGCCAGCCTTCGTTTTCATAACCATGAAAGCTTCATGATTATAGTAACTGTTTAATTTTTGCTTCCTGCATCTGCTCTCCACAAGCTGAAGAAAATGTCAGTGTGCATTTCTTCATGTGCAAAAAAAAAGGACTTTTAAACAGTGCCGAAAACATATATTGTCTTTCATTGTGCTTATAATACTGCATTTTAATGTTAGAGAAGTTAGAATTAGCATTTTAGTAATATTAGTACAAGGTTAATCAGATGTATTCTAATGCGGTTTTCACACATGAAACATAGCCTCTTTACTTTAACTGGCAGTACACTGTTTTTTTTTAATGTGTTCTCTGAATGCCTGCAGTTTCAAACTGGTCCTGGCTGTGTGTTTGTATGCTAGCAAAAATCCTATTTGCTGGCAATAAAATGCTACTTACTGTATGCTGGCAATAAAATGCTATATATATTCTTACATACCCTCCTTCTTCCAACAATTCTGGCCAACAAATCCATAATTGGAGGAAACCTTTAAAATGTACATCTCTCTTTTTCCATCATATGACTCACAATTGAAATAATAGCAACTTAATAAAATGAACATTTAAACATTTCATAACTAACCATTGCTTAATAATAATAAAGTAAAACATATCCCAAATGGGTCCATGAGACCTCATACACATGTGCATGTGCATGTATAACGAAATATCCACACGTCTTTCTTTCCAACTGAAGTGTCCGCGTAGATTTGAATGTCCTTTTACTCATAGGCCCTCATTACGACCCCGGCGGAGATCCATGGTGCAATTTGCACCATGGTCCATGGGGCTAAGCTGCCAACTCCGCCATGGGGGTTGGCGGACTTACCGCCCCATTCCGACCTTGGCGGGGCGGTAAGTCCCCAATCCCCATTTACCCTTCCCCATTCCCATTTTTGCCCCATAGGGTATAATGGGAGTGGGGAAGGCGTTAATTACGCCACCGTAAATTACGGTGGCGTAATTAACAACGAGTCCCGTAGCGCCATGGATTTTTCCGCCTGCAAAAAGCAGGCGTAAAAATCACCATGGCGCAACGGGAACTCGTAGTCGGGCGGAAAGGTACGCCATGCATTACGCCGGCGTAAACCCCTCTCCGCCAGGGTCGTAATGAGGGCCATAGTCTTTATATATGTGACATCAACATTTCATATATGATAATAAAAATAATAAAATAAAATAAATAGATAAAATAAATGACTAATATAACTAACTAAAACAAATAATTAAAATAAAATAACAAACATGTGATTCTCCACCACACTTATTTTCAGTCCCATAGAATAATACTATGCTTCATCAGGAACGCTGTAGAAATAAATTCAACTCACTGCTGTTCCCTTGATGCCATTCACCATCTTCATGACTGCACTTTTGAGAACTCCTGATCACCAAATCTTTATTACATTGTTTGATGGAATTCTTTCATTCTGTTGCTTGGGTGTTTTTCCACAGAAATCATCTTTTTACGCATTCCAGTCGCTTTGTCTTCACCTCCATCCTTTTGTCCGGAGGCTTCACTTGGGCTTCATCCGGTGGACTCCAGGACTCCATCATATCTCGCGTCCTCCGGTCCTGCAACCTCTGACCCCAATCAATGTTAGTTAGTCTTCTAAATTAAATAGAAAAGGGACAGATTAAGTACATAGCACAATACCAATTTTACCCTTTCTACTACTTTGTTAAAAGCAAAATGTAGTTCAAAACATTCCGATTGACCCTTCTGGTATCTGCAACTAAGCACATGTTAGAGAGAAAACAACAATATACATATGACATCATAATACATCAAAACTATTTTTATGTAAAAGATTTCAGCATTATACCATAGTGGGTCAACCTGATTCAGTACCTTCTATCAATTTTATTACCGCAACTTCCTCAAACGTAGTATTTTCATCTTTATTTAGCTCCACAATAAACATCTATTTTTATGGCGTGGGACACTATGAAAATAGTCACTGCGTCTTTCTCTCCATGTACTCAGGGCACTTAAGCTGTCTCTACTTGCTCAAGTCTCTTGATTTCATTTTTGGGGTGACAGGGCTTAATTTGGTTAACATGAACAAATTGTGCTGTCACCATTTCACCCTCTGTCTTTAATATCTTGTAAACTACTGGTGACACCTTATCCACTATCTGAAATGGCCCTTGCCAGGCCGCAAGAAATTTAGAATGTTTATGTTTACCTTTTCCAAAATGAAATTTATATACCTGATCCCCTACATTATACTCTTTCACAGAAGCCTTTTTTTATCATAATATGACTTTGCACTGTCAGCAGCTCTTTCCAAATTTCGCTGCACAAATGCAAATGTATGATGTAAATGCTTCCTCAGTTCTTCCACATATTCGTGAACTGTAGATGCACTCACAAGTGTTTGTTCATGTGTCCTGTATAATAAATGTTGTGGCAGTACCATTTTCCTTCCTGTTAACACCTCATGAGAACTGACCTGTTGCTTTGGCAGGAGTTGATCTGATTGCCATCAATACCAGAGGTAATCGTAAATCCCAACTGGAACCTGCCTCTGCTACAAACTTCTTTAATATCTCCACAACAGACCTGTTGCAACGTTCAACATTTCCAGAAGAGGTGGGCCGGTATGCAATATGCAGATTCCTTTTCGCCCCTAATATCTGCCACACCTTACTCGTTAAGGTGCTTGTGAAATGTCTTCCTCTGTCTGACTCTATTCTTTGTGGTAATCCAAATCTTGAAAATATATGATTTACCAGTAATGTAGCTGCTGTTTGTGCACTACAATCTGGTGCAGGGATACACTCTACCCATTTCGACATCAAACAAACCACGGTCAAAAGATAACGGTTTCCTCTACTCAAAATTTTTACAGGTCCTACATAGTCAATTTGTAAATCTGACCATGGAAGAGTTAAACCTCTTTTCATCAGTGGAGCTCTATGCATTGGTGAAGCGGGTTTAAATTGGACACATACCAGGCACCCCCTAGTCTATAATGCCACATCTTGGGACATATGTGGCCAGTAAGCATAATCTTTCAGTATCTCTGAAGTCTTTTGTGAACCTCTGTGTCCTGCAGTTATTGCATCATGTGCATGGTGTAATATTAGCCCTCTGAATGAAAGGGGTACCACCCACTGTATCTGTCCTGTTATGGATTCCCTGATCATAAGTCCATCCTGTAGTCTAATCCGTTTTTTATTCTTCAATAACACCCTCAACTCTTCTTTTCCTGTACACTCATTTTCAGTTAAAGGATTTTGTTTGGGGTCCATCAAATGATTATAATAGATCAGCAACATTGGATCATTTTTTTGCGCCTTATTCAGATCTTGATCTGGTGTATCATAATTCCATTGCACTACTGGTTGTTCTACCTCTTTTGGAGACTTAGAGCGTGTAACTGTATCTATTTGTATTTCAACAAATAAGTGTTCAATGGGTAACAACTCTCCCATAACAGCCCCAATCGTGGCTAAGTGATCTGCTTTATCATTTCCCTCCTTATCTTCCCCTGGAGTTTTCAAATGTTCCCGAATTTTCCTTCAGTATACTGTTAAATCATTCTCTTACACTAATTTGTCTATAGCTTGGGCCTCATTACAACCCTGGCGTTAAGGGGTTAACAGCGCCGTAAAAGGCTGCGGAGCCGTTAAACCCTTAACACCAGATTCACACTTTAACGCCTGCTTTTTGCAGGCGTTAAAGTCCAAGGCGCTAAGCGACCTAGGTGCTAATTACGGCACCGTAATTTACGGTGCCGTAATTAGCGCCTTCCCCATTCCCATTGTGCTCTATGGGCCAAAAATGGGAATGGGGAAGGGGCCATGGTGAATGGGGAATTACCGCCCCGCCAACCTTGTAATGGGGCGGTAATTCCGCCATCCACCATGGCGGAATCCGGCATGGACCATGATGCTAACAGCACCATGGTCCAACGCCAGGGACGTAATGAGGCCCCTTGTATCATTTTCCATGCTTGAGGGGCTTTTTATTATATGTGATCATGCCTCTTGCTTTCCAGCCAGGCATATATTCTACAAAGCTATTTCGTGCATAATCAGAATCAGCCACCAGCACAATTTCACTGAACTTATCATTAACTGCAGTAGTAATTGCTTTATAAATGGCTGCCAACTCCGCTACTGGGCTACTCCTAGCCCCAATTCTCATTCCTATACTAGTAATACCCTCACATTTCAACCAGACATTTCCTATCCCTGATACCAACTGTTTATTGCTGTCATTTTCAATATGAAAGGCACACCCGTCAACGTATACAGTTGGTAAATTCTTACATGTATTTTCATCAAATGCTTTGTGTGGTGACTGTTGAAACTCCTGTAAACTAGACTCCACCTCTACTTTGTCTGATACACATTCAGCTGCACAGTCATGTAAATCTGCCAATCCTTGAGCAACTGGGCTCTTTTTATTCTGGCCATATCTCAGTTCTACAGGAAAGTCTTGCAATGCCAATGTCCATGAAGTAATTCTGGACTGTGCTAGATTGCCTGACCTAATCCTTTTACTCTGTAAAAACTGCAATGGTTGATGATTTGTCTCAATGATTACTTTCTCCCCCTGAACAATTGGGCGAAAATGTTGCAACGCCCACACAGTGGTAAAAAGAGCCTTTTCACATTCACTGAATTTAATTTCAACTTGAGAATATGCCTTACTTGCATAAGCAATAGTTTTGTGGTTCAAATCATGTTTTTGAGATAAAACTGCTGACATACAATGTTCAGTGAAACCTATTTCTATAAAGAAATCTCTGTTTTTATGGGATACGCTAAGCATGGAGCCTTTATGAGACATTCCTTCAATTTAGCAACTGCCTCAGATTGCTCCTTTTCCCATTTCCAGGGTGTATTCAGCTTCAATAGTTTAGTCAATGGTTGAGTAATTTCAGCATAATTTTCAATAAATTTCCTGTTATATCCCGTCATTCCTAATAAATGTTTTAAACCTTTCACATTTCTAGGATCTTTCAATTTCTGTATGGCCTCCACCTTTTTCTTTTGTGGATTTAGCCCATGTTCAGTTACCTCATGCCCTAGGAAGTTCACCTTTTTCTTACACCACTGGGCTTTCTGTAAAAATACTTTGGCACCCGCCTTTTGCAATTGGTCAAGTACATGTCTAATTTCATCAAAGTGACTTTTTAAGTTTTCATTTTTTATCAGGACATCATCTACATAAACTATAGTTCCTCTTCCGCTGCATCTGGCATAGCCTTTCTCAAAAATATGCCAAATTCGCTCCCACTATTGACATACCCAAATGGTGTTCTAGCCCACGCGTATTGCATTTTATCAAATGAAAATGAAAATGAATTCTGAATGTCCTCTGCCAGTGGCACACACCAATATCCAGATGTAAGATCTAATGTGGTAAACACCTTTGACATATGCACTTGAGCAATGCCTTGATCAATGAATGGCAGTGGCCATCTAGACACTGGCACTCTTTTATTTAACTCCCTCAGGTCTGCACACAGACGCCATTGACCATTTGGCTTCAACACACCTAAAATACGAGTGTTGGAGGTACTATGAATGGGTCTGATAATTCCCCTAGACTCCAAGTTTTTAATTATCTCTGCCAATGACTCTAAGCATGCCAATGGCAATCGGTATTGGCGCACGAATACTGGATTTCTACCACACCCCCCAGTAATGTGGCAACATGTAAATTAGTTAGGCCTCAATCATATGCATCTTTGCCAAAAACGACTTTAAATTCCATAAATATTTTTCTCAATTCATTCTTATCCTCTTCGCTATCACATGCATCTGCTAACAGAATCTGTTGCTCTATCATTTTTGAAAATTCTGGAAACTCCTACAGTGGAGGAACTTCTGTGCTCTCTTCTAACTGTGTGGCTGTATCTCTCTGCAAATCTGCCACTTCAAAATATTTTGGCATATCAGCTTCCATTTCAATATGCTGAATTTCTGTTACACTTCCATTTAAGTCAAATACTATACAATTATCTTGGTCACAGCACACTGTCTCGTTGGAATCATAAGGGTAAATAGATTGAATTTTGAAGATCCCTTTGGGTTGAGAATCCAGATACTCTGGCAATACACCCTGTGCATCTAGATATCTCTCAGGGATATTTCCAATCACCATGTTGTTGAAATCTGCAGTATAATGTGATTTTTGTATAGCCATTCCTAATAAGGAATTCTCTTCTAAATGAATATTCTGACATCCTTTATTATCTACCATAATTTTGACGGACCCCTCCCAAATATCTATCAATGGGGTATATTCATAATCCAGGCCTTGCTGTTTCATGGATTAATCTAAGCACACAAATGCATCAGCATCCTTCATTTGCTGTCCCTTTTTGCACTTTAGTGTTATAGCAACCTGCTTGGTGAATGCAGGAATAGTAATATCCTTATTCAGCTGTAATTCAATTGAATATGGGACCAATTGTGCACAATGATAAGCCTTTCTCTTGTCTTCAAATTCGGGCGCAGGCCCACCTAGTCGGGACCATATTTTTTGGTTAAGAAAATCTAACACCATGCACATTCTGTGCATTATATCATTGCCCATATAAAAATCATTTTGTGTTCCACTCACTATCCGCACACTGTGGTAGATGGTTTTTTGTCCAATGTTAATCTTTAGCATGCACCTTCCTGCAATTTGATTTTCAAAATCTGGACTGTCCAAACCAGAGACATATTGGTTTTTAATTCTAAATTTTGGGATCTCCTCCCTTTCCATTATTCTCTGCAGTAGATTCTCATTAATAAAACTACTTTCCTGTTCAAGTGCCAAAGTGGCTTTTACCATTTTAGAATGGCCATTTATACCAATGTGAATCCATGGCTGCTCATCTTCCATGTGAATTTCATCAAGGGTGGTGATGTGTTTTTCTGTGTCTGCTTTAGGAATAGTGTTCTGTTTGCATTTCTTCTCTTTTAAATAGAAGTGCAATGTGTGTTCATCTATTACAGTTTGCCATTTCTTCCTAGAATCCAAAGAAATCTGCACAGATTGTTTTTCTTTTTTACTTTCATTTTGTCCTGACACATCAAAATGACAGTGACACTAGGCACACAGCTATTCTGTAGGTACCCCTCCACTGCATCATTTGATTTGGCAACAGTGTGGCATTCATTTATACTGCGGTTTTGTGACTTTATTTTCTTAGGTCTTAATAGTATTTTGGTTAAAGACCACAGTACCCCATTCCCCATCTATGAGAGGAGACAATCTTTTCAGGCAATCTGTCCCCATCAAAAATGGAATTTCACAAATAGATGTGATCAATACTTCCTGTTTCATTCTGTGTTTTCCTATCTTTATGTCAACCTCGGTAACACCCACGGTAGGCACCTCCTCACCGTTAAAGTTGTGTACTGGGCCTTCACTCTGCTTCACTGTGATCTGATTCTGTGGGGATCTCCCTTCACTGATACGTTTTACCAATTCTTTGGACATAATTGTGGCCTGTGCGCCTCTGTCAAACATTGCAAATGTATTGCATTTCTCTTCCACAGTAATGAGAGCATAATATCTGTCTTCAACTTCCTCTAACACACACAAAAAGTGTGAATTCTTACTGATTTCAGGATTCACTTTCCTCAGACCCTTCTCACTTTTGGCTAAGCACATTGGTAAATGAAAGGACGTTTTTCCCTCCTTTCTGTCCATTTACGTTTGAGAAACCTTACTCATCTCCCCATATTCAGAGGTCCTTTGGAGTGTGGCCACTGTTCGCCCTTCCATCCTGGCATCATCAGAGTTCACACTGCAATTCTCCAACTGAATATGCGTATACACATCACCTGATAATTTGTCATTTTCTAATTCTGGGCATTTGTGGGTATTTGGCATGATACCAGTCTTTTTAACTTCCTCAAAAATCTGTGGCTCAAAGAACTCTTCAGGTGACTGATCTGTACCCTCCTTTTGAGTACTTATTCTTCCTACCTGTATTTTATTAACGTCTTTATTGTCTAGGGAGAGCGTTTTAACATCCACACTTACTCCCTGATCAATTGTATGACCCATGCATGAGTTGTCTTTCTTAAATCTGTCTCTTTGTTCTTTTGGAATTTCATGTTTTTCTCGTTTTCCTTTTTCATTTGTGCAAATTTCCAACGTTTGATTTAACTCCAGGTTAAACCAAACCTCTTTTTTCGATGTATTTGCAATTTCTGTCTCATGTTCATTTGCAGGTATTTTCGTTTTTAAATCATTATACAGCTCAGAGTCATTCAAAACCGATCAGTGGAATCTGTTTTTTTATCATTGCAGGTGAATATTTGGTCACTTATTATCAGAAGCCACCCAGTCACTAATATGGCCTTCTGCCCCCTCCTTTGATGACTGTTCTTGAGCCATACCGAGCTTTCCTATTTGTTCAGCCAACATTTTCACTTGGGCCTCGAGACACTGGAATCTTTCCATCTCTCTAGAATCTTCTCTCTGCGGCCTATGCTGATATTGGTTATTCTTCCCCTGGTTAAATCTATTCTGATATCTCTCAGGAGAGTGGTTCCTATTGGGGTTGTTTCTGAACTCTTGATTCATGTGGGGCGGGGAGCAGGGTGTACCTATCCTTTGGTTGTAATCCCCTGGCGGCGGTGATTGATTGTATTGACGTGGGGCATAATTCATACTCTGCCTCATGTCCTGTGTCTCATTTTGTGAGTATTGTCCCCTATGCTGATTCCCATTTTCAATAAATCGATCCACATTCCGGGGTCTATCCTGGTTGCCATATATCATGGTGTTGGAGTCGAATCTGCTCTGTGTCCCCAATGTCTGATAGGGACCATTACTTCTTTGATCCTGGCTTTGTCTCTGATTATTGTTCATACATGACATATCAGCCCGATATCCTGCCCGGGGCCTGTCACCTAAGTACCTAGCGCTAATGTAGCTCTCCCTATTACTAGGATCATGAGACTGAAACATCGGTGCAGATGGTGACAATCTCTGTGGAGTACCCCTTTGTTCGGGTGTTACATTATTTTTGCCTGGACTTTGAGCGGACTCAAGTGACATTTTAGCTGACCTGATCTCCATTATCGTTGTCGAGGATTCTATAGATTTTGATCTGGTATCTTTCATTTTATCACTCTCTCTACCCTGACAGTATAGCACTTCATATAGTTTTGTACTTTGGTGCACAATCCACTCAAGGGAATTCTCACGATCAAATTCACGGACTAACTGTGATATAATGTCTTTCTGCAACCCATAGAAATAGGCAGTCTTAAACTCATTGGAATTGGAATCAAAAGATACATCAAAATGAGAAAAAGCTCTTTTTAAGTCTTGCAAAAATTGGTGAGGGGACGTATTTGGCCCAGCCGTAATCGTGTATGCAACTTTCTGCCCATGACTTCTAATCTCTTTTTCAAACTCTGCCCATGTCATGTTCTGCTGTTCATTTAATCCTCTAATGATGCTGGCTGTGGGAGAGTTAAGTGAAAGTATTGTCTGTATTGTTCCTTACGTATCTGCAGGGCTTTAAATATATCGTGCACCGCTTCTAAGTGGTCCTCTATAAAGCACTCCCCTCCTTTTTTGAATGGTTTGATCGGGCCTTGATTGATTTCATTATTTTGATAGGGCTACTTGGTGATATGCTTGGGATTGCACTACTTTGTGGCTCAATCCTTGTCTCAGGTGTATGGGATTGGTGGCAACCCCCAATGGGTGTGTCAAACCCCCCAAAGGTGCTGGCACCAAGCTCAGACACGGGCACAACCACTGGGGCACTATAGCCCCGTGTAGAGATGGAATTTACCTCAATCCCATTGAATGTGGTGTCCTGTCGCTTGTCCTGGGACCTGAAAGTGCATATCTGGTTTTCTAAATCCTTGCACTTTTTAAGGAGTCAATCTGCTTCCTTACGCAAGTAATTGTTTTCCTCACCCATTTTATTAATCACATTTTGCATATCGCTCATTTGCATTTGGCATTCATTAAATTCTTTGTTTCTCTTGTCTCTTTCTTGAAACATTTTAGCTATCTCTTAGTCAACATTCTGAAGCTCACCTTCTTTCTCGAAATGTTCTTTTTGTAAAGTTTGCATCTCCAAAATAACCTCATCTTTATCTTGTCTAATATGATCTACCAGTCCTTTCAAGTGTTTTAATTCTTGCTCACTATCCTCAAACTGTTTCTTTCTTTGGGAAAATTGAGTATTGAGATCTTTACACTTTGACTGCATGTTCTTTTGACATACCTCCAGTTCTGCTCTTAACTTTTCCTCCTGTTCACTAGCTCCATCTAATTCAACTTTTAGTCTGATAATTAGCTTGGCATCATTTTCTTGCATTCGTAGGGACCTATTTAAAATGAACCGTGTTTTGGCACATAGCCGTATCAGACGATCTTTCACTGCATGTTTATCAGCAGCATTTAACAATCTCAGAAGACAGACCTGAATTATGCTACCTTCTGCAAAAATGTTGTCCAATGGTTCTTTCTGCACTTCCCCATACATGCGGTGGTGCCACTCTGTGGCGTTATTTGATGACCATGTTCCATGTGCATATAATTTTGCCTCCAGATACTCCACTAACTCTGGGAATGTGGCCTCCATTTGAGACATTCTGAGATTCACTTCCAGTGTCACACTGTTCTCATAAAATGGGTTCCCTTTAATGCACGTATGGTAGTGTTAGACACACTTGCCACGCCCAGTAGTTGCTCTACAGTCACTTTCCCGGCCAACGCACCATTATTTGTAGGAGATTTTGATTTAGTGGGGTAAGTTCGGAATTTGGTGGTATTTTCTTACCGTAAAAAAATTGGCGGTAATTTGGTGGTAAATTAGTCTTACATTTAGAGTGGGTCTGGAATCACACTATTTTAGTGACCATACCTTGTTAGCTTGTATTGGTGGTAATTTTAGTGGTATGTTGTTTTGCAGTTTTTTATTCCTGTGGTATTTTATTCCTGTGGTATAGTGGTGAGCATGGTTTCATTTTTATACTATAACCCCATCATAAAACAAACCTTTCCTTTCTATTAGAATACCTTTTAGTTGTCTGCAGAGAGGCCCAGACTTATGCACTTTAGTGAACCCAATGAGCATATTCAATGTGTCACCTATAGTTTGTGGCTGGCATTACTGGCTTGTGTAAATCCAGTAATCTATGTGCCATTAGGCATTACTGGCTTATGTACATCCAGAAATCTATTTATCAGATTAGACACCTTCCCATCAGCATGCAAGGAAGGGCTCACTCATGACATAGCACACACATCCTTTGCCTTGTAGATATTTAGTACTGACTTTCTTTTATTTGCTATTTCAATTACAGTGGTAAATTAGTAAATGCACTACTGCACTGATATAAACCTCCCCTTTGTACTTCACTTATGTAAATAATTCACAGATGCATGAATGACACAAAAATCCCAATTGTTTTTATATATGCTTTTTGTATTGCATCTCATTTACAAGTCAGCAAATCTTACCATGTTATTTACAGCATCATCTGCAATATAAAAGAACAAAACAAAACAAGCAGATATTTTTGAAAAGATGAATCAATGTTCCCACACTTTGAATATATATAGAGAGAAATAAACATGTAATGTTCCTAACTTCCCTGGACTGCAATAAATCTTAGTCACACATACGCCATTTTATCTGGTCCTCACTTAGCACTTATTTTACCAAGGCCGGTAATTCTTTGAAGTCCCCGCACAGCCTCACTGTGTTCGCAGATGCAGACCCAGCGCAAAACTCCTCTGTAAATTTGTGTGGGGGAGCGCCAACTGATTAGATCCCAAAGTAAGCGCTCGACCCTCTGAAAACTTTGTCTTTCTGTCTCCTGAACCCAGCACGAACTAACTGCTCTCTTCATTTCTTTTCTTAAGAAAACCTTTACCCGTCCCTTTATTGACGTGGCTTGTCGGCATAGAATTTCCACCAATCAGGGTAAAAAGAATGTGCTCTGTGCCAGCCTTTGTTTTCAAAACAATGAAAGCTTCATTATTATAGTAACTGTTTTGTTTTGCTTCCTGCATCTGCTCTCCACAAGCTGAAGAAAATGCGAGTGTGCATTTCTTCATGAAAAAAATAATTGACTTTTAAATAGTGCCCAAAACATATATTGTATTTCATTGTGCATAGCATACTGCATTTTAATGTTAGAGAAGTTAGAATTAGTATTTTAGTAATGTTAGTACAAGGTTAATCAGATGTGTTCTAATGCAGTTTTCACACATGAAACATAGCCTCTTTACTTTGACTGGCAGTACACTGTTTTTTTTAATGTGTTCTCTGAATGCCTGCAGTTTCAAACTGGTCCTGGCTGTGTACTTTGTATGCTAGCAAAAATGCTATATGCTGGCAATAAAATGCTATATATATTCTTACATACCTCACACTTTCACATGGCATTATTTCAGTACCTCATAATGAACCTTAGTACATATCTCTGATTGCTAGCTATGTATCCGATTTGACATGAAAGGAATGTTAAGAAGACCATAGGAATGCAAACAATATGCTAAGGCTTAAATCTTACATTTGTATATCTTAACAGGATGTATGAAAATGATTCTATTGATGGGTATACTGAGGATGCAAAGGAGGTGAATAAGTAAACTAATCGGTAGTGGTTTTGTTTATTTGCAGTGGGAAATTAAGATAATGTGATTGAGTCTGGAGGTGTTATATCTGTAGGTTTGTTTAGATGAATAATTATATATTTATATGTATTTCTGGTAGGATAAGTGTTCAAGTTGAGTTCTGATTTCAAATTGGTAAGGGTGCCGGGAGTAATGAGGTTTTTGAGTTCTTGTTGGCATTGGATTCCAACATTTTCATCAGGGGAGAGTGAGGGGTGTTTTTTATTTTTGCTTGGTTTTGGAACTAGTATTTATTTGTTTGTGCTTTATACTTGGTTTCAAAATGTCTCTGTCAGTCTCCACTTGGAATGTTAATGGCATGAATAATACGATTAAAAAGAAAGGCAGAAGGTTTTTCATTGAATGGATGACATGCAAAGTGTTATGTACTTTCTGCAAGTAACACACTTACTGAAAGTAGATATAAGTAATTTGTGGAGGAAGTGGGTAGGTAGTGTATTTGACTCATGTTATTCCTATAAATCTAGAGGAATCGCAATTCTGATTCATAGAAATGCTCTGGTTAAAGTTTTGAAGGAGTGTTCAGACAAGGATGGAAGAATCAATATACTGCTCGTGGAAATTCAAGGTGTTAAAGTAATTCTGTGTAATATCTACGCACCCTCGATAGACAACAGGTCCTTTTTCAGAAAAGTCTCTCAGATGATCCAGGACTTAGATTCCCCAAACATTATAACGGGAGGTGAATTTAATTTAGTGATTGATCCACTTTTAGACCACTGTGGGGCTAAGACAATTCAGAGAAAGGATAATCATTATTGTTCGTTTCAATCTCTCATTACAGACTACGATTAAAAGGATTGTTGGAGGTTAGAACATCCGAATTTGAGAGAATTCACTTTCTATTCTCGCTCACACTCTACATACTCTCGTATTCTTACCGGTGGCAAGATGACTGAGAATTTTAGAGCTAGTACGATTGGTGCAATTGCGGTCACTGACCATGCACCTGTATCTTTGGTTTTAAAATTGAACTTTGAAAATTGCAGATCTTTTACATGGAAAATGAACACCTCTATCCTGCAGGATGAGGAATTACTTGAAAAGATTAGATCTGAGGCTGATCATTTTGTTGCTGAGAACTGTTCAGATGAACTGAGCACTAAAATTACTTGGGAAGCATTTAAGTGTACCATGAGGGAACTTTTATTGGGCTTGTACAGTAGTAAAAGGAAGATTGAGGGGGGTAAGGATTGAATTGGATAAACGCATTAAGGAGGTAACCAATGACTTAGTGCGTGATCCGGGTAGTTTAGGAAAGAAGAAAGAATTGTGTAATTTAAACAAAGAATTGAATGGGATTCTAACAGAAAGGTCAGAGAGAGAAATGTACCAAATTAAATGCTCGTACTTTGAGAGAGGAGAGAAATGCGACAGTTGGTTAGCTTATGGGCTTCAACAGCAAAAATCTGAGGCAGCAATAATGTCTAGACGTGGAAACAATGGTCTAGTCACATTCAACCCAAATTAAATTAATCAAGGAATACTACACCACTTTGTATCAAAATTAATCGGGTATTACAGGTCATGGAGAATCTTTTTTCCATGATTTGGATATTCCAAAAATTACAGGTGAGGAAAAACTCATGCTTGATGGTGCTGTGACTACTGATGAGATCAGGTTTGCAATTAGCAAGTTAAATACTGGGAAGTCGCCAGGGCCGGATGGCTTACCAATTGAATTTTACAAGGTTTTACCAGAATCAGCATCAGAGCTGTTAAGGGATATGTTCATTGAGTCTAAAAGGGACAATTTACTTCCATCATCCACCAATCATGCCACCATTTCAGTTTTCTTGAAGAAAGGCAAAGACAGTAACCTCCCCTCTAGCTATCGACCGATAAGTTTGATTAATACAGACAACAACATTTTAGCAAAAATACTAGCCTTAAGAATTGACCATTTAATGCAAACTATGGTACATGACAATCAGTCTGGCTTTGTTAAGAACCGTGGAACAGCCAGAAATATACGAAAACTGCTGTTGACGATATCACAGGCCCAGAGCTTGGAAGAGGACATGGCGGTGTTCTCTCTTGATGCTTAGAAGGCATTTGACCGGGTTAACTGCGACTAATTATTTTTGGTTTTGCGCGTCATGAATTTTGGGGATGAGTTTATTTCTTGGATCACCCTTTTGTATGCTCATCCTACAGCTGATGTTAAAACAAATGGACTACGCTCAGATTCATTTGATTTTAGGAGAGGTACGAGGCAGGGCTGCCTTTTGTCTCTATTGTTATTTGTTTTAGCCATTGAGCCACTTGCAATTGCATTAAGGTGTGAACAAGGGCTAAGAAGAATAAGCTCTCTGGGGGCTGAACAGAAGAGTTGGTTTTATGCAGATGATCTATTGTTGGTCTTGCGAGATCTTGACATGTCAATACCTATCTTAATGGATATACTTGAAAGATTTCATGAGGTAGCAGGATACAGAATTAACAGGTCTAAATCTGAGGTTATGCCTTTTTTGCATCTATGTGATAAGGCGTTTGTAACAGGTTGGTGCTTCCAATGGTGTGAAAAGAGAATTAAATACTTGGGCATATGGTTGACTCCTTTGATTGGGCACATGGTAGAAGAAAATATGGGTGAAGTGTCCAGAGATCTGAAAATGAATGTAGGGAGGTGGGCTTTATTAAATGTATCTCTTTGGGGCACAGTGAACGCTCTGAAAATGACCGCCGCTCCAAAAATCACTGATGTTCTAATCATGCTTCCTTTGAAAATTAATCCACATTATTGGAAAATGGTTGATGGTTTGCTCCAGTCATTTATTTGGGATCAAAAACCTCCCAGCTTAAGTTGTGGAAGCTTCAACTTCCAACTGAGATGGGAGGTCTTGGTATACCTAACTTTAGGGCTTACCATCTGGCATTTTCTAGCCAATTTATTGTGCCTTTTTTGAGAAATCAGCCAGATAGCTGGGTTGTAGCTGAAGCGAGCCTTTCAGGTCCGCTTGATCCTAGGGCAGTTCTTACGACATCAAACCTGACAAATAAGAGGTTTCCCATGACTGAGTTCTTGCGGAATACATGGAAAAGTCTTTATGACATGTTGGGGGCTGTTGCTCTGAAATCACCTAATGCTTCGATTTGGCAAAATCCTGCCATTAGAGATAAAGGCAAGACTTTATTTTGGTCTGAGTGGTTTATTGGCGGGGTGAGCTGGATCAGTGACATTTACAGGAATGGAAAATTGATTTCTGGAGAAGAGCTGTGTGCAAAGAGTAATATTGCTAATTATTCAGATGATGACTTTAGAAGCTTGAGTAGGTGCATCGGAGAGGTGGTGTGCAGTGGTGATGTAAATCTAGATCTCTTTACAAGAGAAAGAGAACATGGTGAAGGATCGATTACAAGCAGATTTTTTTTTTTACTGTTATGTACTGCTTTTCAAGAATTTGTCAGATTTCAAAACTTGATGTGATGTGTTTCTTCTCTGATAGTTACAGTTTAACTAAAATGAATAAATATAGAATAAAAAAAAAGAGGTTTACATTAATGAATCTGGGTGTCATCGTGAGTAGATCTATGAGTGAATGTGCTGGTATTAGTAGGTGTTTCTCTGAGTCTGTGTATTACTCTATATGCTTCCACGTAACAAGAATGTCTTGCTGTGATTTGTGTTGCAAGTACTATGATAAAATAATGTGTATTTCAGCAAATTAGTATGCATATTGCTTTAGCCTATGCATGATATTCAGAGGTCCTATTACATGGCACATTATTCTGTGGGCATGGCCCAGCACAATATTGTGGGGTGCATTGTCCCTTTATGCATTATTGTGATTAGTACTTTTTCCATTGCATAGCATTGATGTGGGACATTGTTTCTACTTAATGCTATATATTTGTAATTGCAGTATTTTTCCTTGTAAAATATTCATCATGTTTTTTTATTGATCATAAAACAACGTTATTAGTGGATGTTAAAAAGGCACAACATGTATGGTTGGATTTTCTTCTACTTTGTCTCAGTGGCGGTCAGAATAAAGTCTACTACACAGGTTCCAAATTATGCAAAACATTTTCAGATGTGAATATATATAAACTCTTTAATCTGCACAAAACTAAATAATATAACCACTGTGGGCAATAGTAACATTTCAGTGAATTAATGCAGTCTGTATGAGGTTGGTCACAAAGAAATGCTATATATATATATATATATATATATATATATATATATTACATGGCCGCGGTAGCGGCCATGTAGTTATGGTTAAATTGGTGTTTCCATAGGAAGAGCACTTTTTGGGCGGTTTATAACTTCGCTCCCCCTGGACGAATCCTCACCAAACTTTGCAAAAAAAGTATATGGCCCACTCTGAATTTTTTTGCAAAGTTTGGTGAGGATTCGTCCAGGGGGGAAAAGTTATAGGGGGGTCCCAAAACTTTTTTTTTCCCATAGACTGAATGGGAAAAAACTTTGCGCACGGCTACAGCCCGAACCGCTGGACGGATTTACACCAAATTTGCGGCAGGAGCGGTGGCCTGGTCCCGAAAGCGTGCTTTTGCAAATTTGGTGTAAATCCGTCCAGTAGTTTTTTTTTAAATGACCAAAATGTAAGGCAAAATAATTAGTGATATCTGTGTTCGCTTCGCGGACGGACTTCCCTGTTCACTCTGCGGACAGCACCCCGATTGGCCCAGCGGCTTGCGTCATGTCCGCGGACATGCGACGTGTTCGCTGATTGGGTGGCTTGGTGCGTGATGCGCGTCAGATTTTCTGTCGCGCCGGCCATCTTGCATTTGCGGACGTCCGCGGACAGCGCGGTGAAAGTTTGTTCAAAATGTGTATTTAGTAGAGTGTGTTGGTGTGTAGAAGTCTTTGGGGAGGATGGTGGAGTATGAGATAGGTTCAAAGTGGTATTTTATTTATGTGCTAGACGCTTTTGTTGTGTTTGATTTATCTGCGGACAACACGGCTGTTCTGGAATGTTCGTAAATAAACAGAATGGATTCGGTTTCAACTTGAAAGTGTTCTAAGAACACTTGTAGGGTCTTGGAATGTTTGCAGGGGGTGTCCTGGAGACGTCTGTATTGTTCGTTGGCAAGGTGAACATTTTTTAAGAACAATCGCAGTGTCCAGAAATGTTCGTACATAAAGAAAATGGGGGTGTCCTGAGGACACTGTTTGTATTGTCCTCTGGCAAGTTGAATGTGTCCTAGGACCTTCCCCCTGTCCGCGGACATAACAATGGTTGCAATGTTTGCATGTATGGGTGTGATATGCTGCAGTGGTTGTGGCCAGGGTATAGAATGTTGGGTGCATGGCCATTTGGCCATGCACCCAAGAGTGTATGCCCTGGCCACAACCACCGCAGCATATCACACCCATAGTGGCTTTTAACTTTGGGTCAAAAACTAATTTATAAGCAACAATGTTATATGCTTGTATGGGTGTGATATGCTGCGATGGTTGTATTTATCTTGTTATACATACTATTTGGTTTAGTAACGGGAGTCCATGTTTTTCTTGTTCATTTCTGTAATAAAAGAAAATAGCATGTTAGTATTAGTATTTTATAATGACTTATTACATTGTACAATCAACATTTTCTTCTTTTTATTGACCCTCATATTTAGTAGATTACAAACCAGAGTACTGTGCAATGTGCAAAGTTTCTGTGTTTGTTGCTAAAATCATTGGGTCTGTGGGAGAAAAAAAATCCATGTTGGATTAAAAAAAAAACCTTTTTCTGTTATGCTACAGTTTATTTATTTGTTTGTTTTCCGCATTTACTTGTTCTTTCTGCCTAATGCTTTATGCATTGGATTGTTCCAGTTTTTGTGAGCAGTAAGATATTAGGTATTTGTTTGGATATTGTAAAATTTTGGCCCAGTTAGATACCAGTAGGCGTATTCTAACTGTTTATGTTTTGATATAATTTCGTGGTATTGATTTATCTGTTTGCATATTTGTAAATTCTGAACAGTTAGATACCAATTGGTGTATTCTAACTGTCTATTTTTTGCTCTATTTGAGTGGTATTAATTTATCTGATTAGTTGTTGTAGAATCTTTGGGCAGTTAGATAGGTTTTGAAATATTGTGACAGTTTATATTTTTTTACTACAAGTGTACTTAAGGTTTAAGTACAGTTCAGTTATCAAATGTTGGTTTTAAGAACATTAAATACGCGTTTGTAAGATTAGCTGGTAATCTCTGCTTTAGAGTAACGCTACTATCATTACATTCAAACCATCCACATTTTTTTTTATATATGCAGTGTAGTGCCCTGAGTTGGTTGTGGCTCCTGCGTGGTAGATTATACCTATTGTTGTGAAGGTTTTCCTACCAAGTGATATTTGACCATGTGTGAATCCAGTCAGCTTGCAGTTGTTTTTCGTACCATCTGCATTGTAACGTAGAAGCATTAGTATTAAGTATTTACTATGTGTTTGTATTAGTAACGTGGAACGATTATCCAAATTGCAGGTGGAACATAATCTACCGTGGTTTGCATTTTGTACAAGTTGCTGAAATGGAACGGATTCACAATTAGGTATTGATATATAGACAAAGCGCTCATTGGGGATTTGTTCTTGTGTCACATTGTTGCAGAGAGTGCATGTATGTTTCCACATGTATGAAATCTGGAAGATTTCATTTATAGGTATGTTTTTGTTTTCCAGTACTAATAGTAAGTACATTAGAAATTCTTGTGGATCTTCCTGTGAGTTTATAGTGAATTTCACCATTCCAGCACAGTAGTCCAATTGTCGTCTTATTCCAAAAACACTATACGTGTTGTCAGGATTGTTTGCTGCATTTCTGTGAAGTACTAACATTTGCAAACACAATGAGTCTGTACTGTGTAAGTAAATGTTGTCAACAATTGGTGGTAATTGAAATAGAATATTCATTGCTACATTTGCGTAGCAACTTACACCAACTATATTTGAGAATTTAAATGGTCCAGGTAGTTCTGTTACTAACTGCTTTTTTTGGAGTTTGTCTTCCTTCTTTAAAGAAGTACCTTGTTTACTTTCCCTAATTGATTCTTTTTTGCTTGTGTTACTTGATGAAGTTTTAGTTTCTTTTAGTCTCTTTTGAGGATTTACAGTGACATCCTGTTGCATTTCTGTTTGATTTAGTTTTCTTTTAGAAATTTGTGGAACAGGATATGTTTGTAGATGGGGGTGTATAGTGAACGAACTCTATTGTATTCTAAAATGCAAGGAATATCAGCGTTTACTTTACTTGCATCAAAGTTTATTAGAAATAGACTGTCAATTGTATGTAGGCGTGACAGTGCTACGTAGCTCATGCCTTCTTTAAAGACTGTGTTACCAATGTCTATCATTGCTTTGTCTAGAGTAAGAGCTTGTGATTTATGAATGGTGACTGCGTATGCAAGAGTTAGAGGAAATTGTTCTCTGCGTACATACATGTCTTTGAAGAGAAGAAATCGAGCTGTTGAGCGTCCTATTCTTTTTACTTCTGAAAGTTTGTCAAAGAGAATATTGACAAACTGAATTTTGTTGTCACGTGGGTATGTTTGAAAGCCAACAACTGTACCCAGTGCTCCATTAACTAGTCCTTGGTCCACGTCAAGGTTACGTTTAAGCATTACTCTGCAATTTAAGGATAATTTTAATATCTTTTCCAAGCCTGCTTTGTTTGAGATTGATTTTTCTAAACTATTTATTCTTGCTGTGGCTTCGTCACACATGGGTAGTGTCATTCCATGTACATCTAGTTTGTCTGTGGCGCTAATTTCCATAATTGGTTGCATTTCTTTGCTTAACATTATTTCATTGAATTTGAAACAGCTTGCAAGAGTTGGCATTAAGGCCATACAATTGACATTTTTGTGGGCTAATTGTTCCATAACATCTGTAGCACATGCATTATCACCATAAAGTGCATGAATGTGCCGGGTTTTCAATATTGCTTCTGCTTCTCTAGAAAGTATACCAACTCTGATACTTTTTAAGATGTTGGCATAAGTGAGATCTGCAGATTGGCGCATGTTTTCTGTTAATTCTCTGCATTGGAAATGTTGCCAAAGGTTGACATTTCCTATGCTGCCAACAGTTTTACGGCAGAGTTTGTGTCCTAATGTTTTAAAAATAGGCTCACCTTTTACAGGTGTCAATTGAAGAAGATCTCCGAAAACAATGATGTGTTTTCCTGCAAATAGCTCTTCATAGTTTGTTTTGAGTACTTCTTGTAATCTGAGGTGAATCAAAGCCAACATTAGGTTGGGCACCATGCTCACTTCATCTATTAGTAGCATTTTCATTTGTTTCAATACTCTGCGTACTTCCATTGCAGCTTCTACAGAAAGTGTGTAATAATCTAACTTGTTTTGGTGTTCTACTGGCAGGAGTAGTAATCGGTGTAAAGTGACACCACCTATGTTGTAGGCAGCTAAACCTGTGGGGGCAGTGACAACAGCTGACAGTTTGTTGTTTGTCAATTGTTGAAGGAACTTACTGATGATTTTTATTAGGAATGTTTTGCCAGAACCAGCTTCCCCACTGACATACAATAGTATAGGTTTGTAATTTTGGCAGGTGCATTCTTTGTTTTCATGTTGCACACCATGTGCAATTTCTTTTGTTATTTCTTGAAAAATGCTACGTTGCTCTTTGTTTAGTTTTGATTGTAGTGTAGTTAAGTCTTCTTTATCTTCATAGTGACACATGGTGTTTTCTACTTCTATCATAGCTAATTCTGCCTCATTTGTTATCAGTGGTTCTCCCAGTGGTTCTTGGCTTCCTGTGACAGAAGGTTGACTACTGTCAGGAGTGTCCTTATCTAGTTGGGCCTGGAGTTCCTCTTCGTGTTGCTGTTCATTGTGCAACATTTTTTTGTACTGTGCAAAGTTTATATCAGTTATACTGCTTTCATTGGCTTTGAAAGCGTCTTCATATGAGTCATAGGTATCTAGTATTTCTTCTTCTTTTCTCCATGGTTTGAAGAGTTGTAGCAGGGACATGTAATATATTTCTTTATGTTGAGGAGTCTTTAATGACAATTTGATATGATTAATTAAATTTGGTTTGGTGAGTTTTACTAAGCTGCCATCACAGTTTGTCACTTTGTATTTACGCTTTTGCACATCAGGTTTTATATTATTTTTGTATGTGTAGTTTTGGGCTATGTGATATAGACACATGGTTTCCAAAGTGGTACTCCTGTTTGGGTAGTATGTGTCCAATAAATTGTTTTTTAAAATGTCTTGGCTGGTGGGATCATGTTTGGCTATTGTTTCTATATCTTCGTATGATTTTAGAACTCTTTTTCTAGATTTAGCTGGACCAAGACATACAATGCAGTACCAGTTAATCGATCAGCTGCTTCATAGGATCCGCATTCTCTATGGGACAGCATTTTTATGCCCAAGCTGTATAATTTCTGAGACACTGTTTTATCTGATGACAGGTCATTCCAGAGGTCTTGGAGCTCTGTCTTTTCTGATTTGGTTAAGTATGCTGTGACATATGGTGCAACTGCAGTAGAATTGTCTGCAATGTACTGCACATCTATGTTTGCATTCCACAAGTGGGCAATGATTGCATTGTAATCATTGATATATTTTTCTTCTTCTTTTCTTTTTATGCAATATGTATTTTTAGGTGACTTACCTTTAACACTATGTCTAACTGAAGACATGAGGTTGTTCACTTGACCTGTATTTGTAACTGGTCTAGGGAAACCAAATCGGCATTTGGTGTAGTATTTCCCTTTGTTTTTGTATTTGCGACGACAATATTTGCCACATTTGTGTCTTTGGAATTGTAAGATTTTTGCATGAAGATCACTATTTGTGGATTCTGACGGAATTTCACAAGTGACATATTTTTCAATAACCTGTAAAACAGTGGCATCACTGTCTTGACCAAATTTAGGAGCATCTTTAATCCATAAAAGCATGTGGACATGTGGCGCTCCTCTGGCTTGGTATTCTTTTCTCCAAAAGAAGTGTTGCAGTTCTCCAAGGGGAGGAACAGTTTTATTACAAATAAAATGTAGCATAGCAATGAAGCAATGGTGAAAATATCTAGAAACATTAGCAGGATCCTGAGAACAAAGTTCTCCAGGTGTAAGTATATCTATGTTTGTTTTGTTTTCGTTTGATATGCATAGGAAAGCATGTAAATCTTCCCATGCATATTCTGCGCAACTTAATGTAACAAACCACGTGGGTGGGCCAAGGTTTCTGATCACACAACGTACATCTCCATGGCGTCGAAACCAGTACTCTATAGTACCTCGCATATTTGCTAATAGATTTGTAAGATTTGTCTGTAAAACCTCATCTTTTTGTTGAACTTTTTGTAATAATTGTGTGGCTGTCATATTTTGAAAGTGTGATCCTGATTTTAATATGTGTGCAACTCCGTAACATAAAGTTGCTAGTTCACTTTCAAAGAGTAGGTGGAATATGTATTCCACATTTTGTCGAAATCTGGGATCTTCAGAATACATTTGTGATGAGCGATATTCTGATGCTGATGTTTGAACAGGTCTATCATCGTATCTTCCTCCTTTGCCAGTAGGAAAGAGTAGAGGAAAAGCACGTGCTTCTATACTTTTTTCCCATATGCTGATTGGTGATCCTTTTGTTTGACGCATTTGGTACTTTCCAGTGCATCTTCTATGGTGTCATTAGAGTGCAATGGGTGAATTGTATAATGGTCTAAAGTGTTTGCTATTGTAGCAGGATCTAGGAGCTCAAATTGACCAGTTTCTTGTGTCTCTTGAATTATTTCAGTTGTATCTTCAAGTTTTTTTCGATATTAATTTCTTTGTAATAATCATTATTCTCTTTGAGATATTGCAGGGCTTCTCTAACTTTATGTAAATCTACCAGTTGTTGCCAATTTCTTTTGTCTTTTGTAGGTACTCCATTTACCAAGATAATTAAAGATTGTTGCATTGGACGTTGCACTCCTAGAGTGTGTACATTTTCTTTTAGATCTAATGGTAAATACACTACTTTTCCAACAATACCTTTCACTAATTCAGAGGGAGGTAATTTTGCAGTTTTTGGTTGAAGGCGTATTATTGCTTGAAATGGATGAACTGTTTGAATTATGATGCTCTCATATAAATTAAGTTGTTGAAGGAGTTTTGGTAGTGGATGTAATTCCAAGTTATTTGAGATAGCACGTGAAGGAGTTTGGTTGTTGTCAAGTTTGGTAGTGCAGTAACTGCAAAGTATTATGGGGTCAATTATTTCGTATTTGTTTTCTGCTATAAGGTAGAGAGCTAATTCAAACCATTTAGAATCTTCATTGTCTTCTATTTTGTATGAAATGTCTATAGTTTTTGTGTTACTTTTATAACACGTTCTGCGGCAACATACACACACGTGGTTTGGTACTTCAGCTGAAGTGCTTTGAAATTTTAGTATTTCTTTTTTGTATGTGTGTAGTGAAAGGTTGCCATGTGCAGATTTGTTACGAAGTTGGTTGACAGCTATTTCATCTTGTAAGTGGGTTTCATTTCCAAAATATTCTTTCTGTATATACTCGATTTCTTCTAGTCAGTCTTTTGGTGTACCATGTAGAAGAATGTTATTTAAATTGGCTAGTGCTAAAGCAGGACTTTTTGCATAATACAGTTTATAAACTAGATTTCTTAAACTTGCATGATGTGTTGATATCCTTTTGATATCATGGAAGGTTGTTTTGCAAGTAGCTCCTGATATGCAGGCCAACAAATGTCCTTGCAGTCCTCTGTGCTTGCGTACTGGACAAGCATCCATACTTTGCAGTATTTTAATTTTGATTTTGTCTTTGCTTTTCACATATTGATGGAGGAATAGGCGTAAAGATTTGAACATTTTTTTGGGAATGTTACACATTGACGTGCATGGCCATGTGTAAATTAGATGTTCTTATTCAGTCGAATGGAGGGGTAAATCTAAGTTTTCAGGGCATATTTTTGTAAGGAGTACTTCTTGTTCCATTATGGTATTATTAACTTTTTCATAACCTCGACCACTGCTTTGTATGGCAATTGTATTTGTTTGCTTTTGTTTGTACGCTTCTTCATTAAAGTATGGTTCTGTGCTTGTAGTGTGACTCCATTCACCTCCACAGATATTTAAGAAGTTGTTTCTGTTCACATTTCGTTTATTGAGAAGTCTTTTTTGAAGTTTAGTTATTAGTTTTGTTAGTGGTTTCATTCTGTTTAACACAACAATAAATAAGTTTCTTTTGAGAAGAATTGCACTGTCTATCACCCTTCTAAGATTACTTTCCTACGATAGATTTGAAGTGTTGAAACTGGTTTCTCTCCTGTTTTTATCAGATTTTGAAGGACTTTGTGACGGAACATTTTGGCTAATATACTTTTCTTGGTATGCTTACTTTGTACTATATCAAGATTTATAGAAGACGTTTTATTTGTAGTGATGGTTGATTTTCTGTTAATAGTTTTTTGGGTCGTTTTACTTTGTGATGGAGGAGGCAAAGTTTTTGCACTAGAAACTTCTTCTGTTTCACAACATGACTGTATTAGCTGTTGTGTTTCAACGTTTTTTTACAAATTCTGCTATAGATGGGTGTTTATGTTGGAGACTTTTCTTTTCATTTGCTCTACTTCTGCGTCCCTTTCTACGGAGTTGCTTTTTGGTGGGCATTCTGTAGCGTCTGTTGAAAAAAATACAGAAGGTATGGGTTGGGTATTCTGCAATGCATGTGTGTTGTGTGCATGATTGTTTGAGTAAGATGATAAAGATGTATGTAATGGTGTGTGATTGTGAATTGGGAAGTTGAACTACCAGGGATGGGTATTCTTCAATTAATGTGTTACTAAACTGGGGTTCAGATGACAGAAAAAAGTAAGCCGGTGGTGTGGAGAAGAATAAATAATATAGGTAAAGCTATACAATTAAAACAGTTGTTTGTTCTACAATATCTACATTCTAGCGGCTGAGTTGGGTAATTTGTGTGCCGAAAAATAGGAATTTGAGGGCCATTCTGACAGGAGATCACTGTTTAAGACGGGGGGGGATTTTTGGTCAGAATGGTGCAGAATCTCTATTTTTAGGCACAGAAATACCATGAATGCACCGTACAGTGCGTGTGAGTTATAAATCAAATATTATGGTAACAATCTACTTACTTTTTTTTCAAAAATGAGTAGTTTGCTTCTTAGTTGTTCTTTGTAAATCAAAATCGGCTGCTTCTTTTCAGGAGAATGGGCTTCACTGCAATTGTAAAAGAAAGAAATTAGTAATTTGGTTGCTATATAGCACTGTTTTCATTTTAGACATAGATTTTTTTAAATTGAAATGTTCAGCGCCTTCCTGAAAACCATTAAAACTATATTATGACTAAGAGTAGGAAAGACAATATCTTTACTATGGTTTGTGGAATTCATAATCTACCAACGTATACCACTATTCTTGTAACTAATCTTTTCCACGTAATAGTGAGTCATTGTCATCATAGCTCTCAACCATGTGTGTCGCAAAGGTGGGTGAAATCACCTGATTTTGTTTTTGGCGGGTGAGACGCCCATTGGAATGAATGGGCGTGCAGGAGGCTTGGCGGGTGAGTCAGTCCTTTACAAGGCGGGTGACACCCGCCAAAAGCGTGTGAGTTGAGAGCTATGTGTCATAGCCTGCTTTTGCACGTAACAGTGAGTGAATGTCATAGTCTGCTTGTCCTATATAAATGTATGTAAGTATTTATATAAACGAAAAAAATTAAAACCATTTATGTGTTTGTACAAATATTATTGTTTGAGATTTGATCATAGAGTGTGTATGTTATTTTGTGTGATTATATGTTGTGTATATATTTTATTTAAAAAATGTTACTTTAATAGTATTTGCATGTGTGTGTGTGTATGAAGAAATTAAACAATATAAAGGTTTGTAAGTGACAGGTCATTTTAGGACAATGAAACAATGATCGTCCATTCATTTTTCAGATTATAGAAGGTAAAAGTCGGTTAGAAAATGTGTTCATGTACTGTGTAGAAAATATGCATACCTGTACTTTCTGTTCATGTATATGGATATGGACTAAGCTGCAAGTAGAAATATTGGAGATTTGTATAGTATTTCTCGTAGATCGTGGTTGTCAATGGTATGAGACTTGTACTCCGAGAGATACACCGTACATTTGTTGTGCTGCTCTATGATGATGCAGTTACATGTAGAGTTATTGGATTTGATTGGTGGATGGTCATGTGATTGCTTAGCTACATCCAATGAGGGAATGGCACAGAGAGTGAAATCGAAATGGTAGAAGGCCTGTACATGTTACGATACGTTCGCGGATATGGCGGTAGTTCTAGGACACCGCGTATTACATCCGGGGAATTTGGGGAGGGGAGGTATGGAAATGAGATTGGATGAAGCAAGGGATTGGTCAGTAAAGTTTGGTGAGTGTGTTGTGCTAGGAGAGGTTTTCTCAGATATTGTTTTTGCAGAGAGAAGAACAGATAGCTATGGCTGAGTGTTCCAAAACACAGATTGTATGGATTTTGGAAGACTCGTGGATTCATTGTTTGAAGGTGCATGCAGAAAGCTGTGGAGTATCTATAGATCTTGGATTCCCACATGTGGAAGTGCACTGGCATGGAGTGCGTGGAATGAAGTGGTTGGACTTGCTACCTCTCTGTGCAACTTTGAAGATAGAGGAACATCCAGACATAATTGTAATTCATTGTGGAGGGAACAGTTTAGGACATGTGTCTGGAATTTCTTTGCAATTTGCAATGAAAGAAGGACTTCAGAAGATAATGGACATGTTTCCAAACTCTAAAATAATTTTTTCACGGATTGCGGAGAGACAAGTGTGGCTTTGTTCTTTCTCATGTGGTCCACAAATGGAGAAAGCAAGGCGTAATGTTAATAAGGCTGTTTGTGCCTTCCTAAGAGATTTTGGCATGTCCTCTTTTAACAACGAAAATATTTTGTTTCGTAGTACATACATTTTTCGCAAAGATGGAGTCCATCTTACTTATGCTGGCAATCAGATTTTTCTGAGAAATGTACAAAATGCATTGCTACCTTTTTTAGAAATACAGCATTCGTTTTGAAGTACGTCTTACGTAGTTAAAATGTTTTACATTCAAACACCTCCCAAAGGCTCTTTTCAGAGCCACCACTTCCTGTTAGAGAAAAATGCATTGGTTTCAATAGGGTAGCAATGCAATTGTTTTTCTGTTTGCGGACCGTCCGCAGACTTTCACGAAATGGAAATGGCTATGCTTTATGAATCTTCACTTCTATTTTTTAACTGTGAAAGGCGGCTCTGAAAAGAGCCTTATTTTTTTTTTTGATTTTTGTTATTTTGTATTTTTTTTGTTCTTTTTTATACACGACACACTAGGAGAGGAGGGAAAGTAGGGTAAAGGGAGGAGGACACCAACCACAGGGATAAGAAAGGGCAAGCTGAGAGAGGAAGATGTAGAGTGGGTTTTATTTGGGTAGTGAGCAGGTCTTCTGGTGCTCTGAGACGATCGTCTCAAAAGCACTCTGAAGTCGTTCCCCCCTGCAGAGTACTGTGTCACAGTACACACATACAACTGTGACCCTCGAAAGGTAAGGGTCATCAGAATTCTGTATGGCCTGTGAGGCGGCTTGAGGAAGACGCTGTCCCACAGAGGTGTTCCTTGTGGTGACAGGATCAGGAACGGAGGATGAAGTAGAGGCAATCAACCTACTACGCTTCTCGCAAGGTACAACCTTGCGAAAGGCCCCAGTGTGGAATGAGCGCAGGTGTCGCTTCATGGTAGTGGTCCCAAAGCTATACGAACCATGCTTCCCGCGACTGAGTACCATTTTGCACTCATTACAGGTGACACGGTTCGCATGAGACTTAGGACCGTTTCCATGAACGGTAAACAACCGCCACACCCAAGATTCACGCCGAGGGTGGGTAGTAGGGATTTCCTCTACCTCATTCTCGTCATCCTCTTCTTCCTCCTCTGTATCCTCACTCCTGTTCCCCTCTTCAGGCCCTTGGGGAAATGGTGGTGGTGGAGGGGGTGGGGGTGGTGCTGAGGCAGATGTAGCACCATGTGGTAATAGTCGAGCCATGGATGTCATAGGCTTGGAGATGGAAATGTCAAAATCTGCAAAGTATGCAGCAAAATGCAGTGTGCTCTGTGGAATAGTCAGAAACACAATGAGAATGCACTCTAGGCCGTGGTCTTATATTGGGGTGCTTGTGCGCGGGTCGCGGACATGCGCGCTGTCCGCAAGACAGATCAACATCAAAAAAGGTTCAAAAAGTCACAAAAACTATGTGGAAAGTTAGGATTAGTATGTGGGATTTGTGGTATGGTGATTTTTTAATGAGAAATATTGTGGATTACTTGGAAATGTACTTTTAAACTGGTCGGGGACACGAACAGTCTCCGCATTTAGAGCACGAGATGAGCGTGGGGCGGTCACATGATTGTTTTGTGAGCATGTTCGCTAAGGTAGCGGTCGTCCGCAGGACACCCAATGTACGGACATTGTTTTGCGCATGCGTGTTGATGTTCTGCGGACAGTGTTCGGGTCCTGAACTAATTAAAAGTGCGTCACATGTAAAACGAACAGTTACGGACAGCCGTTTGTTCTTAGCACATTTTAATGTATTTGCTAACAATACAGACAGACATAGCGTTTCAAGCACACCTCCATTTTCATTTATTTACGAACAATTCAGGACACCACGAGTGTTCTTAGAACAGTTTCTGCTTGCTATCGAACACTACGAATAGGCATAGAGTTCTTAAGGACACCTCCATTTTCGTTTATTTACGAACATTTTAGGACACTACGAGTGTTCGTAGAACATTTTCAACTTGCATGAGAACATTACGGACAGATGTAGTGTCCTCAGGACAGTTACATTTTCATTTCTTTATGAACATTTCCGAACAACCGCGGTGTCCGTGGACACCTAAATTGGTTTTATCACAAGGAACTGAAAGTAATTACAACACAATATAAGAAAAGTAACTTTATTTCATATATATATATAATTATGACTGGGAAGGTGGGGCAGAAATGGAAACAAAAACAGGAGAATTAGGGATTTCTAGAGAACTGGGGTTAGGTGAAGAAGGGAAGGAAATCTCATTGAAACGCTTTGGTCCATAGATAGGGTTTGGGGTTAACTGCGTGGGATAGGGTGAGGGGGGACAAGTGCAGGTTGGACAATGGTGTGCTGTTGGGGGTTTCACATAATTTTCCACAAAGTTTTTCAAATCCATAAAATTTTGCATAAGGTCGTCCATTTTTTGATTAATCTGCTGTAGAGTGATATCCTCTGATTGTTGTTGTGAGATGCTTGGAATTTTTGTATGGTCTGTAATAAAAAAATGTATATGTTAAATGTATACAAAATAACATTTATTCATTGGTTTATATAGTAAAGTGTGTACCATTAGGTGGACTATTTTCTAACATTTCCTCTCGTGGGAAATGTTCCTCTAGCCAGTCGAGAGTACTACACATTTCTGTGAGAAAACAAAAAAGTAATATGTTTTTTTTTTCTAATATAGAAAGTTTATAAATATATGAGTAAAAAGAAGTGCACTTACTATGTCTGGTGAGATATGTAATCAGTAGTGTATACGTCTGGTCTTGCTGTTGGTTGTGGAGCGTCTGTGAGGTAATTATGGTGGAAGCCACTTTATCTTCTTTTGGTATATTCCATTTTAAAACATATTGTATTTACATGAATGGTTAGTGTGTTACATATATGGGTAACATTTTTTAAGTATTACTACATATACTTTGTATGTGTGCTGCTTTGTGAATTTGTTAAATGTTCCTATGTTATGATATAACTATTACACATACCTCCCCAGAGTTTTTAGGTGGTGGTACTGTTGTCCAAACATGTCTGCGGACCGTCAAATTCAGTAGAAAGGGTTCAGTATGTTCCATATTATATGTACATAAAGTCAAAGTTATTATTGTTAAGTTGTGCTACTAAAAAACTATGAAATTCAGTAAAAAACTTTGTTAAAGGGACGTTATGGTTAAGTTGCGCTACTAAAAACCTATGAAATTCAGTAAAAAAACTTTGTTAAAGGGACGTTATGGTTGAGTTGGGCTACTAAAAACCTATGAAATTCAGTGAAAAACGTTGTTAAAGGGACGTTATGGTTCAAAGTAAAACAGAAAAACCCCTGAAATTCGGCAGTTATGGTAAGATAAGCAACCATAACTATAATATATATATATAACAAAGTTTTTTTACTGAATATAAATATATATATAATATATATAAAACGCTTAAGTATGTCTCTGTACTCAGCTGATGCAATTTATCAGTGTTAGGTGTCCCTCTTCTGGCCAAATGGCAAAGTGCAACTCTGTGTGGTCTTCCAGTTCAGCAACCGCTATCATTTTAACAAACAGAATGAGCACGGTCCTGCATAGTCACCTTCACTTTCCACTAACGCAAACATTCAGAATAATGTCAAGTTACTTCTTTCCACCCCCTATTCTCTTCACACAGGGCACAGTACTTCCAATGTCAATGGACAGTTAATTACCGGCTCAATGTTTCAGTCTCTAAAGAGCAAAACACTGTAGGATGAATGCCTCACCACAAGCTAAAACTGAAAGTAGGTGTTGTAATTATTCTTCTACACATAGACCATCATGGGGTCTCTGCAATGGAACAAGGTTGCCAATTACATGTCTACAAAGACCCATCATAGACGCCTGTGCAATTGATGGAACTTAGATACTGTTCTTTTACCACACATACCTCTCATTCCATCTGATACAAATATGCATTTCAAATTACAAAGAAGACATTTACCTATATGTATAGCCTTGTCAATGACCATTAATAAGTCAGTCAAGTGATCGTTGTAATTCCAATATTTAAGAAGGGGGACAGAAGTGACCTTATGAATTACCGACTGATATTGACCTGTAAAATGTGCTAGAATGGCATATGTTAGGCCGGGAAGGGCTAGTTTAAATTAAAGACCTCCACCAGTAACACTTTGAGTTGGCTGTTAGTCTTTGTTTCATATTCTCTCTCGCCACTAAGATGTACTAAATGGACAGAATGGGCTCTTTAAAAATGACAGTAGTCTGCCATAAAACAGTTTATCCATACATTTGGGAAGCTTGCCTTGAAATGAAGCAATGGACTTCATGTTTCAGAAATGTCTTGTGTGAAAGTTGTATCCACTGTCATCCACATTTCCACTGAAGGCTTTAATTAATTTGCCATCACCACTATTTCAGTAGCTCCAGGACTTTTCACAACCCCTGTGATTGTGGATGGTGACACCGGCCAGGTTTTTTAAAGGTGACATTTGTCAGCACCCGCACTCTGAAAATTGTTCCAGCATCACTGTTCCTGCTTTCAAAAGAGCTGACTTCTGCAAGAGCATGCAGATCATTTGAACCAGAGTTCACAGATAGGTTAACAGAATGTAAAAACGATGTGATATATTTGTCCAATGTAACAGAAATATGCCTTTTACATTGCTTTTACACATAATGACAATCTGACAACATGTGTTCTGTTCATAAATATTCAAGACCTCGCGTGGTCAGTAATAATGTTCTGTGTATCATTTCCTTCCAAGATACTACAATTCAAATTTCACAGCTTATTATATTCCCTTTTTACATTGCAACTAACATGTAAAAGACACGTCACATTACGTTTTTCTTTCATTAAAGCCGATGACATTGCATGTTTTTCTGAATATTCTGTTTTGTCTGTTTCAAATTGATGACATGATATTTCAATGTAAAGCCATTCTGATTTTGCATTATTTAATGAGAGCATTACATTTAATCAAATATTACATGACAAGGGGCACTGCAGACCTCCACACTGACTCTGATCAATTACGAGGCGAGGAAGTCAAGCCCATCAGCCTTCCTCAGAATGAAAAGCGACTGCCCAGTGGCAGCAGAACAAATAGGACTGCCTGAGGTATGAGGCTATCTTATGGCCTCCTGAGGTAGAGGTTAGGGGTTACAAAAGCATTTCTTTCAAGAGGAAGTTTGTGAAAATGTTTGGGGAGGAAGAGGGACAGTCTTCATTAAGCTAGCACTGGGACTAGGAAGGATGTAAGACAAGTGAGAGGTGATGTGTAGACGTGAAGCAGCACCATTGCAGTGGCTATATCAGAGGCATGAGGTGCAGAGTAAATACCTTGGCAAACTGAATCATGGATTGCATGTTGTGGAGGCTAGAGAATTTTCATGAATGTGGTATTACACGTTAATTTGTCAATTGGCATCTAGCTGGAAAATGCAGCAATGATTTGCAATGTTAGAGAAGATAGACCCTGGCTGGCGCTTTCAATGGAAGCCGAACCGCGTTTTGATTGACAGCACATGGCTTATAGAGTTGCAAGGGAGCACCCTGTTAAAGTCACAAAAAAGTAATAAAAGTCACCCTTTTCTTTCTTGAAAGCAATGAAAGACTAAGATGGCTGGATAACCCAAGGAATTGAGTGATTTCTTCAGTTATAGGGTTAACCAGTAGGCTATCCGCTTATCTTCTACATGAAGCCTCGGTTAAAAGTCTTCATGCTGCGTGATGACTCTTTACCCGGAAACAAAAGGAGAGCCTTGGCGCTCCAGCCCTCCTCATGTTTCGCAGTACAGAGTCATCACGCAGGAGCTTGTTGTTTTTAATCAGGAGGCGCCTTGAATGAACGGGCTGCCTGTTGAGCGTGAGAGATGGGGCCTACTGGTGTCACACCTTTGTTGCGCCGAGCCCCGAATGGCTGGGTGCACCAAAGGTAATCATGTCAGTGTGCCCCAACTCCCTTGTCTGCTAATGAGAGCCACCCCTCAATCTAGCATCCCACATAAGGCACTGGATGTGACTATCTATTAAGAAGGCATGAGCTGATTGTGACAATGTAAACCTTTAAGATTACGCCCTTTAGGACGTCCAGCACTGTGATCACAAATCTCACCATTTGCCCAGTGTCAAATATATACTTTAATAGTACTTGATGTTTTCAATTTTATTTAACAATGTCCTAGAGCGGGAAAATAAAACCGAGATGCGTTCTGAAAATCAACAAAGCAATTTCCCTCACCACAAATCTTACCTTTCTAAACATAGTGAATTATTATATTGAAAATGAAACACGGTAGATGTCTGCAACATCAAAACATTTCAATCAAGCTACCTGAAGGAAGAAACATTTGTACATTGTACCGTAAAATTGGGACGTTCTTAACACACTGACATGAATAAATATATCACAGGTAATAAATACATCAGAGTGAAATATCTTTTCAGCCCATTGAACAAATTAATTTCCCTCATGTTCAAATGACATCAACAAAACGGTTTTGTTTAAATGCATATTTTGAAGTTGACTGGGCCACACTTCACGGTTAAATAAAGCTGCAGTAAGAATTGTTCAATTAATTTTGTATGGTGGCAAAGATTAAGCCACTTTAATTGTGAACGACACCAGATTGTTTTGCCATGAAAGTCCTCTTTTTATGTTTTGCTAAGACTTCTCATGCTTCTAATGTGATGGCTGTTATGCCTGGTAATGCTATGGTATGATTTGCTATGTGTTCTTTAAGGATTGTGTGCCCTCCTCACCAAACTGACTATAGAGATCTCTGGCTGCTCCACCACTAAAACGTTCAAACTGTATGTTTCAATAAACAATACAAATACCAACTAAACCGCACACACAGCAATTGAACATCCATCCCAAAAGACAACAAACATCAGAATACCAGACCTCTACAACCAACCACCATACCACAGGCTAACTCAATGCATCCAAGCACCACCAACACACAAGGATCCCCTTTGGATACAAATGCCTCTGTGCTCTCAACCCAGAACACCAACCACCCGAACATTATACGTCAGTGCAACATCATAGCTATCTTGCATTTTCCATCTATCCCAGCTAAACTAATTCATAACCCCTCTTTCAAATCCACCAGAGTGTCTTCAGAACATACACATTGTAACACAGTGTGGTAGAAATCCTAACAGCACAATGTAACAAACCATTGCATTCCAAGCATACAATAGCATACCATACCATACCATATGATAACACAACACAACACAACATAATATAGCAGGAGATAACAAACAACATCATACCTGCTCAGGTTTAAGACAGCAAAACCATCACTCTAAATCTCACATATTGCATTGTATCTTGTCAGACTGTAGAAAACAGACCTATCCCGCTAAATGACACATTGTCAGAGATGGTCTTAATAACTCATAGGTTTTTATTACATAGATAGTAATGACTGGTTTGGTATTGTGAGTAGCTTGAGATGGGGTCACTCTAAAGGCCATCCCTCTCTCTCTTGGCTTCCTCCACCCTAGCTCAGCCATCCCTAATCCTAGTGTGATGATAGATTAGGTAACACCTACTGTCCGAAATTCTTGCTGGGTAGAGGTGAAGTCCTAAAGTCAAAAGCCTTTATCTATCTACTCGCCCTCTGGGGCTCTTCTAACATGGAAACCTAACTTAATTTCCCCCTAGATATGATGGGCAATATGAATGGTGTTTTGTTGGTGCTGATAACAGACACCTTGGTCCTTCTTCTCACCCACTTGTTCTTCTTTCTCTCCTATCTATTGGTCTTACGACTCCTCTCTCCTCCCTCTCCTACTCTACTCAAATGTCCTCTCTCTCCTTCTCAACTTTGGCTCCTCTTTTCTGTTCCTCCGATGTTCCACACTCTTCCCCCATCTACTCATTGCACCTTTACTATTAGCCATCCTCTCTCTACTACTGTCACCACTCCTTTTTCTACAACTCTCTCCCCTCCTTACTCTGCTACTCCCACTCCTCCTCACTCTACTACTCTCACCCTGCTTTACTCTGTTACTCCTACCCCTCCTAATACACCTTACTCTCACTATCTTTACACACTACTATTACTCCTTCTCACCATCTCCTACACCCCCACCAGTATCCTTTAATTCTTCCAGCACCGACTCCCGCTCTTTGTTCCTAGTGCTCTCACTTCCCTACGGCTGTTTCCCACACTCTCACTACCAGTACCTCACCTGCTCTCTGCACCAACTCCGCCAGTAACTCCTCAGCACTCCATTCTGTGACATATTCTCCCTCTAGTCTCTTGGTTCACCTTCAAACATCCTGACCTCACCCCTAAAACTCACACTCTGCCTTTCACTTGCACATCTTTCATGTTGTGTACCTTCTGCCTCTAACTTCCCCTCTCCCATTGGTTCCAGTGCTCACCTGACTTTGCAGGCCAATCTGCGCCTAGCTTTCTCCCACTGGCTGGTTTACACAGGGGAAATGCTTTAAACATAAACTAAGCACCTACTCCTTTGACAGCATGGTTTTTGTAACAGTCTCCGATGGATTCTCTGCTGTTTCTCTGGCATGTTGTAGGCTTAAAAGGGTGTTTTTCTTTTCCACAGTGAGTTGTGTGCTGGAAACAGTCTGGTTGTAGTAAAGGTTCAAGATTCATGTCAGTAGCCATATTTTGAGTTTCTCACTCGTTTTTTTTTCCAGTCTGGGTTTCCTCTGCTGCTCCTACATGCATTCCGGGAGTTGAAGTGCTGCAAGAGAAGCATGAGAGCACTGGTCGAATAAAATACTTGAAGACATTGTGTGACAGAAAGTGGTATCAGTAAATCATATTAAAGGCCCCAACAGGGGTTTAGGGATTGGGCTCTCCATCATGACAAGGTCAAGTCTCTGACCATGTCACATTCTTATACCCTTTCTTTAAAGACCCCTACTTGTCTTCTGGTACGCAAGCTGTCTGAAGGTGTTTTGGAGTCCTCTGCCCTTCCTGACTCTGTAGCTTTCTCAGGCATTGGTTGAAAAGGGGAGAAGGCTGTCCCAAGGAGTACTTGCTTGGGAAGGCCTGGCATGACCAACATGAGAACTAAGAGGCAGTGTCCTAGCCCCCGAATGTCCACCTTTGCTTGGGAATAAAGGTTGCAGTTCCTGGGAACACCAGTGCTTTGGGATAGGAACTCAGAGTAGAGATCTTCTGAGGGTATTAGGTTGGTGTCAATGGCCGTATTCTTGATCCCTGGGTAGAATACGTCATTTAACAACATACAGGAGACTACGACAGGGAGAGGGTGTTTCAGGTCAGCCTTTTCCGCCAGTATACCGCATCAGACCCGGGGCCTCTAAGCTCTCCTGTTCTTCCGAAAATGGGTACATCTGCCAGGCATTATTGTTCCATTCCCAGATCTATTTCTGGATCTGGGGGGAAGAGAAGAGAAGAAAGAATACATTGGCCAGAAACATTACTGGAAGGAATTGGGTGGGAGAAAGTGGTACCGGGAACCACATTCAAGGCACCCCCAGGGGGTTGGAGGTTTGGGATTAGGCCCACCTCTTGTCAAGTTCCTGATCCTGTCACAACATACAGCACTCTACTGGGTCAGGCTGTAGAAGTCAGAGCTACTCCCTAAATGGCGTATGTTGCACCTTACTTGATCAGGCTTTAGAGAGCAGAGGTATCCTCCTAACATATCTATTCTAAATACCAGAAACCAGCACACATCCCCCTAAAAATGACCATTGCATCATGGACTCACCTGGGTTCAACCCACATAAGGACACAGAATCAAACAACTTACAACAAACTGTCCTAAAATATTTTTTGGATGGCTCTGGCTACCTCACTACCATATGCCACCTAAAGCTCCTTTGCAGCACTGTGTTTATCCCCATTTGTACTCTGCCCTCTTCTACTCAATGAATCAACTGCGCCTAAAATCTCCTACAAGGTTATATTGCCCAAACATGCAGGCCTTGCCTTTACCATATGAACTTTAATTAAACTATGACTTAGTTCTTCCACCCACCCTTATTAAACTCCCCAGTATCATCAGTTCACTAGATCCAAAGTGCTGTAGTATATCAGATGTTGGGCTCTCTGTTTTGAACAACCTATTTCCATGTTTTTCTACCACTCCCATATATCCCAACCCCCAAGGCCTCGGGAACATCTGACCTACACCTATCAACACGACAGGTTTAACATCATCCCCCCCACTATCCAAGTAAAACAGAACATTATTTTTTTTTCTTTCAGAGACACATGCAGCAAGGCCAACAAGCCAGGCAGAAGGATGCTATGTCAGAAAAGTTAACCTAACATTGCAAAACAATAAAAACCCATCCAAGTTATGGTGAATTTAAAAATGTATGGAGGACAAAAAAATGTTAAATGTGGGTGATGAAAAGCCCAATTCATCTAACCGGCACACATGCCACAGTGTCACCCAGTGGATATCTCTGGAAGTTCCCCTCCAGTTCTGAACAACTGAGCAAGGCACTGAGGGTTTGCAAAGTAGCTCAAAATCATAAATGTTTGCTCTATGTGATAACAGTGCCTTTGTTTTATAGGCCAGCGCTATTGAATAGATAGATTTATCAACTCTAAACAGGCAGCTCTCAGGGAAGAAGATAACCCCATACAAATACAAATCTTTAATGTGGTTGAGTCTGACAGCCATGCAAATTAAGCACTGGGGCATGTTTACCAAACACCATTGAAGGTTTTTATTTATTTACATATTTATTCATTTGCATTTATAATTTAAAAATAAACCTCACACAATAAAAAAATAGAAAAAATATATAAAATACCACCATCAATAAAATATCAAACAAGGATGTAGTCTTCTCCTCTGGTGCCTTGATCACAAAATAAAGTCATTGCAGCATAAAAACGAGCAATAGCAATGATCAAACCCGCCTGCAGCCCATTCATGAGGTATGCCCAGAATACATTGGATTCTAGAAAATTCACATTGGTAAGAAATTTAATTTAAAAAAAATGTCTGCACTGGTTGTGGGTGGCCATTTCATTGGGAAGGATTTTACTAGGTTGTGTGTTGGTTGGCTGCTTTCATCTAGCCTATAGTAGCTTGCGGGATCAAGCATATTTGGTATGTGGCCATGCCCCTCCTTTGTGATGAAGGGATGTCTTGGTGGAGACCTTGGGCTCATATCATGAGATCCTCAAGCAAGTGATGGGGGAGATCATTCATTCGAATGAACAAAAGCAGTGGGTGTTCAAAGTGCACCACTTTCATGCACCAATCATGATGCAATGTGTATGTCGCCCTTTTCACATATACTGCCAGTTCCAATTGTGGTGTCGTTTTACTGCCCACTTTGAGACAACTGTTAATGTAACTTGCACATAAGGAGCAGAAGTACACTGGTGTTAATACAACAGTGCAGCAAGCAGTGCAACATGTCCTTTGAAGGCCTAGGAAGCAAAACACCATTGGGGCGACAACTGATCTGGTGCTATAACGAAAGCAGCAACTGATCTGGTAGAGAACATAATTCAAGAAATGATGTAGGGGACAATGAATACTACAATAAATATAGGGGCAGATTTACATTACAGTGAAGTGACCATTAAACTAGGGTAACAGTTACTGTAGCATTTAGTCCAGGGCAATGACTGGTGGAACGTTTCATTAAGGATAACACATATTTTACAACAACAGAGAGCCAATCATCTTGCTTGCCTGATTTTTGATCAGCCGACTTAACAAAGGGGATTGGCAGAGGATGGGTTAGGGAGACATAGCCGATAGGCCAGCATGAACCACCATTTCCCTTTGGGCTGTGCCCACTGGCCTAGGAATGCTGACCTGGTGAACTCAGATTTCTGGGAGATTTCTGACCCCGATAAGCACCAATATCCAGCAGATGGAAATATTAACAAAAGCATGGAAAGTGGAACTGGTTGAGGGAAGGGATGGCAAGCCAGTAGGATCATGCCATTTTACAAAAAAGGGTTGAATAATATCAGTGCCAAAAGTCACTGGAAAAACTCACTGAAGGTTGCTGTTTGGGGCATGAGGGGGTGAAAAGTTAAGGGTTTGAAGTGTTGGGCTGGAGATAGTGTCTTCCTTCTTTTGATAAAGTGACCCTCAGGAGCACACATCTGTGGTGAGCAGGGGTGGGAATAAAAGCATGAAAAGGGGGGAACTGCTTGGGGAAGAGAAATCTAAGGGGATGGCTCACGAGTAAAGTGCTGTTCTCTGGCATGGGGGAAGCCTAAACTTCCCAAGTTTGAATACCATGGCAGCGCATAGAAGCTGTAGGAATCTACCATGAGCTGCAATATAAGAACACAAATGATCACCATTAAAAGAGAGTTAATCACACAAGCACACCATGAATGGATGGATGAGTACATGCAACGCGAGATGGAGTTTGCTTGTACATCATTGGCAAAGGGTATTGTGTATCTGAGGGACCAATGTGATTCAAGTGATTCACATAAGTGGATCGAGTAAAGACATCTCTATTTTTATTCATCAATGTTTGAAGGAAAAGACACTTTCCCTGCAATTCCCAGTAGGTGTGTTACACCCTTGAATTGAAACTTGCAGTTGCACAGGTTGCACAAATATCACAGTTTCCTTGGGCCAAAGACAAAAGTAGGGGGGGCGCAGACAAAAGTAGGGGGGCACAAGGGGAGACACAGGGATTCACAGGGGGGGCCCAGCCCCCCCAGGAGCCCTCTAGTGACACCACTGGCAATATTACATTGAAATCATAGAGATTATGCTTTACTTTTCTACAATGACCATTTTCTGGGAATATCATGAGCTCTGGGACAGTACCACACAGGAAACAATGGTAGTGGGGGGATGTGAGATTCACACATTTAATATGTGTATGTTGTGAACGTATGTGGCAGCATGCATACACATAGTGTACTCACAGTTACACAGGCTTGCCAGACACCACAGGGGAGGTGGCAGAGCACACTGTCTGCAGGTGGCAAGCAAATCTATCATCTCCACCCAAGAGGAGACACCAGTTTCAGCTGTTTTCATCCGACACGTACACACCAGCACAATGTGGCCCTCAAGTGCCCAAGGTGACATCAAAAGAACACCGGCCATCTTGTTACCAATGCACTCTGAAAATCCAGCTGCTTAGGCTGAGGCACATCTTGTGGATGGTTGACATCAGTGACAACATAAAGAGGCCACATTTGCCGCAGTCTCCTCAACAAACAAGAGGTTGGTGTGTCCTAGTGTCGAAGCAACAAGGACTTGTTACACTCCCAACATCTCTACCCTTTCCACTTTCCCATCCTCTCCTAGCTGCTCCCAAGTTTGGACTCATCTTCCATTGATTCAAGGACCAACTCTCAGTCATGGAGGCTAAGCAGGTATTTGTTGAGGCAGAGTGCAGGTATCTGACGAGTTCCTTCATTTCCATATGGCTGGTTCTTGAGCAGATGCACCAGACTTTGACAGTCACGATCACTCCCTTCACTCTCACGCCTGCCACTTTGGGGTCTAATTTGAGGTTTATTCCCTATTCGACCTTCCTCCATAACCTTATGAGACAGTGCTGTGGTGATTCGGGAGGCCAAACTCCTTAATTTCCATGTTACTTGCCTTCCTGATCCATTCTAGGATTTTGGCCGCCAGTATGCTGCTTTAATCAAAAGACTATGCTTCCCAGAATGCCTGACCCACTGCTCTATCTCCACCCTTGCAGGACAATGTTGGTTGGAGGATAAGCAGCACCTGTGGCTGTAGGTACTAGTGTGCCGTTCACCTGATGCGAGTGCTCATTGGCCAGATTTAAAAGCCTAAGTTTGCTTCAGTCCAGCACTGGTCATTGATGCAGTGTTCCTGTCTGTGACCGGTCCCGTGTTCCTGGTTCTTAGCTTAGTGTCTAGTTCCTAGTGTCTAATTTCTTGTTGCCTTTTCCATGGATTTTGAATTTAGTGTGCTTATTAGTATTTTCCTTCCTGGATTCCATTTCTGTCTTCCTCTGTTTTGAAGTCATCACTTTTTAGTGCCTTCCTTTTCTTGTGCATCCCTGCTTTTCTGTGTTCTTTATTCCTTTGATTGTACCCTATTCTGCAGTGTAATCGTGATCCTTTATACACCCCTCATTTATAGATGTACTATGTTGTCTCAATTTGCCTTCCTCCCTGTGTAGGGAAGGTGGAGGTTTGGGAAGGTGGAGGTTTTGCACTTGTAATTTAGTTTTCCCTGCTCCTGATCCTTGACACTCTCTTGGAGTCTGTTCCTGGTTTTCTCTTTCACTTCTCTCTTTCATCCTTATTGATTGTTAGGCGTGGTGTGCTGTTGTATCCAGCTCCTGTGTAAATCCCTATGTTTTCCTCCCTACTCTGTTAGCACTATACCTACTTGTCCCTTGTCAGGAGTCTTATATATTCAGCTATCCATCCTTTGCTGTTACAGTCTTTCTGGGTCCCTGTTTGATCAGCAGGGTCCAGGGGCTTAACTGACATTGCAGGTGGTGTTTCTAATCCTCGTGAGTATTGTCTTTAAGTTACCTTATACAATACCATCAGGGGTGTTAGCTCACAGATCCTGCCATTGCTTGTCCTCTATGTGAGTTTAGCATTGACAGTACCTGTAACAGCCATTGTGGGTGAGGAGCTTGGCGACTTCCTTTGTAATCGTAAGGAGCTTCTAAGTTCTTACCCCACATCCCTTTTCATATATTTGTATTCTTATCAGACTCTACTTGCACATCCTGGGTTTTAGTGTACATGTATCTTGGTTCCTAAGTGCATGTTGTTTGACCCAAAGCTATTTACTGTGCTCTTGATGTGTTTTGACTTGACTTGATGAAGGTTTTCTGGTTTTTGTTTTAATTATTGGCTTTGTTATTTATGTTATATTTTCATTATAAAGCTGTAAGGTTTAATTTTGAAACCAAAAGATAATATTTTTTTTTAAAAAAAAGAATTACTGTGTTATCTTGTTTACATTTCCCCTGCCATATCCATTACCCATGTCCTTGCATCACACTGACCCTCATCAGCAGGAATTGTGGTATACCAACAGCACATGACAGGCAATGATGCAGAGGCATGGGAAGCAAGGAGGGATGCAAAATAGGTGCACAGGGAGGCTTGTGCTGCTGCTCAGGCGGGAGCTGCAGCAGCCTAGACCCAGATTGATGCAGAAGTTCAGAGGCTTGGTGCTCAGGCAGTGTGAGAGTAATACTCTAACCACAATGCTGCCTTCATCCATGCCTCATGCAGATCTGTAGCATCGCTCTGAATTATTGGCGACTTTAACTTCTCCATCGACCTTTGGATGTTTGATGACAATATAATGTACAGGTAGGCTAATTCTGCCTTAAATGGGTTGTTTGTACGCTAATAGCTGGCTTTCTCGTGCATGATGGAATTTGTCCACCATGAAAGTGAAACTCCATCCTCCACTGTCACCCCTTCCTCCACTGCCTCCAACCCTGCTACTTGAAACAGCAGTCCCCAGACCACGACACCCCATGGCTCCTACCAACAGTAAACATCATGAAACGGAGCAATGTTTCTTTACATGCCACATTAAGTGGAACCCCACTAGCAGTAATAGCTCACTACAACCCCAGGAGTGTGAAAAGCAACCTATTCGGTACCCTGAATGTTTCTTAACCTCAACATGTTTACACAGTGCTATCTCGATTCGTTGCTTGACTATTCTCTGTTATCTACATTGCATCTGTAATGGACTGCTTTGAAAAAAACAATCTGTTGACACTGTCAATGCCAGTAATGCTGTTTCCATCTATGCTTAGTCATTCCAGCACTAGCAACTTCATTGCTGGATGCCCCTTTTATGTATTGTATCTTGTGTCACTAACAGAACTCCCCATTGCCACAACTGTGCCTTGTTCGCCGGTCAATCACCTTCAGAATTGTCCTATTGTCATACCATTACCCTATAGACCCACAGCACCACTGTACAATGCACCCTATCTCCTTATCCTGCCTCATACTACTCCTGTGTATCACCTTCCAAACAATTAGACCATCTGCATACCTTAATATATGCCACTCACCCTCCTCATGCGTGTCATTAATTGATCCCGTGGGCATCCACAACATCGAGATCACCATGACTTGCATTAACCCTTACCTGAACTCTCCAGCACTATGGCTGGAACACTTCGCCATCAAACCCACCCCTAACCAACCTTGCACTCTCCACCTCAGGAACCTTAGACTAGGCTCCAGAATCAACCACAAAACATATTCCCCATATCATCCCACAAACAATAACTCCCACACACGCCAGGGCCCCCATGCTACTAAACCGAATTCTTTAGGACTCACCACTACCATTCCTAATGTAGCCGTTAATCCTGACTTTACTAGCACCGTCCGTACTAAAAGCACCACAATTAAAGGAGCCCTAGTTAAGGCAAGGTCCCTCCTAGGGCATGTGTTTGATATAGTTGACCTTATTGAAACCCAAGACCTGGACTTCCTAGTCATTACGAAAACTTTGCTGAATGCCACAGCCGGACCATCACTCTACTTGGCTATCCCTAATGACTATGCCATCATCAGATGTGACAGAGACTCCAAACAGTCTAAAGGCAGAGGCATTGCCTTCATCTTTAAAAACTCCATTGAACTTAGACTCATTCCCAATCAGCAGATCCCCTCTGCGTAACTACTTTCAGTCAAACTGCCCATATCACCAAATCAAACGGCCACCATGCACCTTATTTACAGGCCACCAGGCCCCATCTGTACATTCACTGACAATATCACATCCCTTCTTGCAGCAAACACCAAAACGAATTCTCAAATTATAATACTTGGAGACTTCAATCTGGGCTTCCAAGACCCCAATGACCTCTAAGCTCTCGATCTATCCAACACACTTACTGACTTGGGATTCACTCATCACATACAGCAACCTACTCACATTAAAGGAAGGACTCTTGATTGGCTTGCTGCCCTGGATTGCAATATCACTAGTATCTCCAATACACCTTGTGTTTGGTCAGATCACCATGAATTAACCTTCAACATTAAAACTAACACTCAATGCTCCAAACAAAATATTGCACCTTCCATCAGTACCAGAAACAAGAAGGACATTACAAGAGAAAATCTCCTCCCTCTTATTCTTCCTATTCTCAATAATGCCTCGGTACTCTGCACCGACCCCACTGACCTAGTAGATACCTTTAACCAAACTATACTAAAAGCTCTAAATATTATAGCCCCAATGAAACTATGTAAATCTAACTACGCAAAGCTAAAAGAAATGCAGAGGCTCACTGGAACTTCCCTCTGATGCCAACAGAATCACACTCATCACAGATTCTGCTAACTACAAAGAGGCGATATTCTCAGCTAAAAAAGACAACAAGCGTATCCTACACGCATGATCTAACACTAACGAATTGTTCAAGATTCTCAAAGAACTTGAATCTTCCATTACCCCCATCGACAACTGCAATAACGACACCACGTGGTGTATGACTATCCAAAAAGCGCTACTCGACAAAATCTCTACCCTTCAAACTAAAATCAATGACAAAAAATGTAGCTTACACAAGGACGCACGACCGACCACAAACACAACATCCTCAGCTACACACTGCTTCAAACCCTTTAGCTTCGTGCCCCTGTTCATCACGGAAGTGGAAAACATCATCAAAGAACTTAAACCTTCGAATTGCCAGGGCGACTCATGCCCAGCCCCTATCATCAAGTAGTCGGCCCATGACTTAGCCCCCTTCATTATTTCCTTTACAAATGCCTCATACAAATCAGGAACTGTTCCCGACAACCTCAAGGATGCGTGGGTCATCCCACTTATCAAAAAAAGTCCCTTGATCCTAGTAACCTGTTCAATTACAGGCCGATCACCTCGGTGCCCTTCCTTCTGAACATTGTCGACCGTGCTGCTTACTTACAGATTCAGCACTACCTAAATTCCAATAAACTCTTGGGCCTTAGACAATCTGGTTTCCGGCCCAGGCACTGAACAGAGTCTGCCCTCATCGACTTAAAAACACAAATTGACGACTTAAAAGACAACGGTAAGCTCGCCCTTTTACTTTTGCTCGACCTCTCTGCAGCTTTTGATTTGGTCAATCATCAAATTCTCTGCCGTTATCTACAAACTGCTGCCCAATTCTCTGACAAAGCTACCTCTTGGATTAGAGCTTTTCAGGCAAATAGAACTATGAGAGTTTTCTCCCCGTCAGCTTCTGCTGAACCTTCACCTGTCCCATGCGGGATCCCATAAGGGTCCTATGTCTCTCCCACTCTATAAAATGTGTTCACAAAGCCACTCTTTGATATATTATTTGATTATATGGGTGTCACCTATACTAATTATGCGGATGACACCCAAGTACTCATCCCTATCACTGGTGACTACGTGACAGACACTAAAACCCTAAACGATGTGTATCTAGTCATCCAGGCCTGGATGGTGCAACACAGGCTCTGTCTCAATGACGAAAAGACAGAGCTCCTCATCCTGGGTTCCCATTCCAGAATCAACAGGCTAGACCCGACTTTCAAAGCTTTTGTGAATGATGGCAACACTATCAAGGTATCCAATTACACTAAAACCCTAGGCATATACCTTGACTCCACTGTTACGCTCACCTGGCTCCCACAGAGGCGTCGATCTGAACTGGACAGCTGCGGTCTCCACCAATGTGACGCATAGGGCCGAGATGATGGACTGGACTGGCCCACCTAGCTTCATTTGCTGGGCCCGTAGGAATATTCTTCTGCAATGGAGAAAGGGAATTAACCACCCATGGAGTTGAGCGTAAATCCCCCCACTCCCGCTGTTCTCCCCACAGATCACCTTTGATGTCCCCTCTTATAGTCTCACCTGATGGTTTGAAAAGATGAGCTCTCCATCCTGCATTGAGCGCAGGGGCGCGTTGATAACCAGTTGCTTCACTGGCTCGAAAGAATTGGTGAGTTCCAGAACAATATTGACTCCGAAAAGTATTTAGTTCGTAAGAGTTCACATGTCTGACTTTCACTCTTGTCCGATTCCTTGCAGTTTGCAGCTTGACCCCAGCGAAGAGTTCCTCGTGGTAGCTGACAAAGTTCAGGTAAGGATTTGGCTTATCCTACACAGTTCAATAACATAAGGCCAGAATGTAACCTGTGGCTTGCTCCCTTATTCAGGTGTGGAGAGAAAATATGAAGTTTGTGAACAATGCCTCCGGCGGTAAAATTAGGTAAGTCTATTGTGGTGAGAAGAGTTCCCCTTGTTTGTCCCTTCGTCTCACCTTGTTGTCCTTTTGTTCTGCTTAGGGGCCGGGGTACGGCGAGGATGCAATGGAGACTGCGCCGACCCGTGAAGAGGAATAGTATCCCCGGCGGTAATCAGGTAAGTCTATGGGGGTAGTTACTATTGCCTCTGTTTATTCCCTTGGCTCACCTTTGCTGTTCTTGTGTTCCCCTTAGGTGCCAGAGTGCGGCAGGAACGTGCAGAAGGATGCGGTGGATCGTGAGGATGCTGCGAAGGATGATGAGTTCAGCGCGGCGCTGCAGCAGGTGAGGCGGCGCGTATAAAATGCTTCTTTCTTCCAGCTCGAAGGCACAGTGAATCCGGAATTCAGGTAAGGAACAAAGGTTTTGCTCTTATTCTAACCTCTTCTCCTTTTGTTCCTCCCTTTTTCTAGGAGCTGCAGACTCGAGTCGGGCGTGGCAGAAGACTGGATGCAAGCTTACAGACACGGTGAGCGTTACGCTGCTGGATGCAGAATAACGCGAAGCGTGTGCTGCTCTTCGGGCGTGGTTTAAATAGCCTCCAAAGTAGTCCCAGATAAGTATTCCTCCCCAGCCCCACCCGAGTAAAAAATAGTCCCTAGGTAAAATAGTCCCTTCCAAGCCTCATTTGGCTTGGAGCTCTGCAGCATCGTCTGCATCAGGTAAGCTTGCAGCATGGTCTGCATCAGGTAAGTTCTACTCTATGAGCCTGGCGCCATAGGCCATAGGCCATAGGCGCCAGGACTGACTCTCCATATGAGCCTGGCGCCATAGGCGCCAGGACCGCACCCAAACAGCCCCTAGCAGGGGTTTTTGGGCTTGCTCAAAATAACTTGATGCCTGCTTCCGGGGTTGCTGGACCTGGTCTGGTTCCCCGGGGGTAGGCATCATGACAGCACTCCCCCCAAAGGCCCCTCCTAAAGTCGTTCTTTCCCGTGGTTTTGGTTTGTCTGGGAAATTTCGGTGGAATCTTTTCACCAATCGAGGTGCATGCACGTGGTCACTAGGTTCCCAAGACCTTTCCTGTGGTCCTTAACCTTTCCAGTCGATTAAATAAAAAAGTTTTGACTTCACCATCTTGGAGTCCAGGATGTTCTTAACTTCAAATTCGGGTTCCCTGTCTATAAGGATGGGTTCTGGTGGCTTGGTTAGTCTTGTCCCTGGTTGCACTGGCTTCAAAAGTGACACATGAAAGACGGGGTGAATTCGCATATTAGCAGGTAAGTTCAACTTGACGGCTACCGGGTTGATAATGGCCTTAATAGAGTAAGGTCCCAAATATCTAGGGTTAAAGGTCTGCGTTCTCTTGAGAGGTATGTGTTTTGTGGCCAACCATACTTGGTCCCCTATCTGGTACTGTGGAGTATCACTTCTATGCGGATCAGCATCTTTCTTATATTTCTCCTTCGCCTGTTTTAAATGTGCAGTTGCCTCCTTAAAGGCTTGTGTAATCATAGCGTGTAGATGGTCCACTGCGGGCATTTCTAAGTGTTGGGGTGAGTCAAGGTATGAGGTTCAAGGGTGGTGCCCACATAGGGTATAAAAGGGGCTTTGTCCATTTCCAGAATGTACTGAATTATTGTATGCATATTCGGTGATCCAAAGAATGTCCTTCCAATTACTCTCAGTCTGATGTAGCATACAAAGCATGTATTGTTCAAGAGTCTGGTTGGTCCTCTCTGTTTGTCCATCGGTTTGGGGGTTGTGACTGGTCGATAATCTCACATGTCGGTTTGCGCCAATTGACAACATTTCTTCCAAAAATGTGAAATGAATTGACTGCCCCGGTCAGAGACCAACACAGACGGAAATCCATGTATGCGAACAATGTTTTCGAGGAATTCTTTTTCCAGGATTGAGGCTGAAGGTAGTCCTTTTAAAGGAATAAAGTGGGCCATCTTGGAAAAAAGATCCACAATAACTAGAATGGTGTTAAACCCATTACAAGGAGGTAGATTGGTAATAAAGTGTAACGATAAGGTGTGCCATGGTGTAGGCGGAATGTCTAAAGGTTGTAAGAGTCCAGCTGTTTTTTCCTTTTGACTTATGTTTGGGGCGCAAATGCCACAAGACATCACAAATGATTTAATATCCTTTCGCCAGGTGGGCCACCAGAATTGTCTTTTAATTTTAGCTTCAGTTTTTGCAATACCAGGGTGCCCCTCCATTAGGGTATCATGATAACGGGAAATGACTAGCTCTTGTAGTTCCTTGTGTGGCAGAAATAGCCGCCCTTGGTAATAAGGCAGATCATTGGTGACAGAGTAGTCCGGGCCTTTCTTTACCCAGTCCTGCAGGGCTGTAGGATCAAAGAGTTGCTGGATCTTTACCTGAATGTCCTCTAGTGTCTGTAGAGTAGTCATGCCAAGAATTCTTTGTTTGGAAATTAGAGGTACTGGTTCTGGGTTCACTTCTGCCTCTCCCATCCCTATTCGGGATAAAGCGTCTGCTTTACCATTCTTACAACCTGGTCGATAGGTTATCACGAAATCGAACTCGGCAAAGAACAATGCCCATCAGAGTTGACGTGACGATTGGGCCGTGGCTGTTTTTAAATACTGTAAGTTCCGGTCATCGGTGATCACAGTAATGGTATGTCTGGCACCGAGAATATGGTGCCTCCAAGCCTTGAAGGCGGATTTAATGGCTAATAACTCCTTGTCGGTAACCACATAGTTTAACTCGGGTGCCGAGAACTTTCTGGACCAAAATGCTACTGGGTGAAGCTGGCCAGTTTCAGGGTGCTTTTGAGACAGGACAGCTCCCATGGCTAGACTGGATGCATCAGTTTCCACTATGTATCGAAGTTCAGGGCACGGGTGCTTTAACACAGGTGCAGACATGAATTTTGCTTTCAGCTCTGGGAAGGCATTTTCAGCTTCTTCAGTCCACATAAAGCGTTTATTTTTTTGCAAGAGTGCTGTGATGGGATGTACGACATGTGAACAATCTGGAATGAATCTGCGGTAGAAATTGGCAAAGCCGAGCATGCTTTGTACTCCTTTAACTGAACTTGGTGATGGCCACTTAAGGATTGCGTCCACCTTTCGTGAGTCCATTCAGACTTCCTTTGGGGTCAGGATAAACCCAAGGAATTCAACTTCTGTGGCATGAAAAACGCATTTTTCTAGTTTTGCATATAGTTTGTGCTGGCGCAATTTCTCAAGGACTGCTCGGACGTGCTTCACATCGTCAGATTCTGAAGAGGAGTATACTAGAATATCATCGATATACACGACAACACAAACGTCAATGAGTTCACGAAGAACATCGTTCATGAAGTATTGGAAGGCTGCTGGTGCATTGCACAATCCGAAAGGCATCACCTGGTATTCGAATAACCCATACTTAGTGCGGAAAGCAGTCTTCCATTCGTCGCCCTCTTTTACACGTACCAGATGGTATGCCCCCCGGAGATCTAATTTAGTGTGTATAAAAGCGTCCTTCACTTGGTTTAGTAGGTCAGGGATCAGAGGCAATGGGTATCGGTCCTTAACAGTTATCTGGTTTAATGCGCGGTAGTCTATGCACGTTCTGAGGTCACCTTCCTTTTTGGGCACGAAGAACAAAGCTGAAGATGCAGGGGACTTGGATGGGTGAATAAAGCCATTGGCAAGGTACTGGTCTAAGTTTTGTCGTAGGAGAAGGTTCTCAGATTCCGTAAGGGCTAGATCCTGCTACAAGGGGGTTGTGCACCGGGTATGAGATCGATTTGACAATCGTACGATCTGTGAAGAGGTAAGGTGTTTGCCTGTTCCTTTTGGAAGACATCCTGGAATTCTTGGTATTCTGGAGGTAGTTGCATGACTGCTGTGGTTACTGTGGCCAGGCCTGAGTTCTGATTTTTCTTTGGGTAACAGGTTTGTGCACAATCCGGGAAGGTTATTCTCTTCTCTCGCCAATCAATACAAGGATTATGTGTTTCTAACCAAGGTATCCCCCAGTATTATTTGGAACTGTGGGGCTTTATTTAGATCAATCACAATAGTCTCTCGATGCCCATCCTGACCCAATAGTGTCATCTCTGCGGTGGAATGAGTTACAGGCCCAGAGGCAATTTCAGTTCCATCGACTGTGGTGATGACATCTGAGGTGGTTTTTCGGCAGAGAGGTAGATTCATCCTGGAAGCCAATTCATAGTCCACATAGTTTCCTATGGCCCTGCTATCAATGTATGCCCTTACTGCGTGCATACGCAATGGCTGCCCTGGATCCACGAGGACCATTGGTATGATGAAATGCAAGGTCTGAGTATCCTTCTTCAAGCTCGGCAAGCGGACCTCTACGTTTGTCGGGCGTGGTCGTTTCCCGAGTCTGACTCCATATGGCTTTTATCAGCAGCTCCTACCACCTTCTTGGGTGGTTTTACAGTGCAATCCCGTAGAAAATGCCCAGAAGTTCCACAATATAGACACAATTGCATTTGCCGTCTCCTTTCTCTTTCCTTCTGAGTTAAGGGTCCTTTAACCCCTCCGATTTGCATGGGTTCTGAAGCATCTGCTCCTTTGGGGTTAGCGTGGGTTTTGACCAACAACCGATTCTCAAACTTGGCTCGATCAGCCTTTCTGTTCTGAAGTCTGTGATCTAACTGGACCACTAAGTCTATATATTCAGCGCAGTCTTGAGGTGGGTTCACGACTTGAGCCAAGACATCCTTGAGTTCTCCTCGAAGCCCTCAATGAAATAACATGATTAGTTTTACTTCAGTCCATCCAGTTTCCACTATTAACCTATTAAAGGTCGCGATGTAGGATAGATGGTCCTGGTTACCCTGTCGTAGGGACAAAAGTTTGTTATCCAAGGCCTGTCCTTGGGAGTGCCGGGCAAATAGTCTTTCCATGCTAGTTTGAAAGCCCTGAAAATCCCGAAGAATTAGGTCATCCTGAGTAACTAGTGGAATTGACCAATCAGCTGCACTGCCGCTGAGATATGACAATACAAAGGCTACCTTGGCTTGATCGTTTGGGAAGGCTCCAGGTCTGCATAAAAAGTGCAAGCGGCATTGGTTCATAAACACAGCGAACCTTTTGGGATCTCCGGCAAAGTGTTCGGGTGGGGCTAATGGAATATTTCCTGGTAGCTTTATTTGCACAGGTTTACTCGATAGCACAGGAGCTGGATTTCCCCCGGAACCAGGTAGGGGTGCTTGTCCAGCCTGGCTTTGCAATAGTTGCCTAGTAAGGTCATCAGTTCGCTCCTTTGACAAAATCAGTTCTCTCCTAAGAGCATTGGTTTCTTGACGGGCGGAATGCACTTCATCCCTCAGTTCCACTAGTAATTGGGCCAATTGGTCAGTCTCTGAGGTATCCATAACGCCCGGGTGGGAATTTGTGGGTAGGCTTCGCGTTCTGTTACGCTCACCTGGCTCCCACAGAGGCGTCGATCTGAACTGGACAGCTGCGGTCTCCACCAATGTGAAGCGTAGGGCCGAGATGACGGACTGGACTGGCCCACCTAGCTTCGTTTGCTTGGCCCGTAGGAATATTCTTCTGCAATGGAGAAAGGGAATTAACCACCCATGGATTTGAGCGTAAATCCCCCCACCCCCTGCTGTTCTCCCCACAGATCACCTTTGATGTCCCCTCTTATAGTCTCACCTGATGGTTTGAAAAGATGAGCTCTCCATCCTGCATTGAGCGCCAGGGCGCGTTGATAACCAGTTGCTTCACTGGCTCGAAGGAATTGGTGAGTTCCAGAACAATATTGACTCTGAAAAGTATGTAGTTCGTAAGAGTTCACAAGTCTGACTTTCACTCTTGTCCGATTCCTTGCAGTTTGCAGCTTGACCCCAGCGAAGAGTTCCTCGTGGTAGCTGAAAAAGTATAGGTAAGGATTTGGCTTATCCTACACAGTTCAATAAAATAAGGCCAGAATGTAACCAGTGGCTTGCTCCCTTATTCAGGTGTGGAGAGAAAATATGAAGTTCGGGGAATAATGCCTCTGCCGGTAAAATTAGGTAAGTCTATTGTGTTGAGAAGAATTCCACTTGTTTGTCCCTTTGTCTCAACTTGTTGTCCTTTTGTTCTCCTTAGGGGCAGGGGTACGGCGAGGATGCAATGGAGACTGCGCCGACCCGTGAAGAGGAATAGTACCCCCGGCGGTAATCAGGTAAGTCTATGGAGGTAGTTACTATTGCCTTTGTTTATTCCCTTGGCTCACCTTTGCTGTTCTTGTGTTCCCCTTAGGTGCCAGAGTGCGGCGGGAACGTGCAGAAGGATGCGGTGGATCGTGAGGATGCTGCGAAGCCTGGTGAGTTCAGCGCGGCACTGCAGCAGGCGAGGCAGCGCACTTAAAATGCTTCTTTCTTCCAGCTCGAAGGCACGGTGGATCTGGAATTCAGGTAAGGATCGAAGGTTTAGCTCTTATCCTAACCTCTTCTCCTTCTGTTCCTCCCTTTTTCTTGGAGCTGTAGACTCGAGGCGGGCGTGTCAGAAGACTGGATGCAGGCTTGCATACACGGTGAGCGTTACGCTGCTGGATGCCGAATAACGCGAAGCGTGTGCTGCTCTTCGGGCGTGGTTTAAATAGCCTCCAAAGTAGTCCCAGGTAAGTATTCCTCCCCAGCCCCACCCGAGTAAAAAATAGTCTCTAGGTAAAATAGTCCCTTCCAAGCCTCATTGGCTTTGAGCTCTGCAGCATGGTCTGCATCAGGTAAGCTTGCAGCATGGTCTGCATCAGGTAAGTTCTACTCTATGAGCCTGGCGCCTATGGTGCCAGGACTGACTCTCCATATGAGCCTGGCGCTATAGGTGCCAGGACTGCACCCAAACAGCCCCTAGCAGAGGTTTTTGGGCTTTCTCAAAATAACTTGATGCCTGCTTCCGGGGTTGCTGGACCTGGTCTGGTTCCCCGGGGGTAGGCATCATGACATCCACCCTGTCTCTAACAAGACAAACTAATGCTGTGGTTTCTGCATCAACTTAAACATATAAACTGATAACAGCTTGCAGACCGTTCTTCTCTTCCGCTAAGTGTACCATCCTCGCCAGAACCCTTATCCTATCAGGAATTGACTACTCTGATGCCTTATACCTAGGGACAAGTCAAAGGAACCTCAACAAGCTACAGGTGACCCAGAACAATGCCATCAGGGAAGCCCTTAATATTCCCAAAAAACAGAGGATAGCAATGTTGTGTGGAGGATAGCAATGTTGCTTGCCGTTCTTTATGAAACTTAGCAGAGCCAGTACCTGACCTCTATCAGTGAACGCCATGCAGTGTCCAAGAAGTGGGGTAGAGGCATTGCCATGTGTGTGCTGATAGTTGCAGAATAAAAGCAAACATCTTATTATTGATTACTTGAACAAAAGTGATCGCATCACAAGTATTACACTCACTGGTCGTGTGTCACACGTTCTCCTTTGAATAAAAGTGTATACATGAAATTCGAAAACTTTTAATTAAACTACTATATTGATTCCTTAAGAGACACACAAGCCTGGCTTTAGAAAAAAAGGATGTCAACTTTATACTGCACCGAGAATAAATGTGGGTCTTGCTGCATGGCCTAATGCCTTTTTGTTCGTTTCAGGAATAAAAAATGCCATTAGTTAAGCAGATAAGATCAGGCTTCTTATTCCATCTATACACGTTTCATTATGTGTTCTGCAGGGTAAAGTCTACCGCTGTAATTACCTTTCCGAATTTAGATGGCTGTGTAGGAGGTAAATGTTTTTGGTTTTCACTTCATCTGATTTTTCATTTAATGTGAAAAGGGCCAACAGTGTGGTTTACTGAGACAAAGAGAAAGAAAACACGCATTTCTGGGTTTTAAAGGAAATATGTGTTTACAAGAACAGTGTGTTTAGACTGTACAAGGACATTTACCCTTTCACCTTGTGAAAACAAAATCAAAATATCAAGGCTGAGTACCCCAAAAGGAAATACACCGAACACGGGTTACAAAGGAACATACAAAGTACTTTATTTTATACTGAATCCAGTTACAAAAACAGAGCAAGGTCATATAGCTATTGGCCCTCAGTACAACACAACGAACTCCAGCGTGGTTCAGTGTGTTCAGTGAGAGACCTTGTACATTAGAATGCATTCGCTTTTTATACACTTGGTGGTCACGATGTCCAGCCCCACTTCGGGTTAATATTCCACTTAATACATCACTGATCTAGGGTTCGTGCCAAGTCTTGAACAACCGCATATAACTGGTTTGCCTTTAATACATGTATCAACAAGCCTATGCAATAACTGTGTATTCTAAGATTTTCCATGCAGGCCTTCTCAAACATTAATACAATGTAGTTAAACAGATGTTCTACGTTCAGTATTTGAATACATTGTTTCAACATATGCTCGTGGATTAGTTTCATTGCACGATTAATCCTTCTACACGCAGGTCAACGAAGGACAAGGTCTCAGTTCACGACCTCAACAAGTGGCCTGCAGGCAAATTACATATTAGCTATGTACAGAGGTCAAGACGGCCATGTTGTATTCTAGAATGACATCGTCCACCATTTTAACTCACAGGGTGACTTTTACAAAGCGAATCCTAAAATGGCGGTATGACCTAAAATGGTGGCTTACATTGATTTAAGGTCAGGACCTTGCAACACAGATTCTTTTGCAAGCGACCTCCGAGCAGCTTGGCGAGGGCCAATATTCATATATTTATTGCAATAGGAGGCACAATTTGATTTCTCTTTTGACAACCTCATAATGTAAGCAGCAAGCAGCACCCTCGCGCACATGATTGCTTCCATCTGTTGCTGATTGTTGTTCTTGGTGTTCACATTACCTCTGGTTTTCCTCGTTTTTCTGTACTTGTTCTAACAAACCATTATGGTATAAATACAATCTTTGCACAAAAAAAGACTGTACCCTTATACAAGCAGACACAAACCATGCTCTGGCATAGACCACTGTGTCAAACATAATTCGAGACATTCAGACATGCAGGGGATGGCAGGTGCTTTGCTCTGATGTTTGTGAAATAGAAAATGTCATGCATGTTATGCATAAAAGCAACTGCATGCCTGTGTCAAAAAAATAAAATAACTTGAATATGTGACTATCGCAGAGTGCGTTTGCCTTGGAAGTAGTACAACCCATTGGGGGGGTTCTCAGGTTTTCCCACGGCAGTTTTAAAATAATCAAAACATGTTGGCTGTTAGCCACACTTCATTTTACCTTTTGGTATAATACTTGTCATGGACATGTGTAGCATAGACAAACAGTTGAAGCATACTTTGCTGCATAGCAGACTCTTTGTTTAAATGAACAGGCTCCAGAATTGTTTATATTTTGTCGCCATAATGAATAGGGTTAGAAGAAAACTATCCACGACTCTCCTCTCTCTCTGCTGTGGATCCAAAACTCACTGGCCAAGCACAAGGTTTTAGCCAATCTCAAGCTCAAGGTGGTGTATCATGGTGTGTTGTACTTGCACTTTTATAGTCTTGAACATAATTTGTTGGCACTGCATTTGGACTGTGACTTAGAGACTTTAGCGCTTGTCTCCAAAAAGAGATCAGCCTGGGATCTGAATTTAAAATGTGTCTTTAGTTCCCTGTTATTTAATGGCCCATAACGTGGGGTTTAAAACAAAAATACAAAAATATCAAGAAATAATTGTAATTTGTGATTAGCCAAGTTGTCAATATGTGCTTGGGTGTGTCTTTGCTTATCTAGACTTCTAAGAGCTTCAAAGACAGGGCTTCGCACCAGAGGAATATGCCATCGTCTGTTGATTGGGTTGTTATTTTTCCCTCTACAGCCAGCTTTTAAATACTGCAAATAAACACACACAGCTTTATTGGAATGTGTGCTGCGTGTTAATGTGTCAGCTCCAGGCCGCCCATCCACACGCACCTACATTAAAGAAGACGCTGACACGTCTGTATGCTTCACGGTCCCGGTGGCTAATGATGCCTACAGGTTCCGCTTTATTGAACCTGCATGCACGAGCGGGAACGAGGCTCGCTCATGCGTATAAACATGCGCTTTACTACGCAACATTCCTCCTTTTCTTTAAATGAAAAACAGAACATCAATACAACATAAGGCAACAACCCAACTTGGGCCAACTATCAGCATCCCTGCCATTCAGGGATCAGTGTCCATTATAAAGTCTTGGAATCTGGCTGGACACCTCCTCGCCTCACTGCTCGGGTATCTCCTGATGGCACCCTGGGCCAGGTGTGGAGCGTCAAGTTTCTTCAAGCACCAGTGGGCCTGGTAGAGCTTCGTAATGCCCCGCAGCTAGGACACACAATGATGCTCCAGTGTCTATCAGTACTGCCGTTGGCGTTGCTCCGATGCTGACCATACAACTGGGTTGACATTGCTTCCTTATGCCGGACGCTATGTTGGAGATGAAAAACACTTCTTCCTCCTCCTCCTCTTCTGCAATGTCCAATTCCTGTGGGCCTTGCTCTGTTGCAGCAACGTTCTTTGCTTTTTCGGGGTGCCACTGCCGACCATTGCTGGACCTCTGGATGTGGAAACCGGTACTGCGGGCCTGCATACCCTTGTGTGGTGTCCTGATACCTCACATCGACTGCATACTCTCGCTTTTGCTGGGCATTCACCCGCATGAGGGAGATCATAGCTGCAATATTGACAGGGATGCAGGTGATCGGACTCCTGAAACACTTCTGGTTTTTTCGGAGCCCACCGTTGTTTTTGGGTCACTGAACATCCTATGGCAAAGGCTTCGTCCCGGGGTGGACTGCTGCGTCCATATGGGCCTCTCTGTTCTGCGCCAGTGCATACGCTCGCCCCATGTCCAAAATTTGAATCAGCATCAGGCCAGGCTCGTGGAGTACCTGTCTTCTCACCTTTCCGGAGCTGCATCCTTGAAGAAGTTGGTTGCGTACCATGCCCTCTTAATTTTCCCACCTGCATCTGCTAGCCAACTGTCTTAGCCTACCACAGAACTGGTCCAATGTGTCTTCGTCAGACTGTTTCTCCGCACACATGACAAACCTGTCATAGTACATATTTTCCAGGGGTAGAAAGTGATCTTGTAGGGCATTCTTGACTGCTGCATATGTTGGCACCTGCAAGTTCAACAATTCAAAGATGCGATGCATCTCCGATCCTGCCGAGTACAGCATGGTCGCCACCTTGGCATCGTCCTCAGATTCGCCAGTGGCTCTAAAGAACATTTCCAACTTCTTCACCCATAATAACCATTTGGGGCCGAGCTTGGATGGGGGCCCAGACTGAACTTGTCCCTTAGATCTCTTCAAATCAGGTTTGCTGCATTTCAAACCTCGGGACCTGCCAATGCTGCTTTTGGCACTCAACAGAACCTTCAGAAATCTGTGCTTGCAAACTTTGAACCACCTCAACACCACACTGTGTCCTAGCAGAGCCTGTCACATGCTCGGCTCATAGCAACTGTTCATCACAGTAACAGACTCAAACCTCTGGAGTGTGATTTATCGACTCGATCCAGCAGTAACTGAATGGCTTGACCTAGAACTGTCTCTTCGCTGAATGGCACACAAGAACATCAGGATCACAGCTTCAAGCCATTGCTGACCTTCAACTCGAACCGCTGTCTTGACCTGGCTCAACTCTGAGCCGATCTTAGTCATCACTCCCATCTGCATTGATGAACACCACTCTCGAACCGCACTGAGCTACTGCACTGGAACCAACTCAGAGCTAGCTTGCTGCTTGGGCCAATCCAACTCGATGCACCAAATGTGGTGGCACAACAACTTGAAGCCTGGTTCAATGCTGTTGAACTGTCAAGATGGTACTATTGCCCCATAACTGCCCCTGTAGTCCATTTTGGGATGTAGAGACTGGTTAGGTCACTTGTGCAGTGATTATTCATCCAAAGACATATGCTTTTCACAAGGAACATTGCAGTTGTTGAATTGAGTGTTCTCAGCATGTATTCTTATCCAGAGTACTGTAGCTTTCTTTGTCTGCAGCTTCTCTGTTCTTCCCAAAGGATTGGGTTGTGAAGAGTATTTTTCTATTTAGTTATTATTGCAGAGGGTGTGTTTACTTGAAGTATATACATTTTTACAGAACTTTGGTTGGACATTCCTATTATTTTGGACTGCTATGCTCTGCGTTTTGGGTTGCTAATGAATCACATTCACACCCCTCTTGAGCGTATAGCCTTCCTTTGGCTCACGTGAAGGAGGTACATCTCTTAATTGGGTCTGTTTTACCTTTAAGATTGGGCTTACTGTTGGTTTATAGAAGTGCGAGGGCTGAGTGGGTGGTTTAGCCTCTACTCATCCTATACTCCTGCAGAGCAGAAGTCAGTTCGTCACAGGGAGAACAGAAGGCACCTTTCTAAAAATGTTGACTCTTCCAATGTCCTTTAAGTAATTGGCCTAAAAATGGTTATCCATGCTTATTTATTTATTTTGTTGATTTTATTTTTCCATCTACAAACATTGGATCCCTTGGCCAGGGCAATGACTTGCTGAATAATTGTGCTCAGTTCACTCTGCCAGCCCCTTGTTATATTTTATAAGGCCAGGCCAAGATCCATGCTGCACCTGATGGGTCAGTTTCTGTTTTGAATCAGGCCTCGGTTTCTTGCTGTGATATTGTGATGAATTGCCATCTGGAAAGTGTGTGAAAGCCCTGGATTTTTTTAATTTGTAAAAATTATTAACATGATGTGGGTAATTCCATCTCTGAAATTGAAATCTTTTAATCAGATTCCCCTTTCAAAAGCTCCATGCCAAAAGCATAGTGTGCACTTGTGCCTTCTATCAGTATGCTGATTTGCAGTGTCTGCACTAACAGTGCCACAGAGCAGATTCAGCGGTCACAGGTGCCCTTCTGACAGTTGCATTGACACCCACAATGGTGCAACACAGAGCCTGCACTAAAAATGTGCACCTCTGTTCCAAAAACTAGATAACTCTGAAGATGTTGTCTTTGTGGCACATACAACTCTAAATATTAGCCATACCTGAGTTAGGCCTCTCTGCCAGCCACCCTGTGCATAGAACCTCACTGTGCTGCAGGAACCCTGAAAGTGTGTGCCACCCTCCCCCATGTTTGGGAGCCCAAGAAACAGACTGACATTGGCCCTTAAGACCCTGAAGTAGGACTCACAGCACCTGGAAGGCAGAACAGCTGAGATCCTTGTTGTCAACGATGACCAGCTATGAACTTAGATTTTAGCACACTTCGATGCCTAGTGATCCAGCAGGACCTGTCAGTGCTACCATTTGGTATCCAGTGTGCTCAGACCCGCTGCCCGCTGTTCGACCTCATTCGCTACTGCGCCAGCAGAAATGCATCGTTGCTCTGGCTCGAACTATAAAGTTCCAGTGCCTTGCCTTGCTCGAGTCACGGTCCGAAACTCCAGCTTCTTCACTGCTGCTCCAGTGTGTTGACCAACCTGACAATGGTGTTCCTGGAACCGCAACCTCCAAGCCGTCGCATCGAATGGACTTCCTGCACATCTGGGTACCAGCTTGACCGCCGTCGATCATCGACTGCCGAACCAGTCTTGGTAACCACCCGATCCGCACAGATTGAGTAGATGCTTTGAGACTGCATCTCCCTTCTGTTCGACCTCGCCTCAACGGCAGCTTCCCAATGGACCATCATGACTGCCACACCGCCGACTCGAGCAGACACCGCGGTCCATGCCAAGAAGCCTGTTTGAACACTGTTGAACCCCTTAAACATTTGCAGAAGGTATTTGACTGATATCTGACCCCCCAACCCCCCGCCCTGTTCATCTTTGGGCCTTAGAAACTGGCTAGGTCATTTGTATCCCTTTTTGTGACTTGAAGAAATATCCTTTTGAGCATTGTGGTCTTTTGATTGCCTTTCTCCCCTTGTCTCATCACCCAGAGTGCTGCATCTCTTCTATCTGTGCAAATTATGTGTTTCTTCTACAGGGCTAGGTTTTTACAGCATTTTCTAGTTGTTTAGTATATAGTAAATGGTGTGTCTAATTGAAGTATATATTTTTAAAGAAACTTGATTTGACATTCCTTTATTTATTACTGTAATACATTGCTGTTCGGGTTGCTACAGAACCACATTCACACCCCTCTTAAACGTATAACCTTCCTTCAACCCACTTAACCACAAAAGGCAAAGGAGGTATATCTCTTGACTGTGCCAGTTACACCTTTATTCAGGGCCAGTTTACCAGTTTCTAGGGACCAGGGGACAGACTCCTTGCCCCCCCCTGAAAACCATCTTGCCCTCCTCCTACCCTCCTGAAACCCATGCCCCCCCGAAACCCATGCCCGCTCCAATACGTAAAATGAAGAGATTACATACCTCAAGCCAAATTTGACAAAAACTAGTATAGACTTTAAATGGATTATCTAGCTGTTAATAAAATATAAACATTACACATCTTTGTGACATGTTTCCCCAAGGAGGCGCTTATATATTGAAGACATGTTCACTTTGTATTCCGAATGATATATTCATTTTGAAAGAAAATATAGGAACATTGTTTTTAAAGAAGTATTTATTTAATAAAATGATAACCTAACAGTTCAACTTGACTATTGTTTTCTGCATGAATGTGTCCAAAGTCCATCCCCTTCTAAAAACAGTACATGACTAGACAGCAGAGAAATCAGAAAACATGAAAATTCTCTTAGCATTTAAGTATTTAAGTTCATGCCCCCAAGGCAGACACATTCAAGTAATCATAGAAATAATGAAATTAGAAGCTTAGAAGCACCCAGTCAGTAACTGCTTTCTGCTGCCCAAGGCTGAGTCCCTGAAACACTGCCAAGATTAAACTATATATTTCCATATTGCGAAATAATAAATTGTGTCAGAAAATGTCATCTCTTGAACCATTCTAGGCGTAAGGCTTAGCAGAGCCAAACAATTCAATCTGGTTTCAATCCTAAAGGTAAAGCAGGGACATTTACGAAATCTATCTTTTTCGCTCTTCATGGTGGTGTGGGCCTAGGGAAGGCTAAGCTCTTAACAGGGGTGTGAACATAAACCAGTAGGGACCCAAACAACACAGGATCACAGTCCAAAATAAAGGGAATGCACAATCAAGGTTCTATAAAAATACACATACTTCAATTAAACACACCATCTAATATAGAACAAATCGAAAATACTGTACAAAAACCCACCCCAAAGGAAGAACAGAGAAGATGAAAGAAGACATTAGCACTCAGAAAGTGGTTCCAGAGCAGGAGAATTACTAGCCATAAAAAGGATATGTCAATTCTGAAAACAGGTGCAATCATGATCTAACCAGTCTCTAGGGCCCAAGTTTGCAGAGGGGGCAGTTCAGGGTCAACAGTAACTGGATTCAGTTCTTGGAGGCCATTGAGTAGGGGTGAATGTGGGTGCTCTGTGCAGAAGAAGGGGTGCCCTCAATGACACAGGACAGATCAGTCCCAGGATTGGTTCACAGTTCAGCCATGCCGAGTCAGGCTTTTGCCTTTGGATCAGATTGTTGAGTTACACTCCAGCGGTTCGAGTCGCCGGGCAATGGTCGTCAAAGTGGTGACTTTGGGGGCGATGGTGTGCAGGACGATGAGGCAGCCTTTCACAGGCTAGTTGAGCTGAGCCACAGTTGTAACCCCTGGTCAGAGTCGTTGTGTGATTCAGATCAGGTCCCAGCACAGAGCAATTGATTCGGGCTTATCAGGTGACAGGCGTAAATAGGGCACACGTCAGTGTGAAGCTGGTTCAAAGTGCAAGCAGTAGTCAAATACGGGACAACTGGTTCAGTAGAACAGAGAGCTTTGGCTGGTCTGGCCCTCCAGCTAATGTAAAGCCCACTCAGGGGGACTCGAAGATAGGATGGTTCCAGTCAGGGTCTTCTCTCCTAACTTCAGGAGATTCTGGTGCAGAGTGGTAGGTTCTGGTCCACCGCAAAGGTTACTCCCAATTTTCCCAGGGCATGGGTAGGGGGCAAACCTTCCTTCTGCCTTGGACGGGTCCTTCTTTACCTCAGGCTGAGGGCTTTGGAAAGCACAACTTTCCCAAAGAAAATCCATTGAGGTCTTCTCAGGTGAATCTTTGTGTCTTGAGAGGATCTGAGAGACTCTAATGAAGGGTGCTCCAGAGGGAGTGGGGGTACTGGACAAAGAGAGAGAGACAGAGAGAAAGAAGATGGTGGGAGTCTCCTTCCATTGACCAGGGCTTCCTGCCTACTCTAATCCTACCCCTTCCCTTCCCACTAAGAACAAAGCCCCTTAGAGACTCAGCACCCTGGTGTGAGACTACTCCTTTTGAATGGGTGTGCTGCTTTAATTCCCGGGCCCAGGATAGCTGCCTCTGGCGAGAGTGTTATCTGCCCTCACAAAGAGATCAAAGAAGCAACCCGGTCCTCAAGGTTTCTGTTCCCCACCTAGCTGGCCAGCATTCACATCACCTTCCACAGCAGAGCTGACTCACAGGAGTTGACACATGTGCGATTTCAATTGAGGTGTTGCGGCCATGATCAAAAGAAGTACCATGCACAATGCCTAAACTCAGGCATAGCTTTATTTAGAGTTTAACCTGCCACCAGCATGAGTTACTCTTGAACGTTGTAGTTTTGGTACAGGGGTGCATCTTAATGCCGTCCCTGAGCAAAAGAAACTTGGCTGTTGCTGCAGCTGTCGAGTGGGCATCTTGTGACCTTTGAATCTGCTCTACACCATGAGCATAGTAGGTGCTGCAGATCAGGCTACTGATGCAGCAGGGCACAAGTACATTATGATTTTGGCAAGCAGTTGATGAAAAGGGGAATCTGGTTCGCAGATCACCCTTTTGGAGATGAAATTAGCTGCATCATTTTATGTATTAACAATAATTTAAAAAGCTACGACTTTGCACCCTTGCCAGATGGCAACCCTTTACACTGTGTACATTCTAAAATGTGACATACGTCATGCTCAAGAATTGATTAAAAAAACAGGACATTGATAAAATTGCACCCATCATGTGAAAGATATGTCTGGAAGAAAACACACATTAAAATAAAGTAAAGAAGAGATGAAGAGGGCAATTATAAGGGGGCTTTTAGAAACACCAACAACACTACCCATTGCACATTTTGCATACACCAGTAGATGTGTGACACTGAGAAATGTACCAGCTATAGTTTTTCTTGCAATGCTGTTCTTGCTATAAAAAAAGAAATTGGTGTGAGGAAAGACACACACCATCACTAACTAGACCAGCACCACAATGCTGCTAGTTTAGTTTACATTACTAATTCTTTTTATTGCAGGTATGTTGTTTAGTAGCACAATATGTGCTCCTATCAATAGCATGTGTATACATAAATATGAACCCCAGAACACAAACACAGATCTCTGAAACAAGTGATTAACTCACTGAGCTATCGTCTTTACCACGGTGGAACTCAAACTTTATCAATAATCATTTCAACTTTGATGAGTGAATGTTAATAATATATTCCTCAAAGAAAGATGGAATCACCACACATTTTGTGCTGCAGTGAATACACATTCTGGGCCTTTAGAGGTTCAGTTGATCTTATCTGAACTTGGTTGCAATACCTCATCAGCACACTATGCATTATCATGATGGCTTTAAGTCTTTAAAAAAGTATAACAACTTATTTTCCGGTTAGACAGGTAGAGGCACCACCCACTGTGCAACATCTCAGTGTATGCAGACACATTGGTCACACTTGTCCTGCCTGTTATCACTCTGCTTTTGTTGTCAGCCATCACCTTAGCTAGGCCCTGATTGAGATTTACAAGGTACTAATGGCTAGGATGTGGATGCCAGCCCTGCACCAAAGATTAGCTGTAACAGGTGTGCTGCAAAGCACATACTCACAGAGAAGTAAGCACGCCAGGGTTTTATGTTTTTCAAAATGTTTGCCAACATTGAGTGGCACAGACTAAGGTGAGATTGCAACCTATGTCTGTTGAGTCCAATTTGTACAGCTCCTCCTACAACAGTTTGACATGCACATAATTGCCAGAGAAAATATTCTCAATGAATGCCTTCAAACACCAAAGCATATTTATTTTGCATTGGGTCAACATCATTTTCATTACTATTACTTTACTGTTACATCTGAGGACGCAGCCTATCTGTCACCTGCTTTCGTTTTCTCTTGGAAACACAGGCTCCATGGGTTACCCCATCCAATGACAACTGTTAATCAAATGTGACAGGGCTAGAAGTGGTGCAGTTCATGACTGAGAAAGCATTTTCCCGGCCTATGTGTGGTGCGAGGCTCTATGAAAATCATTAGAAGACAAAGATATAATTGATCTCATACAGCATGCTGTGTGAAACCTATAGTTACTTTCTGAATTGTTGCCCACTCAGGCTATACATCCCTGCTTTCTGAAACAATACATTTATTTACGGACCCGGTGGATGGAGGAGCCCCCTCACGGTATGCCTTGTATAATCAAGGGCTCAGGGGGTGCTGCCATGCAGGAAATGCTTTTCACTAAAGTGAGGACCTGCCAATGATCTCCACAGTCTCCCTCCTCCAATGTCAGAACTGCATTTCAGAAGAGCATTTTTTTATCTATGCATAATGTTATTTTGGGCACTTTAAACTAACCTTGCGCTTACGTAATCAGGGGTTACAATACTCAGTTAAACAGTACTAATTTTTTCCACCTCTGAAAGGATGAAGGCTGAGTCGGCCATGAAGGGGTTCGAAAATGGTGTCCTGCGGGTTACAAAGCTCAGCGCTGCATTTCCTTTTCCTTTAACTTTGTATATATTTTTTGGACTTTGAGCAGGTTATTACAAATCCAACGTAATGCGAAGGTTGAACAGTTACCGTCCCTCTGCTGTATCCTGGTGGATAAAAGCATATATATGAGATAGATGGTGGCAGGGCCCCCTCAAGCATGCGCTACATTAATCTGTCCTTGGGGCTGTGGAGGCCAAATTAGAAAATCCTAGACATGATGGGACGCTATCAGCACACAGCAGCAAGTAGCTGGCGGCTACAGTTTTACTTCACATTCCACATAATTTCAGTTAGACACGGGGAGATGCAGAGAGTGGTCTAGAATTACACCATGCTAATCAGGTACTGAAGCTAAGATGTAAATAGAAGTATCTGTGTGCTAAGATCTAGGCCACACCTACCAATTTCTCATCAATGGGACTTGGAAGACAGACGACAGAAGTGCTATGCAAATAAAAACATACAACACAACATATGAGGAACCCCCGCCCAGTGAGGCTGCCCTGCCCTGCAAGGTCCATGGCAGTTTGCCACTCTGACTGGAACTCCCCTTGTGATAGCCCTGCATGGATGATGAATGTACTTACCTTCCCCAATTTGATGACCTGTAACGCTCACCTGATTCTCGCAGAGGCGCCGGTCTTGACTGGGTGACTACCGTATCTTCAAAGGTGATGTGTAGCACCCGGTTGGCTCTTTGGGCTGGACCTCTGTGCACTGTATGCCTGACGTGTAGAGTAAGATGTCTGCAGATAGAAAATATGGGGTTAATGAACTGGGGTTATTGGGGTGTCCCTATCTCTTTCCTCTTCTGCTCTCCTGTAGACCCCCAAAGGTTAACGCTCTCACCTTATGTAAGTGAATGCCGAGCTCTCCATCTGCCTCGGGGCAGGGTGCTGTAACCAGTTTCTTCACTGGATAGGTAGCGCAGGCCTCTTGACTTCAGAGGACTGCTGTCCGTCGTTTACTGCACGAACGGTAAGTTTCGAGTCATTCAAATGTCTTTAAAGTCTTTAGTAATGATGTCTCTTGTTTTGTAGGGTTCCGGCGATGGCGGATGACGGGCTGAAGTGAGTTGAAGATGGAGCCCGTGTGATGAATAGAAGCGCCTGGAAGCACGAAAGTAAGCGCTTGTTGCCTGCTTCACTATGCGCTCTAACTGTCTTTTTATTTTGCAGGTACGAGTTCGGAGCGGCTGCAGGGTGCCGGAATACCCACTGGATTAGATGTGGAAAGGAGTAATGGCACGTGAGTATTAAAGTTCCCCAATGTCTTTAAACGCACCTTGTTTTGTCTTTCAGATGCGGGATGCAGCGCCGAAGGCCTCCGGAGCGTGCGAAGAGTTGGTAAACTTTTGTCTTTCAGATGCCGGAATGCTAACCTGTTCTTTCTTGTTTTTATAGGTGTTGCTGAAGACTGGATTCAGGATGGTAAGCCTTTGCCTTTCAGATGCCGGAATGCTAACCTGTTCTTTCTTGTCTTTATAGGTGTTGCTGAAGACTGGATTCAGGATGGTAAGCCTTTTTCCTTAGGCCCAGGACCGGATGCAGAAGACACGATGAGCGTTCTGCTGCAGAGGTTGTAGAATAACGCAAAGCAAGATTCATCCACCGGGTGTGGTTTAAATAGCCTCCTGTAGTGCTTAGGTGTCTCCTTCCACAGCCACGCCTAAGTAAGAAAAGAGTTCCTGGTAAGAAAAGAGTTCCTGCCTTCCAGAAGAGTTCCAGTGTTCTGAATCTAGGGAGTGGCTCCAGCCCCACCCAACAGGAAAAGTAGTTCCAAACAGAAGAGGATCAGAGGCTCAACTGGCAGGCAAGTAAGCAGCATGGTCTGCTGAAGGTAAGTCCACCCAAGCATTATGAGCCCGGCGCTTCCAGCGCTGGGACTGGGCATATTTATGAGCCTGGTGCCACTGGCGCCAGGACTGGGTCCAAAAGGTCCCAATTGGGACTGGTTGGCACTCGGAACCTGGGTTATGGATCTGCTTCCAAGGGAGTTGGGAAAACCCTGACCTTTTGGAAGCAGAGATCATGACAGTACCCCCCCTCAAGGCCCCTCCCAAACCGGGCTTCTCCGGGGGTTTTGGCTTGTCAGGAAATGTTCGGTGAAATCTTTTGATTAGGCGAGGAGCGTGGACATATTCAGCAGGTTCCCAGGATCTCTCTTGGGGGCCGTAGCCTTTCCAGTCAATTAGGTAGAATAGTTTAGATTTGGAGATCTTGGAGTCCAGAATGCTTTTGACTTCAAACTCGAGTTCTCCATCCACTAGGATAGGTTTTGGAGATTTGGTTAGTCGGGTTTGAGGTTGCACGGGTTTTAATAGAGAGACGTGGAAGACCGGATGTATCTTCATGTGCGGGGGCAAGTCCAACTTGACCGCTACTGGGTTTACTATGGTAGTGATGGAATAGGGACCAAGGTATCTTGGGTTGAATGTGCGTGGCCCCTTTAGAGATAGATATTTGGTGGATAACCAGACTTGATCCCCTACTTGATAGTGAGGGGCTTCCTTCCGATGTTGATCTGCTCCTTTCTTGTATTGTTCTTTAGCCCTTTGAAGGTGAGAAACAGCTTCCTTAAAGGCTTGGGTGATTGTAGAATGCAGGTAGTCTACTGCTGGTGTTTCAAGATCTTGGAGGGGATCCAACTCCGAGGTTCGAGGGTGACTGCCGTACAAAAGAAAAAACGGGGTTTTCCCAGTTCCCGAATGGACAGAGTTATTGTAGGCATACTCGGCTATCCAAAGGATATCTTTCCAAGTTTTTTCAGTTTGTTGCAGCATGCAGCGTAAATACTGTTCCAGAGTTTGATTGGTCCTCTCGGTTTGTCCGTCGGTCTGAGGGTGGTGACTGGTCGATAGTCTCACATCAATTTGAGCCGACCGACAGCAACTTCGCCAAAAATGAGAAATAAATTGACTACCTCGATCCGAAATTAGAACCGAAGGAAAACCGTGCAGTCGGACGATGTTTTCGAGAAATTCTCGGGCCAGAGTTGCTGCTGTTGGCAAGCCTTTGAGCGGAATGAAATGCGCCATCTTGGAGAATAAGTCCACGATTACTAGAATCGTATTGTATCCGGAGCATGGAGGTAGATCGGTGATGAAGTCCATAGAAAGCGTATGCCAAGGGCGAGGTGGGATGTCAATAGGGCGTAAGAGGCCTGCTGGTCTTTCCTTTTGACTCTTGTTTTGGGCGCATACTCCACAGGACATTATAAAGTCTCTGATATCTTTTTTCCAAGACGGCCACCAGAAGTAGCGCTTGATCTTTTCTGAGGTCTTGGCTATACCGGGATGACCTTCCATTAAAGAGTCGTGATAACAAGAGATTACCTTTTTCTGTAAATCTGTGCTGGGTAGGTATAATCGTTCTTGGAAATACAATAAGTTGTCCTTTACTGCAAAGTCCTTTCCCTGCAGATGCCAATTCTGTATGTCTGCTGGAGTTACAAGTTGCCTGGCTTTATCCTTAACTTCCTCTATGGATTCTGTGGCGATTACACCCAGAATTCTTTGTTCGGGAATGATTGGTACAGGTTTAGGGTTGACCAAGTGTTCTTCCACTCCCATCCGAGAAAGGGCATCGGCTTTACCGTTCTTTGTACCAGGTCGATAGGTAATTATGAAGTCAAACTCGGCAAAGAATAATGCCCAACGGAGTTGTCTAGAGGATTGGGCTTTTGCGGTCTTCAAATATTGCAGGTTTCGGTGATCCGTAATCACAGTAACGGTGTGTCGGGCCCCCAGCAGATAATGCCGCCAAGCCTTAAAGGCAGACTTGATAGCCAGAAGTTCCTTGTCAGTAATCGTGTAATTGATTTCAGGAGGCGAGAATTTGCGGGACCAAAATGCCACGGGATGCAACTGATTGGTTACCGGGTCCTTTTGTGATAGAACTGCCCCCATGGCAAGGCTTGAAGCATCAGTTTCCACGATGTAGGGGAGTTCGGGGCGAGGGTGTTTTAAGATTGGTGCAGAGATAAATTTAGTCTTCAAATCCTGGAAAGCTTGTTCCGCCTCGGTAGACCATTCAAAACGTTTGTTTTTCTTTAACAAGGCAGTGATGGGCTGGACTATTCGAGAGAATTCGGGGATAAACCTGCGGTAAAAGTTAGCGAAGCCTAACATGCTTTGCACACCTTTTACGGAGGATGGTGATGGCCATTTCAGAACTGCATCGACCTTCTTTGAATCCATACGAACTCCGCCAGGTGATAATATGAATCCCAAGAATTCAACTTCAGTCACGTTGAAAACACATTTTTCCAACTTAGCGAAAAGTTTGTGTTGACGCAATCTTTCGAGGACCATTTTCACGTGTTTCCGATGTTCAGATTCCGATGAAGAATAAACGAGGATGTCGTCAATGTAAACAACAACACATACATCTATGAGCTCTCTGAGGACATCGTTCATAAAATATTGAAAGGCGGCCGGGGCATTGCAAAGTCCGAAGGGCATGACCTGATATTCAAATAGCCCATACTTGGTGCGGAAGGCCGTCTTCCATTCATCGCCCTCTTTTACTCGTACCAAGTGGTAAGCTCCTCTAAGATCCAGCTTTGTATATATGCATGCTTTTCTGACTTGGTCCAGGAGTTCAGGGATCAAAGGTAACGGATATCTATTCTTAACGGTGATCTGGTTCAGGGAGCGATAATCGATACAAGTTCTAAGGTCTCCTTCCTTTTTTGGAACGAAGAACAAAGCTGAAGAAGCAGGGGACTTGGAAGGACGAATAAACCCATTTGCCAGGTATTGATCCAGGTATTGTCGAAGGTGAAGGTTCTCAGGCTCGGTGAGGGCATAAATTCTACTACAAGGAGGAGTAGATCCAGGTATCAGGTCTATCTGGCAGTCATAAGACCTATGAGGAGGTAGAGAGTTAGCCTGATCCTTCCCGAAAACATCTTGGTATTCTAGGTATTCAGGAGGTAACTGGGGAGTCTCTGAAAAAATTGCGGCCAGTGCAACACCAGGTGGAGGGTGACAAGTAGAGACACATTCTGGAAACTGGACCGTTCTTGCTCGCCAATCGATCAGAGGATTGTGTTTCTCTAACCAAGGTATTCCTAGAATAATCTGAAACTGAGGGGCCTTGATCACATCGAACACGATCTTCTCATGGTGTCCATCTTGACTTACTAGCGTCACCTCTTGAGTGGTATGCGTTACTGGCCCGGAGGCTATCTCCGTACCATCCACCGTAGTAATGACGTCCTTTACAGCCTTGGGACAAAGAGTTAGATTCATCCTCAAAACCATTTCATGATCCACATAATTGCCGATGGCACCGCTGTCGACGTAAGCTTCAATTGCATGTAATCGATCCGGATTATCAGGGCTAATGAGGACCATAGGTATCACGAAATGCGAGGTCACGGAACTGGTTTTCACGCTCGGCAAGAGGACCTCTATTCTTGTCGGGCGAGGTCGTTTCCCTGCTCAGAGTTTGTAACTTTGGTAACTGCAGCTCCTACTGCCTTCTTGGCAGGTTTCACCGGACAGTCTCGAAGAAAGTGCCCTGAGTTTCCGCAATATAGGCATAATTGCAACTGTTTCCTCCTTTCCCGCTCCCTTTGTGTTAGAGGACCTTTCAGACCCCCTATTTGCATGGGTTCCCCGGAGTCTACTCCTTTGGAAGGAGTTGGCGGTTTGGAAAATACTCGAGCATCAAACTTGGAACGATCGGCCTTCCTGTTCTGCAGCCTGTGATCTATTTGAACGACCAAGTCTATATAATCTGAACAGTCTTGTGGGGGATTCACTACTTGGGCTAAAACGTCTTTGAGCTCTCCACGTAAACCTCTATAAAACAGCGTAATCCTTTTGTCCTCAGGCCATTGAGTTTCCACTATTAGTCTGTTGAAAGATGCAATATAAGCCAAAAGGTCTTGATTACCCTGTCGCAACGAAAGAAGCTCATTGTCCAAGGCCTGCCCCTGTGAATGTCTTGCGAACAGTTTTTCCATACTAAGCTGAAAGGCTTGAAAATCATGGAGAACCGGATCATCTTGATTAACTAGAGGGATCGACCAGTCTGCCGCATTGCCACTAAGGTACGAAAGTACAAAAGCTACTTTTGCTTGATCAGTTGGAAAGGCTGCTGGCCGTCATAAGAAGTGCAACCGGCACTGATTGATAAATACTGCAAACCTCTTTGGGTCACCAGAAAATCGTTCGGGCGGAGCCAGAGGTACATTCCCAGGTAGGTTGATCTGCACTGGATTCATAGAGGATGTTGAAGGAAGATTTGCCCCTGATGCGGGTAACGGGGTCTGTCCGGCTTGTGACTGTAGCACTTGTCTAGCAAGATTGTCTGTTCTCTCCTTGGAAATAATTAGTTCCCTTCTTAGAGCATTCGTTTCCTGACGAGCTGCATGCACTTCTGCCCTTAGTTCCCCAAGTAACCGGGCTAGGGGGTCAGTATCCGAGGTTTCCATAGCACCTGGGCGAGAGTTTTGCGGTAGGCTTTGCGTTCTGTAACGCTCACCTGATTCTCGCAGAGGCGCCGGTCTTGACTGGGTGACTACCGTATCTTCAAAGGTGATGTGTAGCACCCGGTTGGCTCTTTGGGCTGGACCTCTGTGCACTGTATGCCTGACGTGTAGAGTAAGATGTCTGCAGATAGAAAATATGGGGTTAATGAACTGGGGTTATTGGGGTGTCCCTATCTCTTTCCTCTTCTGCTCTCCTGTAGACCCCCAAAGGTTAACGCTCTCACCTTAGGTAAGTGAATGCCGAGCTCTCCATCTGCCTCGGGGCAGGGTGCTGTAACCAGTTTCTTCACTGGATAGGTAGCGCAGGCCTCTTGACTTCAGAGGACTGCTGTCCGTCGTTTACTGCACGAACGGTAAGTTTCGAGTCATTCAAATGTCTTTAAAGTCTTTAGTAATGATGTCTCTTGTTTTGTAGGGTTCCGGCGATGGCGGATGACGGGCTGAAGTGAGTTGAAGATGGAGCCCGTGTGATGAATAGAAGCGCCTGGAAGCACGTAAGTAAGCGCTTGTTGCCTGCTTCACTATGCGCTCTAACTGTCTTTTTATTTTGCAGGTACGAGTTCGGAGCGGCTGCAGGGTGCCGGAATACCCACTGGATTAGATGTGGAAAGGAGTAATGGCACGTGAGTATTAAAGTTCCCCAATGTCTTTAAACGCACCTTGTTTTGTCTTTCAGATGCGGGATGCAGCGCCGAAGGCCTCCGGAGCGTGCGAAGAGTTGGTAAACTTTTGTCTTTCAGATGCCGGAATGCTAACCTGTTCTTTCTTGTTTTTATAGGTGTTGCTGAAGACTGGATTCAGGATGGTAAGCCTTTGCCTTTCAGATGCCGGAATGCTAACCTGTTCTTTCTTGTCTTTATAGGTGTTGCTGAAGACTGGATTCAGGATGGTAAGCCTTTTTCCTTAGGCCCAGGACCGGATGCAGAAGACGCGATGAGCGTTCTGCTGCAGAGGTTGCAGAATAACGCAAAGCAAGATTCATCCACCGGGTGTGGTTTAAATAGCCTCCTGTAGTGCTTAGGTGTCTCCTTCCACAGCCACGCCTAAGTAAGAAAAGAGTTCCTGGTAAGAAAAGAGTTCCTGCCTTCCAGAAGAGTTCCAGTGTTCTGAATCTAGGGAGTGGCTCCAGCCCCACCCAACAGGAAAAGTAGTTCCAAACAGAAGAGGATCAGAGGCTCAACTGGCAGGCAAGTAAGCAGCATGGTCTGCTGAAGGTAAGTCCACCCAAGCATTATGAGCCCGGCGCTTCCAGCGCTGGGACTGGGCATATTTATGAGCCTGGTGCCACTGGCGCCAGGACTGGGTCCAAAAGGTCCCAATTGGGACTGGTTGGCACTCGGAACCTGGGTTATGGATCTGCTTCCAAGGGAGTTGGGAAAACCCTGACCTTTTGGAAGCAGAGATCATGACATGACCATTTGTTTCCCTTGCCTCAAGCTGGAGCAATTCAAGGAAGAGCTCCTCAGACTCCGGCCTGGCTGTCCTTCTTTGGCAGGCAGGCTGTAGGCAGCAATGTGAAAGTGCTGATCGTGGGGGCCAGAAAAATAGTAACCGTGGTGGCAACCTGGTACACAATGCACTGTGGGAGGGCAGAGCAGCTACCTCAGGCAAGCCGCTTCAGTTTACCACCCACACAGGAGGAGGGGAATCATCCAATCCAAGGCAGGCAGGAATCAGGATACAAGCCAGGGCCTTCTGCCTCTCAAAGCATGGGCCCTCATGCTGCTTGGCTCTGAAGCTCACGCAGGTGCACATGCTCACTTTTGCACCCACAGCCGTACCCAGCTGTCAGGGAAGGTGGAGAGAACAGTGACACATGATTGTCTCACTGCAAGGAGGGGTGGAACCATCAGACATCATGAGCACCTCCATGTCAATATTCATTACTGTTTTTTTGTTTGGACTATTAGGTGGTGCTTGAGCTCCACCTATAAGCCAAAACTATTGCATTAGAGTACAGATAGGGAGACATGGCATCTGAGGATGGGCACAAAGCTTGAAGGTGTTTTGCTATTTGCCCACCCTTTGCCTGCCCATTGCTATGCTAATCCCTATGGCTATTCCCTCACAGTTCCTGCCGGTCGGACCTAAAAAACCTCCTCATGCTTTAATCAAGCCTTGCCACCAAACTCTGCTCCCAAAGTGCCTGCTAGTGTTTTTTCAAAGCAGTCTTCTGAAAGTTAATGACTTAATTTAAGTTGCAAACATGCTACTGGTGTAATAGAAATGTCTACCAGGTCTTCCTTTGGCCACTTGATTTATAAGCACTATGCATGTCCTTCTCTAAAGTCCTGTTAAAAACAAGCATTGGCAAAGCCAACACCTTTTTCTTATGCATAAGCATTAGGCATTTACCAGGCGCTGCTATTAGATGCCCATGTGCTCTGACAAGGTTTCACCTGCTACCATCAATGGCTAGTCAATAGAACTACACACTGCCTAGCAAGTGCATTTCCCATGCCTACACAAAAGCCCTAGCAGGACCCATCGATATCTTGGCCAGCACCGGGGCATGGCACACCCTAGCAAAATGATTTGCCACGTTGCACCTCCTGTATGTTTGTCCTTTGGCTGGACACTCAGCAGAATGTGGTAAGTCATATCTGCATTGTGGATACAGTGGCAGAGTTGTGGGCCCTTTCCCCTTTTTGGACCACATGTGCTTCTTGACAGACCTCCACGCTTGCTGCCGGCTAACTGTGCATGTCTCTTCAAACTTAAGTGTTTTCATTAGCCGGCTCCATTTTCAAGGCCCTCGCCTCTGCAAATTCCTGAGACCGGCCCATCTCAAGGATCCAGGCTAACGTAATGCCAGGCTCCCTCAGTATTTGCTGTCTCATTATGGTGGACGAGCAGCGCTCCATCAGTTGTTGGTGAACCATCTCCTCCTTGTTGTTCCATGCTTGTTTGGAAAATGTCTATTCGACAAGAAGTCATCAGGTTCAAATACATCACAAAATACATGGTGTTAATATAATAAAAACCTACACAAATAAGCATAAAAAGAATAATTCATTAATCTCAGGTTATTCCATCAGGTTCTATGTTAAAAAGCATTTGAAGTCGTATCAATAAGATGCGAGTGCAAATATTGCATAAACCATCATCGCCCTCATCCACATAATAGAACGCATGGTAAATCTAAAAAGCATTTGCAAAAAAATAGTAATTCTAGGAGAGCTATGCTCGCAACCTAAAATACTATTAACTTTGGAACAATAAAACATAATTGGCAAAGGGCATCATCACTTTGTCAGGGCCCTCCTCCTCAGCAGCCAAGCTGTGTGCAAATAACGAGCAGCAGCAAACACTATTAAAGGAAGGGAACTTTGGGTTAGAAATAGCAATGCGGGGCTAAGTGAATAAATACCAGCCTCCAGCAGGATAGGTCTCAAATACAAATGTCTTAACCGCAAGGTCGACAAACAAAGAAAAAGTAATTCCATGCACACGAGGCAGGCAGATGCCAGACCTGGCCATGAAAAGCATCCAGAGACTCATCCTCGTTTGGCTTCGCTGAACACATGACAAACCTTTCATAATCTAGAATCACCATTGGTGTGAAATATTCACTTAATGCAGTCCTGGCGGTAGTGTAAGAATTGTCCATAGGGTAAAGCGTCTTGAACCACTTGTATACCACCGGCCTCACTGAGTATAAGGTGTCGATAACTTGGTGTAGTCATTCACCTCTCCCAGCACGTCAAAGTACATTTCAAGTCTTTCCAACCACAGCAGCCATCTTGGACCTAGACTGGATGGGTCTCCAGTAACAACAAATTCAACCAGGGGTATGATATGATATGGCATTTATAACGTGCCTATACACAAGCGTTTCGAGGCGCGAGGGTGCAATGGATCCCTGCTGTCTCTTCACTGGGGCAGCTGACAGGGGTCCTCCCACATCATCAGCCATTGCACGATATACAGCTCGGCAGTCACTCCCAGTTGTGCTGGGTTAGAGGCACACCCATGCGTTTGCACAAGCACTCCCATAGGTCCCGCCACCCAGGATCAGAAAATGCCACACCAGCGGCGCAGTGGTGCGACGGCCCAATTCCAACAAGCACACTGCTGTAAAGGATAGGCGTCGACTGCAGACAACCAGAGGTCCCCCAGATGGCCTTTTCAATGTCTCAATGTCCTCAAGTCATGTAGAAAAAAAGTGTTTTCCTTCCCCCGAACCTTCTCAGAGAAGCAAAAGCACTCCTATGCAGACCCCAACCTCAGGAGAGTCTCCTCACCCTTTTCTTCTTGCCCTCTTCTGCTCACTCACCCCATTCCTGGCTCATCAGGCCCTTGCCACTCCCCATTGTGCAAGCCGGTGGGTGCGTGAGTAGACCCAGCTGGAGCGTGTCATGTCCGTGCTGACTCCGGTGTCGCCAGGTGCTGCTATCGGGTCGGTGGGGAGGCCTCTGCAACCGAGCCACAGCCTCGTCGCCAGTATTATGATTCTCGGACAGCCACAAGACCCATACAGAGGGACACAGGACACAACCTCTCGGTCCGGGATCTGTATGCTCAATCATTGTGCATGGTGCACCATTTATTTAGCCAGCGGCCTGACATCACATGCGTCAGGTCACTTAAAGTGTGCCCCACCACAAATGATATGCTCCCCATTCAAAAAAACAGGATACAATGCACTTTTTGTGGCTTGAGTTTTTTTGACAGGGGTATGTCCTATCTGTAAATAGAATGCTTAAGTCAAAATAAATGTGTTTACCGCTCATAGAACACACAAATAAATGAAATAACTGTTTCCTTATTTTTTGGAAAAGAGGACAAACCAATGTAAACCCTGTGCAACACCCTGTTTTTACGAATTTGCATGGTAAACTCGTGCAAATCTTGAACACTCGCACACATTTTCAGATTTGATCGAAAATTAAGCAAGATTTCTTCTCTTTGCATCAGAAATCCTTCCATTTTTTTACAGACCACTTTGCATACCATTACGCACAGTAGTATGCAAAGTAGCATTATTTTGCCCTTATGCTTAGTTGCACACAAAACTTCAAGCTGTCCATCTAAAGTAGAAACCCACCAACACAACAATGCTCTCTACAGAAGCCGCACACACCTTCATTCAACCAGATCTTTTCTAAATGCAACACACGTGGTGACAGAACGTTGCTCTTAAATATTGCCACCAAACAGTATACACCATCACATACACAGCCAGTGCAACAACAAAGCATAATGCAGATGGCTAAAATCTATTGATCTTCAACACAACTAAAACACGGTCCCACCAGACAAATAGTCAAATCAACACCAAAGGCGTGTCCGGCGGCACCAACATATGAACCCCACATTCAGGCAACCATCAAAACCGATGGTATAATCGAATTTCCAAACTACCAACAAAAAAGCATACATTAAACACACTGGCACCATGTATCAATGCAGTCAACACAGTGCCAAATGCCATCCAAGTGGCAAAGGGTCGCTTCCCAACACAACTAACACAATGGGGCATGATACACAGAGACATTACATTCTAATATAACCAACATTGCCCCAAACCCTCATAGAGTGGAACGTCAATTTCTACAGTCACCGCCACCACAGCAGATCAGAGCAAAGTGTTGCTCTTAATACCAGTAAACAACATAAGAAAAACAATATTATTAATGGTATAAAGACTTACCATGATTGCAAACACACCCACGGTGTCACTGCACCGTTATGAAACTATCAAACAGCCTCCTTCTGCTACTACATGGGAATCCTATAGAAAGTGTGCATCCGCCTCCATGGCAACCTCCAAGGCGTTTCCCACACAAATACTACTGGGCACAGCTGCACTTCCCCCCCACACACACCTGCCCTTCCCAGGAAAATGATTGTTAAAGCCAATGTGGCCTCACTCATCCTTTTCCAAGGCAGAGAGAACCGCATACAATCATTACCATTCTGCTGTTGGCAACTTAGCAATTATTGTCTGCTGCTCGAGAGTCATGGCTGTGGTGAGTCCCTAGGGTACATTTGTGAGATTGACAAAACACGGAACTCATACTACATCATCATAGAGAATTGGAGGATGCAGATGAATTATTATTATTATTATTTTTTTATTTACTTATGTTTAATCGGTATGATTTTTACAAGGACGAAAGAACAGAAAAAGGAAGCTTTTACTTAGACGCTGAGGGCCTCTATTCTTTCCATAGCATATTTTAAGATAGATCTTTGCCGAAGCAATGGTCCATCTTGTCTTTTCACCCGAGATCAGGTGGCACCACCAAATGTCCTCTTCCCGCAGCTTGCAATCGGAGAACAGCGGGGTCAAATATCTGAGTCTCATTACTCGAGTCTCCGGACAAGACATCAACAAATGCCTTACTATCTCCCATTGCTGTTGATCTGCGCAGAGTCTGCATTCGTCTATCGCTGTCCGAAGTGTGCTAGATACTTCGTGTGCCAACGGGGAGGAGGTCACCTCCGGCCGTGTTTCAAAGTCTGAGGCCAAGTGCTGCGTTATGTCCATTAAAGATTTATCTGCCAGAAAGTCTTCAGCTGTTTTTGGTGACTTAACCAAATGGACCACACCACCATCCGACGTAGACTTTTTTTTTGGTCGGTTGGTTTCGTGGTCTCCTTGTTAGTTGTTTGATGAGCGTTTCTTCCATCTTTAAGTGTCATTTTGCCTTGAACATTTTTGTCCTCTGTTGCTAGGCAGAGTGTAACTTGACAGTTCTCGTCCTTTCCCAATTTGGCCTTTATTTTCATGGTTTCAAAGTTGGGAAAGCCTTTAGATGCATCTGCTAAACTTTGCTTTGCTGGAGGAGACTTAATCACCTCCTGGTGTGGGACTTTCGAGTCCTTATGGATAGAGTCTTGATTTAATGTGCTCACAGATGGGTGACTGTTTCGCTCAGAAGATGGTTTACACAGGTTTCCAGCAGACTGATCATGTGGGGGTTGATCAGTGGGCTTCTGTTTTCTCTGGGTTCCGTTGTTCACAGTGCCCTTTTGTGTAGCGGGTACTGTCAAAAGGGGTAACCCTGGAGACCTTTGCGTTTCCATTTCTGTTTCTTGTTTTGACTTCAGACGCTCTGGGGATTGGGATTTTGCTGTAGCTTTTTGCCAAAGGAAGTTGTTTTCCCACGTTGTTTGTCGTTCTTGAGATTTTTGCTCTAGAGCTGTTATGTAGCGTTCCAGAAAGATAAGGTTCGAATGAATGCATAATGGCAATAATGGTTGTATGGTCTTTCTGTGTGTCGTTTAACGACTCATAAAGCTTGCTGAAAGGTGCCAGCGCAATTGGTACTGCTGACATAATAGTCAGAAGATCTAATTTCTTCGGTGGAGTGTCTTTTGATCACATAGATGGAATTTCACTCAGTCGTCTATTTCTAGGCGGCGTACACACCAATTGCGCTGAATGGGGGCTGAGACTTTGGGGAGCATAAGCCACCTCACGTGATTTGCTACTTCTTAAGTTTTGTTTGGCTGGAGGGACTTCTTTGTCTATAGAAATGTTCTGGAGACCTAAGCCATTTGTGGTTTCCGCAGTTTTTGCGTTGGTAGGACTGATGGTTTCTTTCACCTTCTCCATTATCAGGCTGCTAGTTGGCTTAGGAACAGATTGATTAGTTGGTTCCCGTGTAGGGGTTTCGGCAATCACCGGCACTGAGTCCACCACGGACTCCTGACTTTGAGTGGGCACCTGCCTCTGCAGTATGGGAGCTGCCAACAGCGGCACATACTCCACTGAACCACCATCCAAATTGTGCTCAATGTTTTTTCTCACTCTGTTTTGCGTGTTTCTCGGTAGAGCCCTCAGGTCCTCGCACTTGTCCGGATGTTGGGGTGCCAGCATATGGGTGGCTTTTGTATTGAGGGAAAGGGGAGACTTATGTTAGTACATACTCTTTCATTGTAGATTGAACCTCCATTTTCCGGGTTTTGTTTGCTGGAAGCTTTTCTTGAACAGCCTCAAGGATTTCAGCATCCGATAGTTCTAGAGATGAATCTAGTTTCCTTTTGTATTGCTTCTTGAAGAAGTCTTTTAAGGCACTTGATAGCAGTGGATTTGGGAGAGTCTTCTTGCATACTTCTGTTTTTCTATTTTGTTGCAGTTTTTTCTTTGTCTGATTTTTGTTGTCACGGTCATCTTTTAACCAGTTTCCAAGTTTTCACGGTTGTGACAAAGATTGTACTTTATCTTTCCCCCTTTTCTTTGCTAGTCTATTTTTTTTGGAGGTTAGTACCAGGTTGGTTATACAAAAGGCGCTCTGTTTCTGGTACAAGTGGCATGTGCTTTTGTGCCTGCCTTGATTTGGTTGAGCAGTCATTGGAGGTATCTTCTATACAACAATCTGAGTCTGAATCTGTTTCAAGTCTGTCTGACGCGTCTGACACGTCACTGTAAATTGCAGTATTCTTTGTGGTTGAAGTTAATATGTCCAGGGTTTCTGAGGCCACGACTCCATCCGGGTCCCCATGGACTAAGGCTACAGTGTTAACTACTCGGCCCGAGGAAACCAAAGAACCCAGGGAGGATATTAAACTAGGCAAGCTTAGTCGAGTGACTAAGTTCGCCCCCGCTTCATCCACCTCCTCAATTTCCTGAGTTGCATGCATCTCGGAATGAGGTGCTTCCATCTCAGAGCTCAGCGCTTCAATTTCAGGGTGCTGCGTCAGTCTCGGGTCGGATGTTATACAAACCTCCGACCCTCAATGCCCCAAGCCTCTGCCGCTGCTCACAACACCCCTGACCTCCGTGGCACACTTCGCCAGAGACCATCCACCGATTGTCCCTGCCAGGTCGCCGTTCACTGGTAAGGAGCCCTGGGGGAGATGGAGGAGGTTCATGCGAGGAGAGGTCAATGGGTCCGATAGTTTTCGCTGAGCGTCACAGGTGGATACCGGGGCCTGGCATTTTGCAGCTGCGGTCTTCGTAGCCGGTTCCAGACCCGCCCCTCCTGGAAAAGGCATAACTTCCTGATCCGAAGGATTGACTGTTTGCTCAAGCGTTTGGAACGAACCAGCGACAGAGTCAGTGGAATCAGAGGAGGAGCAAGGCTTACTTGATGCAGGGCCGGTGGTTTCTTCTCTGTGCAGGGGCGGTAGCTTCTCAGGTGGCGCCAGTCATGTCATCCACCGGTTTGACGTGGGTTTCCTCGTGGATGCGCCCGTGTCGGGCAATACCGGCTCCATTGACTCACCAGGGACTTCCAAGGACTGCAGACAGCTCGGCGGACTGCTCCACGGTGTTTGTAAAGCTTAAATGGGCCTTCCCACAAGCAATAGAGAGCAACATCAGACTCTCTGGAAACTCGTAGAATGACTGCCAAGGACTGCAGTCACCTCTGCAGACTGCCTCGTGGACCGCTCTGCGGTGGTTGTAAAGCTTGAATGGGTCCTCCCACAAGCAATAGAACAACTGTTTTGCCCCATCCATACATCATAGAATGAGTCTCATAGTGTGAAATCTCATTCTAATGCACACTTGTACTTGGCAGATGTGTGCAATGCCATTAAACCTAGTGATGTTGCCTTTGCTCACAATGCAGCATTGTGCAGTGTGCTTTTATGTGGTAGAAGAGAAGGCACTGTTTGCTATGTGAAGCACCGCCTGCATTTTATGCACCATGACTGAGGGCAAGGGCAAAAGGTGTGACTTGAGCACTGTAGATCACCCATCACCTGGTGTACTTAGTTTTGACACAGCTTCAAGTCCCATAATTGATAGCATGTCTGTCTAGAGAAGGATTGGAACAGACTCCCCAACAGCTCAATAAAAGCAGCATTATAACATACTATATGATAAAAGGCCAGATGTATGTTTGTCCAAAGCCGTCCTCCCTGCTTCGCCTGCTATCACCGCTAGAGGGAGCTGTTGCTTTGCATATACAAGAATAAGACTTCAAGTTCATCTTCCAGGCTACCACACTGTGTGTTTCACCTTATGCATACTACAGGAAGACTTCACGTTCATCTTCCAGGCAATTAAGCACTATTTCTCTAACAAAATAAATTACATTTTTTTTAATGTACTTATGTATTATGTAATTATTCATTGTAATATTTATTGGTATTATTATATCAATAATATCCATGTACGTTTTAGACTTTGTTTGACTTCAATTTACTTTATTTTACAATCTTATGTCTACTTCAAATTATGCTGCACGTGAATTGTATTACTCTGACATCCCTCAACATTATATATTTGAATCCAAAACTCGTAAGTGGAATCCAAGACAATGAGGAGCCGATACAACAAATGTTGAGGATCAGATACAACATAGCTGTATGTACTATGTTGAACTTTCAAGGGATTCTGTAAGATTTTGTTTGAGGTTACTACTCCTCTACATAAAAGGAGCAAGATCCTTTACAAAAAAGTGTTTTTCTATTAAAATACATTTCGTTAAATGACACCATAATAATAATAATATGCATTTATATAGAGCTATGAAACCTCAGGCATCTGAGTGCTGTTTATTATTACCCACAGTTTATAGAGCTCATTTATTGACCTTGGAAGGTGGACAGGCTGAGTTTGGCGCTGCCAGGATTCAAACCTGCGTCGGCAGGTTCTGCACATATGTCAAATTGAGCGCTCTACTTGCTGTGCTATCTGATCGGCCCGACCGACCATATAATATATTTACACTCTGAACATGTCTTCCTTTACGCACATTAACCCGTGTACACAGGCTTTTCCACCAGTTGTCACATATTCTGATATTGTCCATTGGGAGCCAGTGGAGAGAGCTGTTATGGCGTAATTAAGCGATATGATGTTAAGATTAAGGCGCATCATATTCTGGATTTTGTACATCTTTTTAGAGTTTATCACTGTTGTGTATCCTGGTTGATTATATGGTCAATGTTTTACTTTGGAGGCTGCTACGAGCCCTTGCTACTTTTGAACCTGCATTTTATGGACTTTAAAGGTTTGATAATGAAATGGGTGATGCTATGATTTTATATCTTTTCTTAATTGTTTGCATAGTTCTGAATTATAAAACCGTGAAATAAACCTGTTGTTGTTATAGTTGTATTGTCATCAAAGTCTGTGGGATTACATGATAACCTCTCACACTATACAAATGAGCTTAGTGCCATTCTCATTAAAAGGTGTGAAAGAGACTTGGCGTCAGATGACATCCTTGCCTGTGTCCTTTAGTGATAAAAAATCTAAAAGTACTGTCTAATTTCCAGGACTCACACAAACCTCTGCATGAAAGTTCACTGAGCATGTTCAAGGGGTTTAGGCACTTATCTTATGGTGAACAGAACAAAACCATATGCTAAGTTTTGAGGTGTTTGTGTAATATTTGCCCCACTCAAGGGGTTTCCCACTGCAGCCCCAGAGAAGAAAAATATTTCAGTTACATGGAAAGAATGTAAAAAAAAGACCCAACCCTCTGTTACTCCCTCTAACTAAAATTCTGTCTGAATATTAACATTAAGGGCCTGATTCATGGAACATTTTCCTATGGGATTGCCACATTATAAAATGCTTCCATGAATCAGGCACTACATTCTAACTAAAAGAAATTAGCAAAATTACTGTAATCTTGCTTGAAGGGGATCAACATGGTTGAGAAATTGCTGAATGATATTAGAACAACAATTTAAATCCACTTTACTACACAATAGTATTTTCTTGGAGCTTCCTCTAGATGCACCCATAAGCATAATATGCGAGGGCGTCCACACTCTGAAGGCAACCTAGAGGCTTTTTATACAATTAACACTCTCCCATTAAAAATGATTAAATCGGACAGGGTTTGAAAGAAAGGCCTTTTTTTCCCATCTCTTTTTTTTCCTTGTCTATATTTCCGGTGTTCATGTTTCCCTGTTGCTATTCCTGGTTTTCTAGGTACATTGTGCATTTGATTTCCTACGGTTTGTTTTGGAAGTGGGTGGGTTTCAGAAAACCTAAAGGATCATGATGCCAGTTTTTTTGTATTTGATCGAACATATTTTATTGGTTTTATAACATACAACCAGTGGTCCTTATCGGGCAAGATCGTAATAACAACAATAACAACTTGCGATGGAATAAATGCTCATATGGTTCACATACAAATAGTATCTTATAACAAGATTTTTTACTCTAAAGTACATATCTTTACTTTCTATGGCGTTTAGTCATTAAATGTTCGAGAGTTCACATCACGTCTTCCCATCTTTTTCAAATTTTGTCCGCTTTCCCGGGACATCCCCTGGCCTTATATACCCTTCTTTCTATGGCGATGCAGATTTGTACGTCAGTGATCCATTGGTCTAATTGCAGCGTTTCCGCAGCCCCCCATAGCTGCGCTATATTTCTTTTGATTATTGCTGTTGCCGTCATGAAGCAGAGCTTTTCATACCTTGATAGGTCTATTTCAGTGTTTGCTCCTAATAGGAGTTGTTTGGGGTCTCTGGGGATCGACTGATGCAGGACTCTTGTAAGGACATGGCAGCATTGTTGCCAGTAATAGCTGATGTTCGGACACGCCCATAGTATGTGGAAGAATGTCCCTTCCTCTCCACGGCAGCGTAGGCAATTAGGTTCTGTTATTTTTCCCCATCTATATAGGGCTATCCTTGGATAATAGATTCTGTGTAATATCTTTAGTTGGACTAGACGTATTCCGGTTGATATGGCGACCTCACGTGGGTACATTAGTATCTGAACCCAATCTTCTGGCATAAGCTCCCCAACCTCAGTTTCCCATTTTGTTTTCAGCCGTTCCAGTTCTGGCGTGGCAAAAGAGGTAATAACACTATACATCACTGTGGTGACCTTTGCTTGGATGTGATCTGTAATTACGTTTCGCTCCAGTGGGGTGCTTTCCGACATATCGGAGAGAACAGGAAGATGTTTTTGAAAGGCATGTCTCAGCTGCATGTAATGGTACCTCTCCACTTCTGGGAGGTCGAAAGACATAATCAGCTCATCATAGGGTCTGATGGCACCGTCTACTATGATGTCCCCCACCGTTTCTATCCCGCATCTCGTCCATATTGGCCACTTTGGCAATTTAGCTACCTCAGGGAGATTTCTGTTGTTCCACAGTGGTTGTATCAGCATGACCTTGTCCCCCCATCCTATGATGGCATGTGACTCCGTCCAGATGCGAGACGTCTGTGATGCCATATTTCTGGGGGTTATTCTAGGTGTTGCAGCATATATCTCCAGTGGGTGCGATGCTCGTACATGTGGTATTGTGACTTCTTTGTGTATTGAGTCATTTATCACCGACATTTGGCTTGCCCAATAGTATGTCTGTAGCCTCGGCAGGCCAATGCCACCTTCCCATATTGACCTTTGTAACGTTTGAAGTGCTATTCTCGGGCGTCCGCCAGCCCACAGGAGTTTTCTAAGTATACCATCTATCTTTTGGAATGTCTTTGCATGTATATGCAATGGGGCATTCTGGAGTACGTATAAGTAGCGGGGAAGCGTTAGCATTTTAAACAGTGCAGCTCGACCTAAAAGGGTCAAGGGTAGAGACATCCAGTGCTGCAAATCGTTCTGTGATGGGCTGTAAATTATTGGAGGCATAGTCATTGAGGTTTCTTGTGATCTTAATGCCCAAGTATTGAAAGTGGTCGGGTGCTATCTTATGTGGGCAGGGTTCGGGGGTCTCCATTCCCAAATGATTCAATGAAAGTAATGTGGATTTGGACCAATTCACTTTTAGGCCACTAAAGGTTCCGTATGTTTGCAGCAGCTGCGTCACCACTGGACACGTCGTCTTGGGATCTCGCAGGTATATCAGTAAGTCATCCGCGTACAGTGAGACTTTGTTCTCCCATTCTGGCCCTCCCGGGATGCCTATCCATGTGGTTGTGTCTCTCAATAGTTGAGCCAACAGCTCCATGGCCAGTGCAAAGAGGAGGGCTGATAGGGGGCAGCCTTGGTGCGTTCCCTTTCCCAGAGCAAAGGACCGTGATGTCCTGCCATTCACTCTTACTTCGGCCGTTGGTGCATTGTACAGTAGTTGGACCCAGGACATGAATCGCTCTTGAAAACCCATTTTTCGCATAATCCCCCAGAGTGCTTTGCAGTAGATGGAATCGAACAGCTTTTCGAAGTCCACTGCAAGTACTCCTAGGGGAATACTCAAGGCCTGGGCTCGTTCAATGATTAGATGTATTCTCCGTATGTTCATTCTCGTGGATCTGCCAGGCATAAATCCACATTGGTCTGGGTGACCCAGAGACGTTATAACACACTGTAAGCGTATCGCCAGCAGTTTAGCCAATATTTTAATCTCGGTGTTGTTGAGGGAGATCGGCCTATATGAGCTGCAGATATCGGGGGGGTTGTCTGCTTTGGGTATGACAATAATTGTGGCCTTCCGTAAATCTGCTGGCAATTGTCCTGTGCTTCGAACCTGTTGGTACATTTTAAGTAAGTGGGGGGCCAATTCGTTACCTCCTATCTTTTTCCAGGTTTCTATGGGAAAGCCGTTTGGTCCAGGAGTCTTTCCAGACTGGAGCTGCATCATAGCTGCCGTGATTTCATCTTCCGTGATTTCTTCTTCCAGGTAAGCCATTTGTTCAGAGCTTAGCAAGGGGAGGTTGATGCCTTCCAGTATGGAGGTCCCAGGGGGGGTCGCCGGTGCTCTGTAGAGATCCTCGTAGTATCTTGCAAATTCCTCAGCTATGTCTGCATCCGCCAGTCTCGGTTCTGCATTCTGAGGCATAATTGCTCTCACGTGATTATGCCCCTCATCTCTCCGCTCGAGCTAGGCCAACAGCTTCCCTGCTTTGTCACCCATTTCATAGACCCTGGCTTTCATTGCTCTATGAGCTTGTTTAGCATTATCTAATGCAATGTTTTGTAATTTTTTCTGGGCCAGCACTAGAGCTCTGTTCGTGTCAGGGCAGTCCTGGGTTAAGTGTGTCTCTTCTGCTCGTTTCATGTTTGCTTCGGCCTCCTCCAATTCTACTAGGTGCGCTTTCTTTTGTGCTGTAGTCCAGGAGATAATTTCACCACGTATCACTCGTTTGTAGGCCTCCCACAGAATAATAGGGCAGCTCACTGATCCCTCGTTTAATTCAAAATATGTCTTGCTGGCATTTTGTAGGCGTTCTATCAGCTCGAGGGAGCCCAAGTGGTAGTTATTCAATCTCCACACTGGTGGGGGGGGTCGGTTTGCATGTTGTGATTGACATAAGCAGGGGGGGAGTGATCCGAAATGCCTCTTGGGAGGTATTGTGCTTGAGTTACTGTGTGTATTATTGCGGCCGGGACAAAGAAGTAGTCTAAGCGTGACAGTGATGCATGTACTCCGGAGTGATAAGAGTATTCTTTTTCTTCAGGATGTAGGTCTCGCCAAGCGTCTTTGATACCAAATGCTTCCACAAATGTAGCCAAGTTGGTCCTTCGGTTGGGGTCTCTATTACGTAGGTGCGTGCGGTTCTGTATGTTACTCATGACGTCATTGAAGTCCCCTCCTAGGACTAGGATATCAGATGTATCATTAGTTAGGAGTTATATCATCTAACAACGTGGTTTGTAGTGCGGGTGAGGCATAAATCGCCAATAGAGATATTGATTTGTTGCAGAGTGTTCCTGTAGCGTACGTGAATCTGCCTCCAGTATCTAGTGTTGTATTGGAGAGGATAAATGGCAGTCTTTTGTGTATTAGTATCATCACTCCTCTGGCTCCCATTGTGAAGCCTGCCTGTGATATTGTGCAATAATTGGAGCGATTGAACAACAAGTTGGTTGTGCCTGCTAAGTGAGTTTCTGTTAGAAAAACTATATCCGGGCGATGTCTTTTCAGGAGCTGTCTCACCAATCTCCTTTTCAGGCTGTTTCCTAAGCCATTAACGTTCCATGTGAGAAGTTTTAAGGCTCGGGTCTTATCATCCCGCACAGATGCGTTAGCGTTCATGGTTATGGGTTACAATAGAGCCACCTGCCCTGGGGGCAATGCTTATACAAGTCTTGTTGCAGAGAACAACGTGCAGTCTTCGACTAACACCTGGTTTATGTAGAGTTTGGTATTTCCTTGAGCTATTCCATCTTCTGAACATATAACCACCTCCCCCTTCCCCATACTTCGCCCCCAACTGAAGCATCTGTCACCCCATTCTCACTGAAACACTACACAAACAAAAGTTATACACTCGTGATACTCATACAATGATTCACATCTGCGGCACTCCCCAAGTCTATGACCAGTGCGGGATATGCCGACCGGGGGTCGTGTTTAGGGGGGTGCCCGAAGTGACTCATCGCAGGGCCGCCAGCTTCCTTATTCAGCTTACTTCCTAGTTAAGTGTGTGGGGTACGGATCCTGATGTCTGTATGATCTATCTCCGCTGTTAATCTGTTTGTCTGGGGGCATTTCTTCTTTGGGTTGCTGCTGTGGTGGGTCATCTGGTGGTCTATCCGGTTGAGGTCTATTCCTTCTATTTTCTTGTCTCCTACACTGGTTCCAGTCCCCTCCGAAATTAAGTTCTGCCCAGTTCCATGCCTCCCTTAGGTCTGTGAAGTACACTGTCGTGCCGTTGTGATATATCTTTAGTTGAGCCGGGAATAACAGGCCGTACTTCACATTCAGTGCTTAGAGGCATTTTTTCAGTGGGTCAAATGTTTGTCTTGCTTTCTGAACTTCCTTCGTGAAATCAGGGAAGAATGCTAGTTTGGAACCGTTATATGTGATTGCGCCGTTCGCCCTGGCCATCTGGAGCACCGCATCCCGGTCTCTATAATTAAGAAGCCTAGCGATCACAGTTCTTGGTGGCGCCCCAGGGATTGGTCTGCCTGTTCGTACTCTGTGGGCGTGCTCAATGGAAAAGAATTTGGACAGGGATTTTGGGGCAAACAGATCAGCAAGCAACTGTTCCAGGAAGAGCTCCATGCTCGCCCCTTCTGCTTTTTCCGGCAGGCCGAGGATCCGGATGTTGTTTCTTCTCGAGCAGCCCTCTCCTTCCTCCACTCTTTCCTCTAGTGCTTTGATGCATGCTATTGCACTGCTCATTTGTTGACTCATGCCTCGTAGGTCGTCTTCTGCCACTGAAATGCGAGTCTCAGTTTCACCCCTCCGGGCCGCCAGTTTCTAAAGGTCATGACGTAGCAGGGACACATCGGTGCTAATGCTGTCCATTTTGACTTCCATGGATGTTCGTGAGCTAGAGATAGCATTCATCACATCTTTAAGTGATATGTTTTCTGAGGATTCTTGCGTGTTATCTGGTCTGATTTGATCAGTTGAGGGCGGTGGGGCCGGAGTTGTGTACTGCTCCATGGTGCTCTGGGTCCCTGGTTTCTTTATTTTCTCCTTGCCCATCTTGGAGTTGATCTTTCCCCCGTCCAGTATTGCCCTTGTTTTTGGCAATTGCCATGCACGTTTCAACTTCTCTACTGAATCACACCCCACGTTGCAGACCGTCCGGGTGATTTATGGTGTGGGTGACCGCTGTGCAATGGTCCACTCATCTGGCGTTAGTGATTCGGGTGCTACTATCACTTATTTATGCTGTGTATCCGATGGACGTCTTTTATGTCTATATCTTGCGGGTTCAGTACCACCTCCTCAGTGTATCTATGCTGTGCTGTGTAGCTTCTATCAAACAGTGGTCCTGAGGCAAGGATTGTCCATCTCACTGCAATATTAACCTCATATTAGTTCATTGGGATCGACCCATGTTTGGTTTATGGGAAGCTGATTTCTCACTATGTTCACCCTCCGTCTTTTCCGTGTTATCTCAGCTTGTCGGGGGCACCGTGCCCGACGCAGTGCCCGTGCGTTGTGGTTTGCAGGGCGCACCGCGGCTCCGAGAGAGCCGGAGATGGATGTAGGCTGTGCCCTGCAGGAGGGGTCTCAGATTAACAGGGCCTGGTCTGCAAAAGTTCCGTCCACCACAGTGGCCCCCACAGCCTATGGTTCGCCGTGGTTATGCCCGTTGTCTCTCACCTCCCCCTCTCCTTACTGCTGTGAAGATCTCCGGACAAACAGCAGGTGGGGTGCAGCAGGCGCTCTATGTTACCCGGAGCGCCTGCGACTTCCACGTATTCCGCACCTGTTTTTCCGTAGGCCCACTACTTTTAGAACAGAGTGGCAGAGGAGGGCAACGTGTCTTCTCGGCTCGGAGGCATCCATCTCACGCCAGCAGTGTAGCTTGCCGCCCTAAGTGCTCGCAGCTATGATGGCGGTTACAGTATGGCCGCGCTGGAGCGGGGGAGGAGGGCACAGCAACGGTACCTCATGGATCACCATTACGGGTCTGTGATCCCGCGCTGGTCCGTTCAGGCACTGCAGCGACCAGCTCGCACCATCTGTTCGTGCCTCTCGGTCTCCGAGGGTGGACCCGCTCCCGGCTCCTCGTTCTGTGCTTTGGGGACTTTCCGCAGCAGAGGTTGGTGTTAGGGCTGGTGAGAGTCGTCGTCCTCCCCAGTCCTCCCGCTCCCAGTCGCGGTGCGCTATGTCTTTAGTAGCGACGGGCTGGGTGCAGGGCCAGCGTCTCCTCTGCCCGCCGCTCAGCCAGCGTGGGATGTTCTTTATGGGCACACCCCCGCTGCGTAGTAACGTGCGCCCACTTCTAAGTTTCTTACTGCGGCGGCCATCTTAGTTTCGCACACGGTTTTTGCGGACGCTGACTTCAATAGCGCTTTCTATGTGCGTCAGCGTCCGAATCCAGCGGATTTTGCAGCATTCTATGCTATGTAGGGTCCGCTACCTGTAGCAGGATATGCTGATGTTTTTCAGGATTTCGAGCAGGATTCAGTTGGCGGCCTGGGAGCGACAGGAGAGCACGTCTACATCGCTCGGTCGCAGGCCACGCCCCTCGAACACATTGATTTTTAAAGAATTTGAATTCCCTATTCCCTACATGATAGAAACGCCAAGGATTCTACAGGTTTGGAACTGCTAAGCTACCAAACGTCTGATAAATATGTGGTGGGGTGCAGTTGGCTTCCAACTTGGTGGCAGTCTCAATGATAAATAAACCTTGGCGAATAAGATGATGGAGGAGCACACAAAGGTGAATTGATGCTGGAAACAAGCTTCATGCCTATCAAAATCCCAGTGAGCATGTAAGCACAAACAAATTTGCAATTGTGGTGACACAGGAGGCTAAAAAAATCCCTTGGTGAACATAAAGAGACAATCTCGTAAGGGAGAAAGAACATTCCCCTGCTTGCACTGCGAAAAATACTCGATGCTCAGCATGCCAGTTGCCATGGCCATAAAGGAAAATAGTAATCCAGCATAAAGTGAATTTGTCCAGAGCTGACATTTTTGCGTCAACTTGATAAAGGATCTAATACAAATGACCATCCCAACTAAAGGAGGAATGGTTATCCAAGAGACTAGGCTCACTGCAGGGAAGTAAGATGTCTGAGAACCTAACCAGAAGAAGGGAAGGCACTCACACACCACCATAACAAAAGAATATCCTAACCCAATGGCTTTTAAGAAGGTCCCATGCAGAGACCCCCAGCCCTATCCCATGGGATACAGCCAAATACTAGAAACCATGAATTGATAACAAGTTGCTGAAAAATATAATACTTATAATGAAAATGTAAGTGAATATTTGCAAAATGCAACGAAGCCACCAGAAACCCAACTGAGCAAAGAGAGACAGTTCAAAAATAGATTACATTGAGGCCAGGCTATCTCACAAAGAGACCGATCAGAGGGTATAAAAGAGGGTATAAAAGGAAATATTCTGTAACAACAACACATAATAAAAAGGCTAATCCTGAAAACAATTAACAGCAACATGTTTATAGGCTAGATCAAATTATCCTTTCCTCCAGGACCAGCTGAAACATGTGGAACCTTCATGGACCAGTTAAAACGTTTGATATATCCCATTGAATCCAGACCAATTACACCCTCAATCAGGCTCAGCATATGAAGGGATTGAAGTGCAAAACTAGGATAATGGACAGGATGCTGTAGTCATTTTCGTACACAAAATCAAATCATGGGGAATACCGCTAGTGAGGGAGATCCTCAAGAAGACCCTAATACAGCTCTTCCTAACCTGTGTCTGCAACTTTGCAAAACATTCAGAGAGGAGCATTTCACGCTTTCCACAGACGAAAATATAGATCTCTTTTATCCCAGAAAAAGAACGCATTTCTTCATGATGAACTGGATGACTTGGTGACAGCAACACCATTTGGGACACTTTTCATCCAATAGGGTTGAAAATAGCGACTCGGTTATCCAGGGTTGCATAAGCACTGATGCCTGGCACAAACATGTCCAGGCACTATACAGCGATACAAGAAAGGGACAATCCTCCATGGCAGTTTACGCTTCACCAATGGCAAGCACCAAACTGGAAGTAGAACATCCTTTTATTCTTAGTAAGTCGGAGGTTAACAACGCACTCAGTTCACAGAAGGGGGAAAAGGGCCAGGACCCGACAAGATCCCAATTGACTTATATAAGGCAGAACGTGTAATCTGGGTCCCCCTACTGCATGGCTACTTTAATGCTTTGATTTCCTCAAAGAGTGAACCAGAGTCACAGATTAAAGCCAAAATTGTACCCATATATAAAAAGTGGGAAGGGAAATGATCACCCAATATTCCGTTTGGATGGATCTGGGAAAATGTTTGCCAAAGCCATCCTGAATCATCTGCAGTGATAGGTCATTACCAAGGATATCAGCGACCTACGGGTGGGCTTCCAAGCTGGTATGATCACAATCGATCAAGGCTTAAGATTATTCCATATTCTTCACAAATATATCACCCTAAAGAAAGTCTGTCAATGTCTTTGTTGATCTGAAAACTGTATTTGGTGGCGTACCATATACAATGCTCTGGAGTGTACTCAAGGACAGAGGAATCCAGTAGCAACTGCTAGGAATAATTCAACAGCTTTATACGAACAATCAAGCAGTTGTCCGATGGGGTCTTACTGGCAAAACCACAAAATCCTCTGTAAGCGATATTCAATCAACACTACAGCCAAGTCAATGCCTAGCTGGGATGCTGATGAGAACCCTTATTGATGTATTTTTATATCCAGTTCAGTACTCTGGATGACAACCCTTGTATAACACCACCCTCTTAGAATCCCCCTGACCCACTGAGCCAAGAAGTAGGTTTGTTTGCAAATTAAAAGGTTTATTTGGACAATTCAACAATATATATCTATCACACTTTATAAATAAATTGATAACTGATATCACACTTCAGAATATGATTGTGATCAACAATGGATAATGTTACAGGGGTACACTGATTTCGTTACTTAGGAGTAGTGTAGGGGATGAGGTAGCTGAAAATGCTTGGTGGTTTCAAGGAAATGCAAGGTGGAATCAAATGCAGTACAGAAATAACTTGTTATGATTTTAGCAAAAGGTAATATGATCACTTTTTCTTGACAATTCACTCCCCCGCCCTATGCAATGTAAGAAATGGAAGGAGAGCACACAGTCTTCAAGAATCCCAACAAATCACACTTTTTAATGCAATACACAGTTCCAGTTCCCCCAGCAAGCTTAGATAAAACAGGGATGAGTTTTAAACACAGGCGAATTACTTTAATGTGGTTTGCAAGGAAGTGAAAAGGTGCTAAAATTGCTTTTAATTCCCTCTAGAGGTTCAGGGTAGGTGATGGCTAGTTTATATTAGTTCAGGCTCACTTTAACAATACTCTATGAATGATTAGCAGATTGCAAACGAATTTTAGCAAAGAGAAGCAAAAAGCTGCTGATTTCTACAGATGAAGAAATTGGGCCAAATCGCAGATCGCTGTAAATTTCGTGAGTGCGTGTCTCGCGATTACAGAAAAAGTATAGGGAGTAGGAAGTCTATGTTCGTAGGAAAGCCTAGATTCTAAGCTTTCAGATGAAAGTTAAATCATGTTCCTAGCACAAACGCTTCCGGAGATACGGATGATTTAATAAAGGTAGATTTTCGGATTTAAAGTAAAACTCAAAATGACAAGTGACAGCTTGCAGCTTCAGAAATGAGAGGTGACAGTTGTGCAGCTTTACATATGACAGATGACACGGTTTCTAGGAGGCTGTTCTAATTAGGTTAAAATAGTTTGGATTACATTATTTTAACTAAGAGATTGGGTTCTGCACAGTTATGGCGGATACTCACAATATATTTTGGGCAGGAATGGGCCTCGCCACGGATCTGGTCAGGTTTTGGACTGGACTCCGGTTCTGGTCTCGGCACTTCACAGCGATCTGGGTCAGCTCTCTGGATACAGCGGCCTCTGGTTCTCTGGATCTCTGGTCTGCTTCCGGTCCGGATCAAGTGGATTCTGGATGTAACACTTGCTTTCTGGGTAGTGGCAAAAGTTCTTGGCACAGAATTCGAACAGCTCACCCGGCTGTTGAATAGTTTGGTTAGGTTTGCTGGATTCTGAAGGCCTGCTGAGAAGAGTTCTCAGTTTGTGGGTTTAGGCCCTTGCTTTAAGTTCTGAAGTAAATTTCTGGTCTCTGAAGATTGATGGATGCGAAGTCTGGAGTCTCCCGGCAGAGCGTCCCGCAGAAAATGGAATTCAATGTCTCTACCTGTCCCAGCAGTCTCTTTTTATGTGTTTTGAAAATGGGTGTGTGCGTGGCATAACTGAGCCTGCCCCTCTCTACTTGTCATTGGCCAGTTCCTCCTCTCTCCTTTGATTGGGGGGAAGAAATGGAGTGTCAGAGTGATGCTGTAGGTTTTATGGTCAGAGGAACCTCCCCTTGTCAAATTGCACACAAATCTATTTCTGATCCAAATACATATTTATCTATGTACCATTTTTCTCATATTATAGGTCAAGTTTACATATTTTCTGTAGCACCAAACCATCCGATCCCTGTCTTTGTACGATGTTGTGTCCACTGATGACAGAATTCTGGATGCAAAGTCTGGAGTCTCCCGGCAGAACATCCCGCAGAAAATGGAATTCAATGTCTCTACCTGTCCCAGCAGTCTCTTTTTATGTGTTTTGAAAATGGGTGTGTGCGTGGCATAACTGAGCCTGCCCCTCTCTACTTGTCATTGGCCAGTTCCTCCTCTCTCCTTTGATTGGGGGGAAGAAATGGAGTGTCAGAGTGATGCTGTAGGTTTTATGGTCAGAGGAACCTCCCCTTGTCAAATTGCACACAAATCTATTTCTGATCCAAATACATATTTATCTATGTACCATTTTTCTCATATTATAGGTCAAGTTTACATATTTTCTGTAGCACCAAACCATCCGATCCCTGTCTTTGTACGATGTTGTGTCCACTGATGACAGAATTCTGGATGCGAAGTCTGGAGTCTCCCGGCAGAGCGTCCCGCAGAAAATGGAATTCAATGTCTCTACCTGTCCCAGCAGTCTCTTTTTATGTGTTTTGAAAATGGGTGTGTGCGTGGCATAACTGAGCCTGCCCCTCTCTACTTGTCATTGGCCAGTTCCTCCTCTCTCCTTTGATTGGGGGGAAGAAATGGAGTGTCAGAGTGATGCTGTAGGTTTTATGGTCAGATGAACCTCCCCTTGTCAAATTGCACACAAATCTATTTCTGATCCAAATACATATTTATCTATGTACCATTTTTCTCATATTATAGGTCAAGTTTACATATTTTCTGTAGCACCAAACCATCCGATCCCTGTCTTTGTACGATGTTGTGTCCACTGATGACAGAATTCTCCCCTTTTCATCCAGATAACAACCTCTAAACCTTTCCAGATTTTACACAAATGTGCACCAGGGAGATGGGTTTCAGATGATAAAGTGTCAGATTTTTAACATGCATACATTTGGAGTGAGACCATATTTTCCGCTAGCAACCCCCCAGAATACATCACAGGGACCTAACACCTCTTAAAACGTGCACAGAAAAATCCCAAGAATAATGATATTACTTATATAATTCTGACAAGTCCGTACTATGAATTATCCATCTTTTTTTTAATTATGCCCTGGTCAAAAAGGGGTGTGGATTCCCACATCACAGGGTGGAATAACTGGTTTATCCACTTCCCCCAAGCTCAGCTGCTAGCAGAGGCACTGCCCCTCCCAGTTCTCCCAAGAGGAAGCCACTTTACGGCCCCCCCAATATAACATTTGCCTGAGTCCAGGACAAGGCTTTGTTCAACCTCCTGCAGTCGGCAGGTCCCCTCCCTTAATTCAATCAGGGAGGTGTGATCTCCTTTTGGCGGGGAGGCAGCCAGGCCTGGGAATGCAGGTTGATCAAGTTTCAACTCCTGTCGGGGGTAGTTATTAGGCAGAATTCAGCTAAATGTCACTTTAGTTCCCAGTTTAAATCAAAACTTACAATTTTTACATATACATTAAATAATTACTTCCTTCAAGTCATTTCAGAATATAGTTTTACATTGTGTCCACCTCTCAGCAAGTCTTTCCTTGGCCTGGTTTTGGTTCCTCTGTTCAGTTTTACACAAAAGTCTGGTGGTTTTAAAACGCCGGCTTTCTGATAGTGGTGAGTACCGGTATTGCAACCATTTTTGGGATTAAGAAAATGAATTCCCCACAGTTCTGGGTTGCTTTTGACAATCAGCATTGCCATTCCCAATGGTTTCAGGCTACTGTGTGTGTAGCCCAATGGTGGTTTTAGGTGGTGCCCTCCTGTGCTCACAACATAGGCAAAAATGGGTGGCAGCCTATTCTTCATGTTTTCCCTGTGTACTCTCTAGGGAGTTCTGGCCATCATGATGTTTTCCATGCCAGTACTGCACAGTTTTATGGTAGGGCTTGGATGCATGGGTAAAAACATCCCACAAGCCCCCCCTCTTGCGACGGCCATACTGTACTTTCACTGATGGAACTCGCAAGATCTGGGATGTTCGCCTCCTCTTCTTCCAATTCCATAGATGGCACAGTTCAGCATCTTTTCCTCCCTCCAGTCGATCAATCAGTTCTCCTTGCTGGTCCTGATGGGAGGTTTGGGCGGTACCCCGGGCCCCTCGGGTCTCTGCTCCCGGTCCCGGGATCGTCCTCCTTGGCCAGTCTCCAGGTTTTCTTTCTCCTAGGACGACAAAGGAAAGCGGCAATACCTATTCATATACATTTCTTCCCCACCATTGATATAGTGGGGTGGCATATACATTTTATAGTCAAAACATTTGCGTTCTTATTTTAACAAAAACAAGATACAATTATAAGACATTTTTTTTTCCAAATCATAATATTTTAGAGACTATATGTGGGATATTTTAGGGTTGGAATTGAATTACTCTGGAGCGGTCCCCTCTGGTATTGCAGAGGACTCCTCCAGTTTTTGCAGAGTGTGCCTGGGATGGCAACACTTTAGCTGATTTATATGGACCCACTTATCTTCCCCCTCTGCCAAACTGCCTTTGGGGATGCAGATCTTATAGGCAACAGGGGAGATCTTGTCTATAATTTCAAACGGTCCCTTCCATGTAGGCAAGAATTTTCGCTGTTTGGCCTGGTTCCTCTGGAAATTGTAAAGATAGACCCTATCCCCCACCTTATATTCCTTTCGGGTAGTTTTTAAATCATAGTGGGTCTTCATGCTCTCGGCTGATCTTTCTAGATTCCGCTGAGCATGGGCAAAAGAATGCCTAAGGTGTTTCCTTAAATTCTCCACATACTCATGAGTTGTGGAGGCATTTATCAGTGTCTGCTCTTGGGTCCTGTAGAGCAGATGCTGGGGAAGCACCATCTTGCGTCCGGTCATCAACTCAAATGGTGACATTTTCGTTGCAGATGAAGGGGTAGATCTGATGGCCATTAGGACCAGAGGTAATCGGATATCCCAACTTGGCCCAGAATCTGCCACAAACTTTTTTAAGATGCTCACAATGGTTCGGTTATATCTCTCTCCTGCTCCAGAAGAAGCTGGCCTGTAAGCAATGTGTAGCTTCCTTTTAACCACCAGTATATCCCACATCTTTGTCATTACTTCACTGGTGAAGTGGCTACCTCTGTCTGACTCAATCCCTTGAGATAGACCAAAACGGGAAAAGATGTGGTTAATCATCAGGGCAGCTGCTGTTTCTGCCTTGCAGTTTGAGGCTGGGAGACATTCCACCCGCTTGGTAAACAAGCATGTAACGGTCAACATGTACTTGTTTCCTCTAGACGAGCGAATCACAGGGCCTACAAAGTCGATTTGCAAATCTGACCATGGCAGTGTCATCCCCCTCTTTTGGAGAGGCGCACGGTGTGTGAGGGATGATGGCTGAAATTGTGCACACACAAGACACCCCTTCAAGTATTGGTCGAGGTCTTGCCCCATGTGTGGCCAGTATGCAACTTCTCTTAAGATTTCCGGTATTGTGTGAAACCCCCTATGACCGGCTGTGGCCGCATCATGGGCGTGACTTAACATCAGGCTTTGGAATGAGGTAGGAACCACCCACTGATCATGGTCAGCTTGGGATTTCCTTACCAACAAACCGTCTTAGATTTGGAACATCTTTGGACATTTCATCAACACTCTAAGGTCCTCCTTCCCAATGTAATTGGTATCCGTCAGGTTAAAGTTCTCAGGGTCCTCAAGGTGTTGGCAAAACTTACCAATATTTGGATCCCCTTCTGAGCTGTAATTAAATCAGCATCAGGGGTCTCCTTACTCCATTGTGCAGTTGAAAGATCTTTGTGAGCATTTGTCTGGGACCTAGTGATAGCAGTGACCTGGATTTCCCCCAACAGGGACTCTATTTCTATTAGATCCCCTTGGATGGCCCCGGTTTTGGCCAGCTGATTAGCTAAGTCATTTCCAGTTTTGTGTGGTCCCTCTACTTTGGAATGACCCTTGATCTTTTTCCAGTAGATGGTCATCCCATTCGATGTGACCAGATCATCAATGTTTTGAATTAACTTCCCATGTTTCAAGGGTTTGTTATTAGCACATAACATGCCTCTGGTTTTCCAATTAACCAGGTGCACCACAAACCCGTTCCGTACATAATCCGAATCTGTGATTATGACCAGTTCGTGGAGTTGATGTTGGACAGCAGTGAGGATGGCCTGATGCACAGCCATCAATTCTGCCACCTGACTACTTCGGGGACCAATTTTGTATCCAGCGGAGGATTCTGGTGACTCAATCACCCATGCATTCCCTACGCCGGCCACCAGTTCTTTCTCCCCGTTGTTGTCAACATGGTAAGAGCATCCATCCACATAGACAGTGGGCATTCCCTCACACTTGTCTTCTTCAAAGACTTTGTGGGGGGAATTAAGGTATGCCTCTGTGTTGTCCTTGGTTTTTAGACTTTCGTCCTCGAGACAGTTTTCTCTGGCACAATCATGCAAGTCAGCCAGACCTTGCGCGAGGGGACTCTTCTTGTTTTGGCCATATCTGACCTCCACAGCAAAGCCTTGCATTGACAGAATCCAGGAAGTAATTCGGGAATTACTCACATTTCCGGCCCGGTTTCTGTCACTTTGGAGCTATTGCAGAGGCTGGTGTGGAGTCTCCACTATGATATGTTCCCCCTGGATGAACAGGCGGTAATTCTTCAATGCCCACACCATTGCCAAGAGTGCCTTTTCACAATCGTTGAATTTTTCCTCCACAGAGGATAAAGTTTTGCTCGCATAGGAGATTACTTTATTGACCTTGTCATGCTTTTGGTATAATACTGCCGTCAAGCACGTATTAGAGAACCCTGTCTCCAGGAAGAACTCCTTGTTTCTGACAGGGTAAGCTAGGCAAGGCGCTTGTGAGAGGCTTCTTTTGAGTTGTCTTACTGCCTCGGATTGTTCTGGAGCCCATTCCCACTTGACCCCCCCTTTCAAGAGATGAATCAGGGGTCTGGTGATCTCTGCGTAGCCCTCAATGAACTTTCTGCTGTAATTAGTCAGTCCAAGGAGGCTCCTTAGTTCCCGCAGAGTTGTGGGATCCTTCAGTTTCTGGAGTTCTTCCACTTTCTTTTCCTGAGGACAGAGACCCTGAGGAGTAATCTCATGCCCCAAGAAATTAACACGGGTTCTACACCACTGTGCTTTCTGAAAGGAAACTTTTGTTCCGGCGGCCCTCAACTGCGTCAGAACATAACGGATCTCAGCTATGTGTTCTTCCACAGATGAACTTTTGATGAGGACATCATCTACATAAGCCAGGTTACCCCTCGCACCCAGGTCAGGCATGGCCTTATGTAGGAAAATGTTGAATTCATTGCTGGAGTTGAGGTATCCGAAGGGAGTCCGGGTCCATGTGTACTGCTGGCCCCCAAAGGTAAAAGCCAGTTTGTATTGGTCCTCCCTACTTACAGGCATGGTCCAGTACCCATTGGCCAGGTCTATTGCAGTGAATACCTGTGACCCCTGGATCTGGGCCAGCCCTTGGTCAATATAGGGAAGAGGCCACCGGGAAGTATGGACCCGTTTGTTGAGCTCCCTAAGGTCGCGCAGAGTCTCCACTGGCCGTTTGGCTTCAATATTCCCAGCACCGGATTATTGAAGGTGCTGTGTACTGGATGAATTATTACCCGGGACTCAAGGTTTTTAATTATTTCAGTAAGGGACTCCATGGATGCGAGAGGCAAACTATATTGCTTCACAAACACTGGAGTCATTCCAGGGTCCGTGGGAATTGTTGTGGTGTGGATGTCAGTGCGACCACAGTCATATGAGTCTACCGCAAAGAGATCTTGGAAATCCAAGAAAACTTGTTTCAACTTTTGCTTCTGTTCCAGAGTCACACAGGCATCAGCTAGGTTGACTCTCTCTTCCACCATCTGCCTGAAGCCTGGAAAGACTTCTGGTTTGGCTATCTCAGCGGCCTCCTCCAGCTGGGTGGAGAAGTACCTGGTCAGAATGCTGATTTGGACTGGAGGCTTCAGGTGGGAAAGGCAGCCCTCATGGACCTGGAAAATCACCTCATCCCTCCTGAAGTCACAAGTCACATCTTCCTTACCATAAGGGCAAAAAGTGTACACCAGGAAGTTCCCCCCATTCCGGGTGAAAATCCTGTCTGGTGTTGTATTGTTCTCACTGTCACTGTCAAAACAGTCCTTGGGGATCAGTCCTAACAGTTCCTTTCCTAAGTCAATGGAGAAATGTCAGTCATCAACCGCCATTCCAATAATGGTGCCTGCGGCTAGAGTAATAGTCTTTAAGTCGCTGTTATTCAACTCTATTGGAATGGTGTCATGTTCTATGTTGACTGATGGAGTTGGGTTTACCCCCAACCCTTGCTGTTGGAGAGAAGCATTTAGATGTATATAAGCATCAGGATTTTTCAATTTTTGTCCTCTTTTAACTTTCACTTCCAGGGAGAATTGTCGGGTCCTTTCTGGGAGGGTGACTTCTTCTTTAATCTGAATTTCAACTGAATAGGGTAGCAATTGAGCTGACCTAAATGCTTTTCCTGGATCATCAAAGCCCATGGGATTATCCGCCAATCGGGACCAAGCTTTGAAGTTTATTAGGTCCAAACTAATGGCAAAGCGATTGAGAATGTCACTGCCTAAGTAAAAGGCGGCATTGACGTCTCGCACGACCCAACAATTATGACTATGCTCTTGTTGCCAATGGAGATTTTGAGCATACACCTGCTTGGCAGGAGATGTTTGGAATTAGGTGCTTCCAGGTCCATTTCCCATTTGTCTATCAGTTTGAATGTGGGAATGGCTGGATCTTTTGGGAGTTGGCGGAACATGGCTTCGTTGATGAAGCTCTTACCGTTGTTCACACACACTCGAGCGAGAACAGAGTCCTTCCCATCATTTAACTGAACAGGGATGAACAACTGCTCTCCAATTTGCTGAATATCAGCCAGGCTCTGAGCTGATTTCACATCTTTCTGGACTATAGGAGTGGGAGTGTCTGATTGTGGATTGGTAAAGAATTTCAGAGTGTTTCCTTCCAGTGTGGAATATCACCTTAAACTGGAAGGAAGGTTGATTTTCAGAAATAGAGAGGACCCCCCATCACCAGTCTGTTGTCCTACTGCTATCACTGTCACGTCTGGAATCTGGTTGTTCTGGAAGTGAAATTCTACTTGGTCAGATTTTTTTTCAACCATGTGGCAGGTGCCATTTAAGCTAACATGGTTGACACTCTGTTTTAATTTTATTGGTCGGCTAGTCTGGGTCCAGAGGACCTTGTTTACGCAATCTATTAGGGGTGACAACCTTCTCAGGAGGTCATTCCCTAGTAAACAAGGGGTGCCCTCTGGAGTCACTACTATGACCAGGTGTTTCACCTTGTGTCGCCCAATTTTGATGTCCAAATCTGCAGTCCCCTCGACAGGAATTTCCATCCCGTCAAAGTTCTGCAGCTGTCCAGGAAGAGAGGTGAGAGGAATACGGTAATTCTCCCCCCTTCCTGCATTTAGTTCATCAAAGGCCCTTTTGGACAGAAGGGTAGCTTGAGATCCAGTGTCCACCAGCGCTGAAATTGTACCCTGCCCCTGTACTTGTACCGGGGCATAGTATCTTGCCTCCTTCTCCTCAAGGGGGCACAGATAATGTACATTTTTGGACAACTGGTGGGCTAACTTTCTGGTTTTGGACATTGCTAGCAAAGAGATTTGGGCAGAATTCTGTGGAGAGCCTTGGGAATCTGAAAGAAAAATTTGGCAACTGGAGATCAGAGCCATTGTGGGTTCCCCTGGTTCCGGTTCTGGGCCGCCCCCCCCTTTTTGGAGGCAGTCACCAGGATGGGTTTGAACCAGGGGATTTTGGTATTGTCGGTTCTGGGATCAGGTGATGGGCGGCGGTAGCTCAGTCTCCACATCTCCCCAGTCTGAATTGACATTCCTTGGGACCCATTTTTCCTTGGGAGGAGTTCCCCCATCTCTGAAGGAGAAGATCCTTTTCCCAGGATCTTCTAAGGATCCCTCTCCATCAAATTGGAAGACCTGTACCTCCTCCACAAAGTGGGTCTGTTTGGGTCCTTTGTTTCTCCTACCCCCCTCTGCTCCTTGGGAGGCATGCTTTCAGGGGCAGGAGATTTTGTTTCCGGTTCCTGGTTTTCCAGGGGCTGTTTACAAGTTGGGAAGGAAGCTTCCTCCAAGGCTTTACACCCCCCTTTCCCTTGTGCCTCCTCCCTGGGAACCGGTGGGTTATCGGGGTGCTGCCCCCGTCATTGTTCTGGAGCACCAGGTCCAGAGTTTGGGGCATTCTGCGGTGGCATACTCATCTGAGGGTTCTGTTGAGCCCTCAGTATGTGACCCAGATCTCGTGCCATATTTTGGACCTGGCGCTCAAGTTGTGAAACCCGCTCAGGCTGATATGGGGCTCTATTTTCTCCCCTGGGCTGATCCCGGGAAGGGTAGCTATCCCTTCTCTGGTAATATCCCGGATTGGGAAGATTTTGGTACCCCTCCACCCTTGGCCTCCCCGCTCCCAGATTGGGTTGTCTGGGCTCAGGGAATTGGGGAAAGAAGGATGGATGATTTTGGGGCTGGAAATTGGGTGGATACCTGGGGAAAAAGTTCTGCCCAGGATTTGGTGAATTTCTGCCCTCCTGGGGGAAGTTAGGAGGGAAGTTCCCCGGGTCAGGTGCTTGGCTGGATCCCCCCCTTGGGCTGGAGGAGTCCACACATAACCCAGGATTGGTTGGTTTCCCTTGTAGCGGGGACTTACATAGTCAGGGGATCGGGGACCCCATTTGTGGGACTACCTCCTCGACTCCCTGTCTGTGACTGGCCCGAGGGCCTTCTGGGCTGTGAATTATTTGGTGCAGGCAGGTTTTTAGGCCCCCCATCTCTAAATCTAAAACGGGGGCAACCTTTACCTCTGCCACCTTGGCAGCAGCAGGGGTGCTGTTGGTTTTGGGGTTTTTTGGCACATTATTTTTATTTACGATGGGCTTCTGCACCTCATAGATCCGGGTATCCTGTTCAATGACCCAGTCTAAAGATCTTTTCTCATGAAAATCTCTCACGAGCTGGGTCATTATGTATTTGGGTAAGGCATGGAAAAACGTATTGATAAATTCTCTGCTATCCGTGCGCACCCTTCTGGTGGTCAGCGCAAAAGCCCGCTTTAATTCTTGCACAAACTCTTGTGGGGCCTGATCCTCCCCACATTGCAAATTGAAGGCTGCCTTGCGAGCCTCTTGAGGATTTCTGTGCACAGAAAAATGTTTCAAGATGGCCGCCCTGTATGTGGACCACCTTGAATGGTTTTGATCCTCCAGCCCCGCAAAGAAACAGGAGTATTCTGGTGAGAAGGTCCACTTTACATATTGAATACAGCTTTGGCTGTCCTTCAAATGGAAAGTCTCCATCATTTGCTCATAGAGCTCCAAGTGTTCACAAACGGAATACTTGGCGTTCTTATGATAAGGCGTGATGACACTCCTTATTGCCTTTATTTGTTTCAATGGGTCCTTAAGCAAGGCCCTTTTTGCCTTATTGGCCTTTTTGGTTCGGGTAACCCTGGTCCATTCATCCTCCACTCAGAAGCGCTGCTCCCAGAGGTGCCCGTCTGATCTTCCAGGTTTTCCCGGATTCTGCGAGCCTGGGAATGGCTGGCAGAATGTGGGGACCTGGTCTCCTGTGTCCTGTGACGCTCAGAGGAGTCTTCAGATCCCTCCTTGCTGCCAGGATTTGATGGGTACCCCCCCCCACTGACCTAACTGGGCAGAGGTTTTTAGGATGCCCTTAATGGGCCTACTCTCCTGGGGTTCCCCACTAAATTGCACTGTGCTTGGGTGCCCATACCCGGATGCCCGCCCCTCCATTCCTGGGTGGTACTGGCCTATGAGCCCCATACTTCTATCTGGATAGTAATCTGCCATCCCCGTGGCCCTGGGCTCATGTGCGCGAGGGGACATGGGGGTGGCAGAGTCCAGGGACTGGGAGAGATGAAGGCCTCTGGTACTAGGGCTCCTGAGGTTATGCTCAGGAGTTTCTCTTTCCCAGCGAACCTCATCTCGATCCGCCCCTGCTTCCTGTTGCAATCCAAGAGCCTGCGCTTTCAGTTCATCAGTTAAGGCCTTACTAGACTCTATCAGTCCCTCCTGCATGGCTACCTGTTGCCGGAGCCTATCATTGTGCTGGCAGAGAGCCTCATTCTCTCTCTGTGCCTCCTGATTGGTCCTGGAGTACTGGGCCAGTCTTTGCTGCAGGAGGGTTACCTCCTGAGCTGTGTCCCTATTGGCCTGCTCCTTTCTTGCCAGAGCCTCCTCCACCCTCCTGGTGTGATCTAGCAAGCCTTGATGATCTTTTTGGAGGTCACCCAGCCCCTGGAGGGCCAAGTGATTTTCTTCAATTTTTCTTTTTAAATGGCAGACTTCCTGGCCTAAGGTATCCCTTTCCTGACCCAGAGCCTGCATTTGTGACGCCAGGTCGTCCCTCTGCCTTTGAAAGGCACCAGCTTTCTGGCGTTCTTCATCAAACTCTGCCTGGGTATCCAGGTCTTTCAAAATAATTTATTGCTTTCCTCTTTCTCTCTGTCTAGTTGGATTTGCAGGGTGGCTACCTGCTCTGTGCATGCCCTGTTGAAATTGATCTGTTGCTCCAGCTTTTTCTGGCTCTGCATTAAGGAGTCCAAACTGTCTTGGTGCTCCTTCTGCAAAGCCAGAATTCTGGTATCCTGGTCTGTCTTTTCCTGTTGCAGAATATCCATGTCTTCTTTTATTTTAATGATATACTGCCTACTATCATTTTCTGACTCCTGGCTCCTCTGAAGCCTCTGCTCAGAAGAGACCAGGTCAGATTGGGCCTTTTCTAACGCCATATGTTGCCTATTTGCCAGATCTTGGCCTTCAGCACATTTGTCCTGCATGGCTCCCATATATAGATACAAATATGCCGCTATCCTGGCAATCTTATTATGTTCATCTTTGGCTTTAGGGGCCATATATAGTTCACTCAGGGCCACATGTAGGGAACCCTGATCTCCCCATATATCTGACCCTGTTTCAGTGACCTGTTGCGCCATTGCCTGCAACCAGACCGTTTGGTCCTGATGAGTCCACTCACCTCTCACAAATAGCTTATGTAAGAAGTGCTCTCTGGCTATTTTCATATCTACCAAGGTCGTCATTCTGGAATTTGAGTTCCTTCCTGACTTACAGAAGTTTGTATTTTATTTTGCAAAACAGACCGTTTCCTTAGAGCGTTCCTTTGAGGGATGCTTTCACAGTGTACAACAGCGTGGTGATCTAACCGGATATGTGTATCTGGTCAGTTGGCACACTGTATTAATCTGCACAAGTGGTAAGTCTAACCCAGAATATCCCGGCTCCAAGCCCCCACTTTTGTAAGCGATATTCAATCAACACTACAGCCAAGTCAATGCCTAGTCTGGGATGCTGAGGAACACCCTTATTGATGTATTTTTACATCCAGTTCAGTACTCTGGATGACAACCCTTGTATAACACCCCCTCTTAGAATCCCCCTGACCCACTGAGCCAAGAAGTAGGTTTGTATGCAAATTAAAAGGTTTATTTGGACAATTCAACAATATATATCTATCACACTTTATAAATAAATTGATAACTGATATCACACTTCAGAATATGACCGTGATCAACAATGGATAATGTTACAGGGGTATACTGATTTGGTTACTTAGGAGTAATGTAGAGGATGAGGTAGCTGAAAATGCTTGGTGGTTTCAAGGAAATGCAAGGTGGAATCAAATGTAGTACAGAAATAACTTGTTATGATTTTAGCAAAAGGTAATATGATCACTTTTTGTTTTGACAATTCACTCCCCCCCTATGCAATACAAGAAATGGAAGGAGAGCACACAGTCTTCAAGAATCCCAACAAATCACACTTTATAATGCAATACACAGTTCCAGTTCCCCCAGCAAGCTTAGAGAAAACAGGGATGAGTTTTAAACACAGGGGAATTACTTTAATGTGGTTTGCAATGGAAGTGAAAAGGTGCTAAAATTGCTTTAATTCCCTCTAGAGGTTCAGAGTAGGTGATGGCTACTTTATATTAGTTCGGGCTCACTTTAACAATACTCTATGAATGATTAGCAGATTGCAAACGAATTTTAGCAAAGAGAAGCAAAAAGCTGGTGATTTCTACAGATGAAGAAATCGCGCCAAATCGCAAATCGCAGTAAATTTCGCGAGTGCGTTTCTCGCGATTACGGAAAAAGTATAGGGAGTAGGAAGTCTATGTTCGTTGGAAAGCCTAGATTCTAAGCTTTCAGATGAAAGTTAAATCCCGTTCCTAGCACAAACGCTTCCGGAGATACGGATGATTTAATAAAGGTAGATTTTCAGATTTAAAGTAAAACTCAAAATGACAGGTGACAGCTTGCAGCTTCAGAATTGACAGGTGACAGTTGTGCAGCTTTACATATGACAGATGACACGATTTCTAGGAGGCTGTTCTAATTAGGTTAAAATAGTTTGGATTAGATTATTTTAACTAAGAGATTGAGTTCTGCACAGTTCTGGCGGATACTCACAATATATTTTGGGCAGGAATGGGCCTCGCCACGGAGCTGGTCAGGTTTTGGACTGGACTCCGGTTCTGGTCTCGGCACTTCACAGCGATCTGGGTCAGCTCTCTGGATACAGCGACCTGTGGTTCTCTGGATCTCTGGTCTGCTTCCGGTCTGGATCAAGTAGATTCTGGATGTAACACTGCTTTCTGGGTACTGGCAAAAGTTCTTGGCACAGAATTCAAACCGCTCGCCCGGCTGTTGAATAGTTTGGTTAGGTTTGCTGGATTCTGAAGGCCTGCTGAGAAGAGTTCTCAGTTTGTGGGTTTAGGCCCTTGCTTTAAGTTCTGAAGTAAATTTCTGGTCTCTGAAGATTGATGGATGTGAAGTCTGGAGTCTCCCGGCAGAGCGTCCCGCAGAAAATGGAATTCAATGTCTCTACCTGTCCCAGCAGTCTCTTTTTATGTGTTTTGAAAATGGGTGTGTGCGTGGCATAACTGAGCCTGCCCCTCTCTACTTGTCATTGGCCAGTTCCGCCTCTTTCCTTTCATTGGGGGGAAGAAATGGAGTGTCAGAGTGATGCTGTAGGTTTTATGGTCAGAGGAACCTCCCCTTGTCAAATTGCACACAAATCGATTTCTGATCCGAATACATATTTATCTATGTACCATTTTTCTCATATTATAGGTCCAGTTTACATATTTTCTGTACCACCAAACCTTCCGATCCCTGTCTTTGTACGATGTCGTATCCACTGATGACAGAATTCTCCCCTTTTCATCCAGATAACGACCTTTAAACCTTTCCAGATTTTACACAAATGTGCACCAGGGAGATGGGTTTCAGATGATAAAGTGTCAGATTTTTAACATGCATACATTTGGAGTGAGACCCTATTTTCCGCTAGCAACCCCCCAGAATACACCACAGGGTCCTAACACCTCTTAAAACGTGCACAGAAAAATCACAAAAATAATGATATTACTTATATAATTCTGACAAGTCCGTATAATTAATTATCCATCTTTTTTAAAATCATGCCCTGGTCAAAAAGGAGTGTGGCTTCCCACATCACAGGGTGGAATAACTGGTTTATCCACTTCCCCCAAGCTCAGCTGCTAGCAGAGGCACTGCCCCTCCCAGTTCTCCCACGAGGAAGCCACTTTACGGCCCCCCCAATATAACATTTGCCTGAGTCCAGGACAAGGCTTTGTTCAACCTCCTTCAGTCTGCAGGTCCCCTCCCTTAATTCAATCAGGGAGGTGTGATCTCCTTTTGGCGGGGAAGCGGGAGGCAGCCAGGCCTGGGAATGCAGTTTGATCAAGATTCAACTCCTGTCGGGGGTAGTTGTCAGGCAGAATTCAGCTAAATGTCACTTTAGTTCCCAGTTTAAATCAAAACGTACAATTTTTACATATACATTAAATAATTACTTCCTTCAAGTCATTTCAGAATATAGTTTTACATTGTGTCCACCTCTTAGCAAATCTTTCCTTGGCCTGGTTTTGGTTCCTCTGTTCAGTTGTACACAAAAGTCTGGTGGTTTTAAAATGCCGGCTTTCTGATAGTGGTGAGTATAGGTATTGCAACCATTTTTGGGATTAAGAAAATGAATTCCCCACAGTTCTGGGTTGCTTTTGGCAATCAGCATTGCCATTCCCAATGGTTTCAGGCTACCCACACCTCTAAAGTAGACAAAGGCCTCAGACAGGGCTGCGTATTGGCACTGATGCTGTTTTGCATCTATATAAATGAGATCATTGATGTGCTTACAGCTTAAAGTGTGTATCCCCCTACGCTGGGACTCAATAGGACTCTTTCTTGCTGACAACGCAATCCTGTTAGCTACAACATGTTAGGCAAAGTTTGAATGCAGTACCCTTTGAGAACCACAAACAACTATGACTACAGTTATTAGGCAACCCAACCTTTGGTATAAGCTTGTACTACACCTTTTTGGTAGTGTGTTGAGCAGCCAGGCTTATCTCAAGAGGGGAAATGTGAGCTGTAGTGGAGTTAAACAAAGATTCACAATTACAGGTATTCAAATAAACTCTTACACTCAAGGTTTCTTGCATAAACAATTAATAATATATTTATCAGTCAGTTATATAGCCTCCGTCAGAAGGGAGCAATAGAATAGTAACACACACATTTACTTCAATACTGTACACTTTGAGTTTTTGAATTGGACAAGGCCCTTTTGGGATGTCCCACAGACACAACCTACACCCACAGGTGACTTTAGTAACAAGGGTGCTGGGGACATTAATACCTTACTGTTGGCATTCAGAATACTATTTAAAAGTTGGTAAAAGGCAAAGGTTATTAGCGCACAAGAGACCACAAATATTCTTAAGCAGTGGATATACTTTTAGAGTTTACTAGACAAGTCATTCAATTCAATAGTCTAAGTCAAAGTCAATGGGCCAGACTTGGATAGGATGAAGCAATTCTGGTAAGTGATGGAAAAGTCTTTGCACAAGTTCTTAGGAGTCTTTGATGAAAAAAAAAATCAAATGTAGGGCCACAAGCTGATTAGACTTGTGATTTGTGGAAGTTACAAGCACTTCTGCAGTAAGAGGCAAGTTCTCTTAGACTTGTTTTACAGAACCTTGGTAAAGAAGAAAAGATGCAGCTGATGACTTCTGTTCCTGTGCAGCTCTGGAGATCTCGCTGTTCCGGGGCCTCAGTCGTGGGGACAAGAGGGAGGATGTCGGGGGACTCCTGCACTGCACCAGTACTGTCAAAACTGGCAACCGGCAAACTTTACTTTCAGTGGCTGTTTCGCGTTTCAGCTCCTTGCTGTACAGCAATAAGCGTGGTTCCTCGCAGCCAAGGTGGACTGTCCTTGCTTCTGGGGTCCTGCACTCTGCTGAGGGGACTCAGGCCTGGTCAGTCCTACCTCGTGGGAGTCTGCAGGATCTTCCAAAAGCTTTAGGCCAGCTTAAAAGTAACTCACACAATCTGGTGTCCCTCTCAGTGGCTATGCGATTCCTGCAGCAACTCTGAGGAAATTCAACCAGCTCCGAGATAAGTATCCAGGTGGCTTACTTTGGAGTTGATTGGTCCCACCAACTCATAGGGAGAAGTCGTCCTTGTAGGGGCGTCTCTGTCGATGCAAACTTGGCAAGTAGTCACTGCATCAGGGCTTCACTGCATCTGGACGACTTCACTGTGGCACTGCACTGAAGGCACTTTGTGACACATTTGTAAAAGATGATGCCTATGGAGTAGGTTAGGCTCCATAACCAAAAGAAACACAGTGTATAAAATCACATTAAAATACATGAGAGAGTGGGAAAAGGGTCTCACTCCCTCCAGGTAAAAAAATAAAGTCCTCAATATCCAGAAACGTTTCTGGGGTTCTCTAAGGTGGAGGGAATGAGCAACTTTTTGAGAATTCTCCCTAACACAGCACTTTCTCGGTTTAGCAAAACACTAGCCATTTTCAATGAAAAATTCAAGACCTTGGGCCTGGAGATAAATGTTGGCAAAACCAAGTCCATAGTATTCCATCCTAATCACACCAAGAGTTATAGATTGGATATAAGTATTGATGGCAGGAGATTAAAACATGTCCTGACCTATGACTCTTTGAGCAAAAGGTTCTCAGCAAATTGTCTATGGACTGCCCAGATTGACATGAGCTTGAGCGCCACCATAGCCTCTAGCACAGAGGCAGCACAAACCACACATCCCCTCAAGGGTTTTGGGCACTGTACTAGTAGGACACACACAGGACACTGCAACCCCTGTGGGAAAAAAGGGTTTGGGAATCATTGGTTGGATGGGTACGTGGTGTAGGGAAACTGGTCTGTGGGTCAGAATACAACATTGGACGGGTAAGTGGGATTAGGGTAACACTGTTCCTCAGCTTCTGTTCACCACCCTTGAGTGTTTTCGGAGATTCACAAACCACAATGGTAGATCAATTATTCTTAAATTGAATTACCACACTGTGGACTCAGACTGCGTACCCACCCAGTACAACGCACTCACTGGGGTAACAATCCACATGGTAGGCAACTTAAAAAGCAACAGTTACTCCACGTAACCCTGCCCTTAGAATAGGTGTTTAATCACACTCTGCAAACAAAATCACATTAACAATCATGCACGATTTTAGGGTTAGAACATTAGTACTCAAACGAGCAGTAAGGCAGAGCACTTAGCTTTTGTCTTAGTCTGTGTCACACAGCCAAACTCCGATTGAGGTCTCCCGTGCCTGTGTTTTCTGCTCAGAGATGCAAAAAAGGTGCTATTACTTCATACCTTGTACTTAGTCAGGTACACCACATGCGTTATCATACACCACATTGCAGTGTGTTCTCTCCCCAAAGTTGCAGAGTACCTGAGAAGCCGTGCTGGATAACCGCACCTGGTGTTTATGCCCAATACCGCCGAGGGCAAGGAGTGAAGGCAACCCACCCTGAACCTTTCCGTCGCTTATCTTAATGGAGTGAGGGGCAGTGGCTGGCTCTTGATGGGGAGTGGCACCTCGCACATGCCCAACGATAACTGAGCCCCCATGGTCTGCTTCCGCGATTCCCGATTCCTCGAGCACAAGCACTGCAACAGAGATTTGACGTCAGCGTGATGAGGTCACCAAGATGGCCACTTTTTTGTAGTTCTCTGTGCTGTGCATGACTGGGGCTTGTAGTCCCTGTGGCCTTGCTCCGGAACAGCTGCATAGTGTTTTTAACTGCAAATGGGGCACAATAAAAGACTAATGGGCGTAATGGTTGGTTTTGATGGAATAGCCTGATGATTACCACCCTGTAGTATTGCTGCAACCAGGGGTGCTTGTCCAGCTTGTCCACCGCTAGCCTGCTGGTACTTGACACAGATAGGAGAAGCTAAAATTGTTTTGGAAAGAAAAAGCAGGGAAGTGTCAAGGTTTGCATACAGGCATGGAAGTTAGGGCGCAAAGTCGGCAATAGAGATATACAAAATGCAAAATACAAAGCAACATATGGGGCAGAAATGTGGGGCCATGCTAAAACCCACAAACTAGTCACTACTGAAATTGATTTTCTCGAAAAAGCTACTCTGGCTCCCTCAATTAGCCCAAATTCCACAGTACATCTGGAAAGTGATACAAGCCCACTTGCTGATGAAATAGCAGTAAGGCCTGTGTTTTACTGGATCAGGCCATTATGGGTGTCTTCGGACCTCACAAAATAAAAAGAAGCCCTTCTTGATATAATGACCCAGGAGGGCGGTAGAGCATTGCCATGGTTGTAGCACATCAATTCCACACTTGTCTGGCTTGATTTAGGCCACCTTTAGCACAGCCCCCTTGACATGAACGCTGACACCAAGATGCAGCTCTCACTTCGATTAGAACCAAGATAGAGGCATCATGCACAAGGCTTTCAAATGGACCTTCATGCTGGTCAAGCAAAGTGGACTTTGGGTACGAGGATTACGTGGATGTCGTCACACCCTCATATGCATGCTCACTGTTTATTAAATTCAGAATGTGTAACCAGAATATGGCAATGTTCACAAAATCATGAAACCACACAAATAGAGCAAGCCCAGTTTGTGGATTAAGGGAAGAGACAGTAGAACACTTTGTACTTCTCTGTCCCTTCTACAGTGACCTTAGAGTCCTGTATCTCAAACCAATTATAAATTGCCACAACATCTACAGTGTTAAGAATGCTATGATAATGTGCAAATTAACACACGATTATAATGTGGTATACTTTGTAGCCAAATATATCCATCAAGCCTGGCTAAAGAGATGTTCAACGATGAAGAATAGGAACCAAAAAAGGACTTAAGTGTCTAACATGATATTCATAACTTAACCGATTTTCTCTGCAACCAACACCAGTGTTTGTCGTTTAACACGATTAGCTTGTTAGCTACAGTACTTTCTGTGCACTTCGTATACCGTTCACTTCCGTCTATGCAATGCAACTGTTAATTTTTGAGTGATTAACTTTTAACTCAACTTATGTCAGAGGATTCTTAAGTATGTACAGTGTTTAAATCTTTTGGAATGGCTTTTAATCATTCTACAAGTCAGTATTGTTAACCTGATGACTTTAAGTTGAATAAAGGTATTTAATGATGATATTCTTACCCAAAAAACAATTATTATTATTATCATCATTATCTTTATTGGGGTATTTATTGAGTGTAGACCTAGCTTCGGGAAGAAATGGAACGCTATGCAATTATAAGCGGAAGAAAAAAAGGAGCATGGAGCTAACAGGGGACAGGGGAGGGCGAGGGTGAGCAATTGGCAGCAATGGATCTACAAGCTACCGGGTGGCAGACAGTGGAGAGCAGATCACTGAGTCTCAAGTAGGGTGGGGAGTGCAGGGTGTGTGGACCTAGGTGTTAAGGAGGAGCCATTCCTTGAAGAGTAAGTTCTTTAGCTCTTTCCTGAACTGTGAAGTGAGAGGTAACATCTGATGTTTATGGGGAGGAGGTTCCAGAGTTTTGCAGCGTCATGGGGAATGCTATTAGTGAGTCAGGATTTCCTGGCAAAGTAGACAAAGGGAGAGCTCCTCAAGAAGACCCTAATTCAGCTCTCCTTGACCTCTGTCTGTAACTTTACAAACCATACAGAGAGAAACATTCCAAGCTTCAGCAATACAAAATCAGCACCTGAGACTGACATCATTCTAGTCAGGCTGCATGGATGGGAATCTTACATACACTTTAAAATCTAAGAGAGTGGGAGATGCCCACAATCTACTTAAAATATGTATCTACAATATTCAGCCTAAAACAATACAAGATCAAGATTACCAAAACCATGCTCCCATCATTCTGAATAGACAAGACTTCGATAGTCAGCAATAGTAGTTCAGGAGTTGGGCAATTGGCTGAAAAACCATTATCACCAAGAAATAATTGCTCCATTTTTGGCAACTAAGATAAATATACTCAGAAACAAAATCACCCTGTTCAGCATTATAGTAAATGTATTAGGAAATTGAAAACTTGTATCAAAAAAGCTTAGGACTTCAATAATTTCCCATGAAATGTGGATGTTTAAACATGTGCTAAGGGCAGCAAACAAGTTAATCTATGCAATGATCGGCACGGGTGGTGTTTTGATGAGGAATGTCAAAATGTCCATGGAGAAAATACAATAGGCAGTCGAGGCAACTAGAGATGCATGATAGATACAATTGGTAATGCACATGTACAAGGCTTTATGCACAAAGAAATAGAAAGACTGTCAGAGGTTTAAATGCAGAGAGTTCACAAAAGCAGCAGAGAAAAATAACCCAACAGTTTTGGACCATGATAGCATAAGGCATAGCAAATGATGACACCAACATTGAAGCAAAACTCACAAAACAACAATGTGGTGAGTACTTTCTCCTAATTCTCAATGGCCCATTAGCCAACTGATACAATTTTTATTTATTTATTGTGCATGTGTTAGGCACTTATACAGAGAATCAGGCTAATACATATATAATAACAGATTGTTACACACTTGTACTGCGCCACCTCAGTAAATAAATGAAATTTAGTCACACATGATTTGGAGCAATTTTTTATTTATTGACTCCATTGCCCGTTTGTTGTTAACACGTGTTTCAGCATCTCAAGGGCCTTTTTCAAAACAATACCTTACTTGTGGGCAAATTAGATCCTTTTTAGTACATTCGAGATTCAGTTTCGTGAAATCACGGGTTAATCCATGTTTCCGTGTTGTGTCACAGTCCCTCGCGTCAGCACCAGTCTGAATCTCGAAAGTACTAAATCATGTGTGACTAAATTTCATTTATTTACGGAGGTGGCGCAGTACAAGTGTGTACCAATCTGTTATTACTTTGAACCAAGGGAAGGAGGGGATTGGTCCTTCCCTAAACCAACACACCAACGCGACACCAGACCAGGAGGTATACTAAGGTTGCTGGCATAAGTAGCTGCACCCAGAGCAAAACCCCAAATCCAATACCATTAATACATATATAAGCCCACAACATTAGCCTCCTCTACACCATGCTCTCCAGAACACACTAACAAATAAGAAAAATAAGATGTCATTAAGGGCTTCTCCAGCATAAAATAATGAAGACAGATGAAATAATTGTAATGTCTGTGAATAGAATCTTTGAATAACTTGGTGCATGTCAGACCAGAAAAGAAGATGCGTTCTTGGGTTTTAGGCATTGCCTAGTGCCCTGCAGAAAGGTGGGAGCCCAAAACAAAAGAGGTGATGGCTGAAAGGGTTGTAATACATCTTAACCTCCAGCACAATTCTCGGTAACCCTCCAGACTATCTCTCATCAGCCCGCCAACCAAATACAGAAATTGGAAAGATCATATGCAAATCAGGTTTGGTCCCACCCCAAAATGGGCAGCCAAGCCCAAACTGCTTCGTCATATCTCTTGTACATGAGACCACCTGCAACCCCAGACATGTTGGAGCCTCATTGGGCATCATCAGTGAGGTGTAACTTGGGTCTCTAGACCCAGTAGACTCGGGTCCCAGGTCTGGGCATAACTGTCCCACTTGAGATGACTATAGCAAAACAAAAGAGGTGATTGCTGGAAGGTTTAGAATACATCTTAACCTCTGGCCTTATTCTGGACAACCCTCCAGCCTTTCATACTTCAGCCTGCTGAGCCTTTTACAGAAAGGGGTAGACCATATGGAAATCAGGTTTGGTGATTCCCCTAAAGGGGCAATCCAGACTTAACTGCTTGGTCATGGACAATTGACTTGTTTTATACACCCAAATTCACCAAAATGTATTTCACTAAATTGCATGATTCAGTAGAAATGGAAGACGTTGGTTTAGATATATGAATGGGTTGGAGAGTCTGGTGTCCTTACTCTAAATCTTAATTACAAAGAATATAAATTATAGACTATAAAGCCTTGCATTTTTTGTCACTTTGCTTTATTTATTCATGTATACATTGTTATTGTTTCTCTGATTGTTCTGCCCTGAAGTACTGAGGATAATCATTGTGTGCTCACTGTACACAATGAGCAATGAGGTCTCGGGAGGATAGCTCAGCGGCAACGTGCTTATCTTGGAAGTAAGGTGACACGGAGCAACAAAGCTTTGATTCACGGGTCCGCGCTTAGAAATCTCTGGGTATAAATAACCTATCATATCATATCATATGGACTCATTGTGGACCCCTGACCCCACTCCTGAGATATAGCCTTGTCCACTCTCCATGCTATATTAATTGGTCTGGCTAAACTCCCAGAGTTTCTCCTGTTCAATGTAACTAGGGTGGCCTCCTAATTCTGCCCACCAGGCCAAAGTTTAGAAATCCATTTTAACATGCTCCAGTTATCAAACCCTTAACATTCACACCTCAATATGTATCTGAACTTTCAACTGGGTTCTCCAAGGTCTCCCTGCAGTTATATTGCTAAGTGGCTATGGGGAAGAGAACTGCAATACCCCTTTGTATTTGAAATCACACCTTGGTGGAGATGTCAAGCATGCAGGTTCCAACTCCTTCCACCCTTTGCGAGAAACGTCGGGTAGTGGCTGGCTCTACCCAGTCCATAGCTGTTCACCCATCACACATACTTGGATGATGAGTTCACTCAAATCACTGCATTCCAATGTATTGCAAGGGTACTGACTGTCTGTCCCCATGGACAGGTGATGGCAGTTAGGCAAAGGATAGGACCTGTGTCCCTATTCTCTGGCCCACATATTGGACTTCGCCAAACTGCCTGCTGGCACCTTTACTCTGGACCGCAACTCCACCACCTGAATCTCTCATTGACAATATTTCCCATTCTTGCCACTATATAGATATTATTTCTACTTCAGTTATTGCGTGAACATTAATTGTAAAACAGTCATATCATTTGGTATCTGGCCACTACCTGAATATAATTGTTAATCTGGCCATTGCCTGCATATTATTTGTAATCTTATAATTTCCTGCATATCATGTTTAATCTGGTCACTGCATCCAAATTATTAGTAATCTGATTGTTGCCGTATATTATTTGTACTCTTAGATACTTATGCCAACGTATTAGATTTCTTTGTCAATCAGCCCCACCCTTAACTTCATGATCTTAACTATTCATTCTCCATCCCTCCTCCACTAGGCATGAAAAAGGCAGAAACTCATACATGACTCCACGGTACCTTCTCCTGACCAGGTTAAATTACCACTTGATGAATGCATACAACACATTTTTCTAAGAATTCAACTCAGCACTGTCTTCACCGCTTGAGCACTGCTAACCTCTCTCTCCTTTACTCCCTCTTGCTAACGCTCAAATCCCGGATCTCCTCAGAAATCCAAAGGATGACAGCAAACCTGCACCTCAACGTTCACCATTCACATTAAACCTACTCTCCTCTTGCCCATGTCACGTACAAGGTGCTCTAGACAGTGCTATGCCCACTTATTATGATGTATTACTATGGCAAAGTGATTAGAGTTAGAAAAAGAGCCATGCGCAGAGATATACAGAAAATTTGATCCAAACAGTGCTACTTGCCCAATACTCTAGCTATTGTAAAATCTATTAAAAACAAATAATGAATCGGGTACACTGGCGGTGTGCTTCCTGTAGGGGTGCAGAATGGCAGAGAATGATTGGTATTTTGAATTCAAGAAACTCAAGAAGTTTTATGGAAGTTATTGGGTGAAGCCAAAGGAAATACAAATAAGAAGACCCTAGATCCCATAAGTGAGACACATTGGTGTGAACATTTATCCAATTACCCAGGTCATAAGACTATAAAGAAGGTATTGAGGTCTGGAAAGATACCATGCACCTGGCAAACAGCGATTTGAATTCCTGCTTAGTTAAAAAGGGGGATCTATCGATATCTGGAAATTATAGTCTCCTGTCTATGTTAGACAATACAGGGAAGCTTTTTGCCACATTTAATCTTCAGGACAGGCATGAGGATAACACAGTATAGGTGAGGTTGGATGGCGAGGAAGCCTTAACTAGGCCAATAATCATATTAAGGGATGCTAAGCAGGACTGTGTCCTGGCTGCCTTGCTCTTCAATCTGTACCTCGCAGATTTGCCAAAGTGTTTGCGGATGCTTTAGGGTGCCCCCCAAAGATAGATACTTATCATTGTGCATGCCTGGCAGACGCCGATGACCTTGTGATCCTTGAACACACTTTTTCTGGTTTGGCAAAATTAGCCAGAGAACTGTGAAAATCTGCTGAATAAAATCACCTGATTATAAATACGAGTACAACTCAGCCTATACTATTTAAGGTGGAAAGAATAATAAGACCCAGACTCACTATTGAGGGGGTTGTCATTGAATACACTGATGAGTATGAATATGTTTGTGTTGAGCTAAAATCCTGGAAGGGCTTCGAGGAGTGTATCAACTCCACAATAGAGAGGGGATACAGTTAACTTCATTGATTGCTCAATTTGTTAGGCATACAGTTGGCTTCACTTTGGAGGGTGCTAGGTGTTTATACCTGCGGTGTTTGAGCCAAGCTGTATTATATGGGCTGGAAAATGTAACCATTTCTAATCTGCCATGGCTACAAGAAATTGAGGGCTGTTTTTGGAGGAAACTTCTGGGTCTTCAAACATGTGTACCAATGGAAGTAATATGGCTACAATTGGGCCTTATAACCTTGGAAACTACAGTGTTGAAGAAATGTCCCTTAATATATATTAAAGCCATTCCTAACCCTCATGTCAGTTATTATACTCATTGGGTGTGGAGATTGAAAACAAATGGCGGGTGAAATATGAGGAGACAATAATAAGGTTATTTGTAAACACTGATTGGAGATTAGAGCAGAGATAAATTGCTGTATTTTAAGAACCAAATGAAATTGGAATCAGCCAAACATGTAACTGAATGTAGTAAATTGGGACCAACGTACATGCGCTACATGCGTGATCAAGTTCACAAACTGAATTCAATTAAAGACACATCATCGTGGAGGTACTGTCTGAATACAAAGAATAATGCCCTGAACATGGCACTTTATAGAGTATGGCTGGTGGTATCACAACATTTGAATTCATGAGCTGAGAGTGTATCCTGTGAATTATATTTATGAAGAGGACAGATTGAAGAGGAATAATCACAAAGCCTGGCAATACAATATAGATAGTACAGAAGTAGTTAAGCCTGGAAAGAACCAGTACTTGCAATGATAATTTAGTAGCAGAAAAGATAAGGTGATGAATTTTGTGAATATTACACCACTGAATACAACAAATCTAAGTTGCTGTTAGGATGTGATCCCGACAAGCGAATTGGTTATTGAAAATGAAGCCTGAATTAAGAGCAGATTTTGAAATGGGAAGTAACAACGGATGAAAATAAATGAATACATCGGAAGATACTATGGAAGATGCTGCAAAGAAAAGGCTTTTAGATTTTTTATTTAAACAGAGAAAGTTGGAGACCATCCATTAGTTAATGGCATATAAACAAGCAGACACACGCTGATGAACATCATTAGTAAAGGAAGGAAAGGAAAAGGAAAAGCAAAGATTTGGAGCGCCATCTGCATAGAAATGAGCTTTAAAGCCAAAATCCAGAATAAGAAAAGCAAGCAGAACAGTGTGGAATATGAAAAGAAGAGGCCCCAATACTGAGGGCCTCATTACGAGTACGGCGGTAGGGGGTTAACGGCAGCGGTAAGGATGCCGGTGCCATTAACCCTCTACCGCCGCATTCCGAGGTCCCTTAGCGGGTCCCTCTAAGGGCAGCTGTTTTACCAGCCACCCTTAGCGGGAGCCGCTACGGGACCAGGGAGCTAATAACGGGCCCGCTATTTGCCCTATGGGGGCTCGAATGGGAATGGGGAATGGTTTTCAGAATGGGGATTTACCGAGTCCTCCAAGGTTGGAATGAGCCGGTAAATCCCTACTCCGACAACCCGGACCCGGACACGAGTTTGGAGGCTGTCATGGCGCTAATGGCTGCCTCCAAACTCGTAATTAGGCCCTGAGTCTTAGAGGACCCCCAAACGGAAGAAACTGAAAGCACAAGTTTTCACCTTTCCAAGAAACTGATAAAGAACAGTTAAAAAGATTAAATAAAAACCACTGAAGGAAACAACCAGAAAGGAATGGTTATCCATGCACAAACACTCCATATTCAACCTTTTTGTTTACTGTTTTTAAATCTACCCACAGCCACTTGCAAACCACATCACATTCTAGAAGACAGCCTGATGTCCAACCTGTGCATGAAGGCTGGTTATCAAGAAAACCATCACAATTATTTGTTTAGGTAGAAATCTAATAATGACAATGAGTAGTATTATACTCTTCTTCGCCCATGATACAGTTTATAAAATGAAAGTTAAGCATTAATTACAATGTAGAAATAGGGAAAAGGGCTAAACACTCATTTCAGGTGATCTCCACTCCTAAACGCCCCTACCACCACCCCCTTTTTCGGGTATCTCTTGAATGTATCATGTATTCACAAAAATGGGTAGATGTATCTGTGCTCTTCATTATTAGGCCTGGGCTATTTTTCTCAAAAACGACCTGCGGGCCCCTTCAAATCTCCAAGTAAGATTCGCGTAGGTTTGATGATTGGTATGGATTTGTCTTCCAGGCTGAATCTCTCTGAATCATCTCCTGGTAGACCCATAAATATACAGAGAAGAGCAGTGGAAGTTCAATCAGGTTCTGGTTGATTCTTGGCGAATAAACATGCACAAACGAACTTCAAAGGCTGTGAAAAAAGGAAGGAAAGTTTAGGGAAACTGGAGGGGTGGGAGTTAGGGTGAATTAAGGGGTTAGCAAGAGAACATGGACTCCTTTGTAACTGTGTATGTTATCCAGACAGAAAGGCACATTAATGCCTGCAGTAATATAGTTTAAGAGGTTAAGGCTCCCGCTGTTGAGATATATGTTTAGTAGCCTACAGGTCCCAGGTCTGAAAATGGGTACAAACAACTCAGCTGTTCATCGTTCTGAAGTTGATGAAATTATTACAACTGAAGTGGGAAACTGTAAAATTTCATGTCAGTCCGGCAGCGTCAGTCACAAGTCAGTCAGGCCTGGGGCTGCATTTCATTGTTTGGAGCTTGATGCATATAGTCATATAGTATAAAGGAGGTGTATAATGTTTCAATATGGAGAATTCATAACATGTATGGACGTCTGAAAGGCCTACAGGGCTGAGGATGAGTCAAACATTGATTCAATGTGCATGAAGATCTATCCTGCTGAATTTGCTTCCATTAGGACAACTCAGGTTAATTGATTTATAACAGGGATCCTGGGTGACTGCAAATCATTAAGTTCAGACAGGACAGTAGGGCGAGGCAGATTTAATTACATGTCAAGCATTCATGACGCAGACTTTTTCATTCATTGGTTAAACGAATAGCATTTAGTCTTTTAGTATTGAACTGTCATGAGCTTTGTACCAAGGCAAAAACACATCACATATTTTAACAGTAGGTGTTTTTTTCCCCCAAAGATTATTTTTTGTCAGCTGAAAACAAATAGCAAATGTTGACTTTTGCATTAAAGAAACAGCCAGGTGCAAACCATTAGTTAGAGAATCTGATTACTGTTGTCATCCCTGACAGGACAGCGTTTGACCTTTTCCATTAAGTTTATTCTCTGCTCTGAACATGTGCTGACAGGAAAGGGTCTGACCTCTTCAAAGCGCTATTTACAGCAACATTTCATCCGCATGAAATTGTCATGAACTTAACCTGAATCTATCATACACATCTCCTAACAGTTTGGGGTGCACTGCAAATCCTGAATTCAGTGCAAATTCGGGGGATACATGCTTCGGGACTAGTGTATTCACTGAGGTTTACTAATTGTCTTGTACAGCATCAATCCTAATGCAATTATTACACAATACGCATTGCATTGCAATTAATATTCTTTGACCACCGATACAAAAATACTCTCTTTCCTTTACAAACCTACCCACAACTCGGCTAGGAGTGTTTTAAAAAAATCACCACTTAATAAAACCCCACGTGTGGCGCTACATCAGCTCATTATTCAAATGTTCTTTTGCAACTACATTCATTGATATAGGCCGTGACCCTTTGCTGCCTAGAACTGCCACTACCATGCGCATATCAACATAACATATTCTACGATTCTACGTATGTCATTGACTTCAGTATATCTTCAGTAAAAATGTTACATTCTTTTGCCCTTTGTCTTGATCCTTTTTGTCTTTTGCACACAGCTTCCCATGCGTTTAAAACATGTGTTGTGCCTGGTGCCAGATCATACTAAAGAAGACTTTAGCCACACTTTATATGTATGCATTCCTTTACTTGGCTGCGTCCCCTCCCATAGGCCCAGGGGCATACGTTGTATCCAAACAAGACGGTGATTTCTGGCTATATTCCCGACCCACTCGATTGCCTGTCGTGTTCCATAGTCCTCTAGAAGAAAAAGGGTAAGGACAAAATGTGAACACTTAGGGCGACTGTGATTTAGAGATCCCTATTTCCTGAGACTTTGATGATAGCACATGGAATGTCAGCTTGCATTCTCATGACGTCACTCTCTGACCCAGATGCTGAATCAAGCCATTACATTTTATGTGTCAAACTCTTACTATTTCTTACAATTGTAATGCTTAAAAAAGAAACACATACTAGTTATACAACTCTTGAAAAATGCAGTGAAAAACACTTGCATGTCTTATTTTGTGTTCCGCGTAGATGTCCACAATGAAAACCCCAAAAAACGAAAGTACAGCAACCGGCCTGCAACTTCTGGACGCAGCAAAAGCGTCCATGTTTGACTTCCCTTATGCCTTTAAAGATATTTTTGATATGCTGCAGTACTTGCAAAGTAAACATTTTGTATAGCCCCTTTTTAGCATGGTACAGTCGTTGAAGCCACTATTTCTTGAATTCCCACGGCATGGTTGATTATGATACCACATATGTGCAGATCGAATGCTGTAGCTATGACAAATGTTAATGCCACAGTGTGAAATGCATTTACATACATAGTGGCACTGAGACAATCTGCAACCCGTAATGAAGCAGAAAGAGTGCGCATGTTTTACTCTAAACCTAAAATAATACTCTGTTTTTATAAACAAACAAACAGCAAAAATCAAATGAACTTACACGTATAACTTTAGAAACTGATATCCAGAGCATGGTGTTCCCCTCCCCTATCTCATGACATTTACAGAAATATGGAATGCCACACATCCTTTTAATATAAACTTCAGGGACGTTTCCAAAATAGCAGGGGTAGCGGAAGTGGCATCACTCATATGATGAGATCACAGAAAGTGATCTCATATAATCTTTGAACTCAATGACATCCCAACTTTAGAAAAGTAAATTACAAGAGGTTTCCTGGCAAAACCCAGTTGTCCATGCCATGAATCATAGTTACAATCAAATGTAACCTTGAGGAATGTTCCAGCAAAGGGAAATAGCGAACAAAGACATGTTTGAACGTGTTTGGTGAGGAAGGATAGCTCAGGGGCAACGCATTCAGCGCAATACAGGTTTAAATCCTGATCCTGAGCTAAGTGTGTTATAGTAGTAGAATTATAATTATAATAACATACAACTGACAGAAAAGTCATGAACCTTTTTTTTATAGAACCACAAAGAAAAAGAGCTCGAACTGCTTATAGTTGTTGTTCTCTGTATATTTCATCTAAGCAATAAAAGAACAAGCAAGGATGGAAACCAACCTACTTTTGGAGTGCTCTTTTGATGTTACAGTATAAGAAAAACTGTGAATGAACCTTTGAATGTAGGAATGTGATTGGTGAATGGGCCAAAATGTTGTGTAGAGATAATTTAGCATAGTAATTATTTATAGAGACTTAGAGATGGAGCATACAAAGTCTGTGTAGCTTTTTTATATGGTGATTCAATTTAAAAAACACACACATAATGTTCTATCTATAGGGCACATGTGATATTAGCCAATTAAAACATAGATGTTTGAATATGTATCAGAGACACAAAAGTCAAACATACCGTAAAGGACTGTGTTGTATCCTTTAAAAAAAGGGCGGATCTGTTAGACATGTGATTTTCATTTTATTCCCCCAAAAATGTTCATACGAGCAAACATTTTCCATTCCATTGGGAGGATGCTAGTCCACTCCTTCGTTTAACTTGGCATATGGGACTTGTAGTCCTGGATTTTTCCATTATAAACCCAGGACTTCAAGCCTTACAATGCAAAGTTCAAACAAGGACTGGGCTATTTTCTCGGGAATACATTGGATACTGTTGGCATGTATGAATCATTTTATGTTCAACCCCAGGATCTTATCTGGAGCACTGCTCTGATGAATCCCCGATTTCTAGAGACTTGTGGGTATGAGTGCAGGCCATCTCGACTGTGTGTGTGTGTGGAGAGGGATCAGAATCTTTGTTAGCGCTCTTATATGTCGTCCATGCACGGCCATTGGAGTGAGGGGTGAAATGCGCCACTGCCAAGACTGAGAAATCGAGGTTTTGATCAAACCCAAGTGGCATCCAGCGATCTTACTCTTCTGCTGTTTAGATGAACTTAGTACCCTCCTCCTTACCTAGTAAACATCTGCCACTTTTTCAGAGGAAGCATACATGCCAACATGTGTGTGAACATAAAATCCGAAATGCTTCCACCATGCACATTAGTTTCCTCTCTCTCTCCCCCTGCACATCTCCCTACAGACACTACATGACATCATGGCCGAACCTTTCAGGAGTAAAACCATCCATTATACAGGAATACACACGTAATAAGAAAAGGAGGTACAGGGCTGCTGTAAAAGGAAAGCCTCTTTATTCGACCAAAAGGAGAACACTAATAGAGGTGGGGTCCCTGAGAAACATCATACTCATTTATAGATTAACAGCAAGTGGCTACAATTCCCCTAAGGATCTAGGCTCGAATCCCAAGAGGCAGGAAGGATAGCAGAACACTGACATAAACCAGGCCTTTGCCGTAGCATATGTTCCAAATATGAAGCTTTTAATTTCCCCAGACTGCTAATTTATCCAGCTCCTTCGATCGTATTTACTTTTATGCTCGCTACAAATCGTTTCCTCCCTTCCCCTGTCTGCGCGTGTCCCTGCAGTCTGAGAGTGGAACACTAACTTTAAAATGGAGGACGCCCGGAAATGATTAATCACGGACAAGACCATTTCTCTCTATAAGCAATTCTCCATCACAGCCGTGTCTATAGAGAAATCAATACCTTTCAGAACTTATAATAGGCAGTGATGATCAAAACGGCTCGTTCTCAGGGACAACATGAAAATTGCCTCCTTGACAGATGAAACGGGCATCGGGTTCGCCGCACAGTATGGAGACTGCTCAAGCTTCCAGAACACGCCGGCCTATGATACCTGCCTGGATTTTAAATAAGCTGCTGCCGGAAAGATTCACTAAAGGTACGTTTTGTGATATTGTGTAAGTTGCACGTGAGGAGTATTTAATTAGATTTCCCACTGCATTAACAGCCGCTGACTGTCAGGACAGTAATAGAGGCATGTGGAGAGAGTCCGCGTTTAAGGATTACATGCATGTGTGTTTTTGAATTAATTACAAACCTTTACAATTCAAATTCAACTCAGCATATCAAAGCCAACAATAAAGTTAAAACATTAAAGAATGAAAGAGAGGAACCATACAGATAAAAAGGGCAGAAAAAAACAAGAGCCCCATATAATGTTCCTGTTTAAAGAAAAAAGGAAGACACACATCTCACTAATCCAATCACAGGCTTACAATATATAACTCAACATTAAACATTCTTCCCTTCCTATGTTATACCTGTAAAAATGTCCATGTCTTGACAAATGCCACCACTGCCAGACTCACAGACCCAGTCTGAGGATTTTAGGAGTTTCTTCCACACTTCCTCCAAGTCTAAAACCGTATTCCCTCTTTTATTTCCAAAATATGCTTGCCTTTCCGCGTTGCAGGCAGAGCGCTCCAAGAACAGATGCCTTAAAGATTCTACTGACTCTTTACCCCCGCCGAGGCTACAGGTCCGATCTAAAGATTCCATTAACCCCCTCCTTATCTATGCATCTTTCGTCAGTAGCAAGTTCCACCTCAGCCTCATTATCAGATTATCAGATTTCAGTAGGACTTATTCGGGAAGAGTATTAGATATGATTCTACCGTGCCCCTTAGTTTGTGCTCATGGGAGAGGTGGCTCAGGGAAGAGTACTCGTGAAATTGGTTCACTGTATTTACCCAATCCTGGTCGTATAGGGCTTTTTAACCTTTTCGGGATTAGATACCAAAATGGCATTGTCCAGTCCCAATTTCACTAACAAGTTCTCACAGTTTAGCGTCAAGTTTCAAATACAAGTACAAATTTGAATTGAGAAATACATTCCCACTCCTACTCATTTCCAAATTAACTACCCCATACAGATCCTTAGAATTGGAAGACAATGGACCTCATTACAAGTTTGGCGGTAGCCTTGCCAGTAAAACCAACAGGCTGCCGCCAAACTTGCAAATTATTCTGGCACCCGCGAATGGGCAATTACCGGGTCATTACGGCCCTGCCGGACCCAGCAAGTGCACATTCACTGACGCCGGAATGAAACGCTCCCCATTCCCTTTGAGCCCCATAGGGGTGGTTGGATGTACTGGCACCATTCAGAATGGTGCCGGTGGATCCAACATGCTCTGCTTGCGGGTGTCGGTACACCCGCCAGGCCAGGTCTAGCAGGCGGGAAGGCACCCGCAAGCAGAACTCATAGTTTGCTGGTCCAGTGACTACAGTACCGGCAAGCTTACCAGTACTGTAGTTACTGGACCAGCAAACTTATAATGAGGCCCAATATCTTATAATATAAAGACAGACACTGCCACTGAACTCGCACCTTTAATGAGAGGAGGCCCAGCTCATATTTAATACCAGCTACCAGACGCCCACTCGGGGCCCCAATAATCTTCTCCATATTTTCCCTTTAACCCCATCCAACCGATTGTAATTCTTAGCTGGCCACAGTTACAGGCCATATACGAGCCCTGGCACTACCTTCCACTCATAGAATTGAATTGCGGCTTTAACCAGGAATCTTCCATATCTTCTGTCAACCTAGACCAGCTGATTCAACAAATTCAAAACTTTCACATTCAGCGGGTCCTGTACCTCTTTCAGGAGTGTTTTTGAAGAAAATTGGAAGCCTAGGAATGTTATACTTGCGACCTCCCCTACCACCTGATCTGTGAACCTCCATATCGTGGGACCACTTTTTCTGCCCTTCGATAGATCCAGGATTTTTGTTTTAGCTAGATTCATTGTTAAGCCATTCTGTTTCGCATACTCTGTGAAAGCACGGAGCTGCCTACTCATCCCTATTCTAGAGCCATCAAAAAGCAGGAAATCATCCGCATATGACACCCAAGAGATCTTTACCCCTCCGAAATGTGGAGGGCTCATGGCCGCCGCACTGAGTAGTCCCCCTATATCTGAGACATACACGTTAAAGAGGCAGTGAGCCAGCACACATCCCTGCCTCAAACCCTCTTCTGTACTTATTCTGTGTGAGAGGTCTCCATCCTAACTCAGACAGACATATATTCCACCGAGTCGACCCCTGCAGATAGGTCTATTGATGCAACATAGATGGTCACATTTTTCGTCCCTCATGTCCTTGCCCTCACTATGGCCTCACTGATATTAGTTGAATGGCCCTGACGGAAACCCGTTTGATATTGGACCAATCTCCTTGTTGAGTCTACCCAATCTTCCACATGTTTTAAGAGTATTCCCGCACATATTTTGCTTTCCACATGCAACAAGGAGATTGGCCTGTAATTCTTTGGGTCCCATTTGTCCGCCCTCTTGTAAATCGGGACCACCTATGGTGACCTCCATGTTTCGGGGGAACATCCCAGTCTTCATTATACTTTTAAAGAGAAATGACAGGACAATTGCCCAGGTTTTCGGGTCATGTTTTAGTACCTCATGTGTGATCTGACCAGGGCCTTATGCCCCGGATGATTTTACCCCATTAATCAGTTGGCAAATTGTACCAGGATCCGATTCCAAAGGATAGTTGAATGGTTCTGGTGCAACCTTATCCATTACTTCACACTGTGGCTTTTTCCCTGAGTATAAATCCCCAAAATGCTTCACCCACCCGACCTCTGAGACCGCATTTACCTACCCTAACACCTGACCTTTACTCAGTGTGTTAATTAAGGACCAAAACTTCCTAGTATATTTTCTTATTAATACTTTCAACATGCATTCTGCATCACCCTGCAACAACTTTGCATTAAAGTTCTTGTATACTTATTCCAGGGCATGTGTTTTTTGTTTTCTTTCCAATGCCCCAATTGGACTATCCCTTATTAGCTTCAACTTGCTTCGCAGCTCTCTTTTCTTGAAAACCAAGCTTTCATTATACTTGTGTGTAAGTATGGATTTCCACTATTGAGTTAATACTTTTATCATCCCCAGTATCTTATGTGTACCTTTTGTGTACATTTTGCGACAGTTTCCAAGTAGTTCTGTACCCCTAACCATGCAAGTTTCCCTTCATAACAAAATGAATCAACCAGCATCTTTAAGTCTTGATTTAGTTTAGCAACATTCTTTTTCATCCATTTCAATCTTTTCCCACCCTTTGGGTGAGTTATATCCCTTACTTCACTACATTCTGTTTTTACATAGCTTATCTCGAAAGTTGCACTAATCATGCTATGGTCGCTCCAATTGTTATGTATTACCACAAAATCTGAGCACGCATAAAATAACATATTGTCCACAAACACATAATCCAAAAGTGACTCACTGTCGCCCCTTTGCTGACTGTGTTCCCTTTTGCCAGAATCGCTTTTACTTTGAACAATCATATTCAGGCCCAATGACGTCAACATTGCTACCCATTTTAAACCAGCGCAGGATTTGGAAGTTCGAGGGATTGGATCCGCTATTACTTCCCACATTTCTACCAATGGGAGAACTTCTGGACAGTCTGCATTCAGAACCCCTGCCACCAACACCATACCACCTTCGTTTGTCTACCACCAAAATGTTATACACTCCTGAATTTGTTTTAAGAAGGAATCAAGATCAGCCACCCCTTGATGCCAGTATATATTTAGCACTTTCCTAGTTGGCCACTTCTACGGCCAGCATTCCAAATGACAAATTCAGTATTGATCTTACTAGTAATACGTCTCCTCTACGAATTGCTAACAGCAGCCCCCCGAAGGCCTCCTTGCACTTCTCATTCTGGCAGCCTGGAAACATACTTCATAGCCACCCAGCACTGGACAGTTAAGTAGCCAGGTTTAAAGATAGCCCATGCATCAGTATTTTTTTGCAAATGTGGGTAACCCCTAGAGTTCCAACAAACCAATTTCTATTTTATATGAACACAGAGAAGGTGGGGAGTGACAGATGTGGGGTGCACTGAACTTCTCCAGAATTCGGATAGTCCAATGCAGCAACTCCTGCACGGGAGGTTCCCCCAAGTTCCTCCAAGAATTAGTAGCATAAAACAGAGTCTGTGCAGTATATAACAAGCAGAGGACTGTGTCGGCTGTATAACATGTGTCGGCTGTGATCACAATAAATCACTTTCAACTTTATTGGACCTCTTTCTTATTCAAGGACATTTGAGTTCTTATCTTAAGGGTCTGTTCATTTGATTGCTGAGTCCTCTGCGCGCTATAAACTGCACAGACTCTGTTTTATGCAATTTCGATTTTATTCCTAGGACTCCTCCCAATTACCATGGTAATTTATTTCCTCTAAACCCTTGCACGTGTGTTATGGGGGTTCAATCTCCCTGATACCTTAGACTCCACACTTGGCCATTCACCTCCTTAAACTCCTCCCGTTTCCCCAACCTCTGCCAGTCCTTCACACCCCAAGTAACATTCTTCATGTTTTTAAACTCTTGCTTCCTTCCCATTCTTACCAAATGGAACCCCAAATCGTTCGGTTTAGCCACGTCTGTTAGCACTAACCCTGTGATCAAATGAGAGTGGGAATATATTACACTCTCATTTGCTTTAGACCTTGTAGAATATTGATCCTCACTATATCCGGGGAGGAAATTGGTCTTAATGCTGGAATTTTGGCAAATATTGTCAGCGCAATTAATCTATTTAAGCATATGTCCCCCCCCACTGTTCGGAGTGCATGACATAACCAGTTTTTTCTCATCCCATTCCAGGCTCTGGTCATCAGATTCATAGTGTCTGCCTTCTGGGACCGTTCCTTGCTTCACAGACCCTTGATCATTCCTGCCATTGCCCTCGTCTGACCTAGTTCTAAAATCTTCATATGTTGATAATTGTACCCCCAAGGGGCGACCCCATTGACCTAAGAGTGAACGTCTAGGCCCACTTGGTGTTTGTGTCGCTGTTTCTTCCTCTATATCCCAATCCTTGTCTTCCTTAAATGGTCTTTCCTCCCTCCGTACATTACTGGTTAGCCCACGTCTTTGGCCCGGCCAATACAGTTTCTTATATAGGCCATCACAATCTCCATTAGACTTACTTTTGCACAAATGGTTGTAGTTTCTTCTTTCCTACTGGCTCTTTGGGGAGTAATAGAACCGGTCCATTGTTCCTCCTCCCTTCCTTGTACACTGCCCCTCTGGAGTTCTGATGTATCATGTAATCGCGAGGTCTTTCCCCCTCGGCCCTAACCTCTGGGGTTTCACCATGATTCCTCCACAGTTGATCCCCATGGTCCTCCAGTGTACTCCTGTCAGTCTGTGTGCTGAAGGAAGCTGGAACAACAAACTATACTCCCACATCTTTCCTTCCACTTTTTTGATGCAGTTCCTTGGTCTTCACACAATCCTTTGCAAGGTTTGTAGCCCTTGCTTCCGACTCACCCACTCCTGCACCACCACAAAGTGCATTCTTGACTTTTTGCTTCTCTGAAATCTGAAATGGGTAAGTTGCATAGATATTTCCTCGAAGAAGCTTTATTCGTTTTTGGCCCTTGTGTGAATTCAGCTTCTTTCATAATACAAGCCAAACACTTCCCCTTTTGTTGGTCAATGGGCTTCATATCCGCCAGTCCCTCTAACAGAATCTGTAAGCCAGATGACAAGCACTCATCCACCCCTCCCTGAGTGACCCCGACCATTGGAGGAATGGTCTCCTCTTTGTCATATGATCCTATACTAATGGGATCTAATTGCGTTTGACTTGGTACTGTATTTGTCAATGATGGTACCTGGCAAAGTATTTCACCCATCATGTTCAGTTTTTTTAGCTATATATAGTTTGAATGCCCCTTCACCTCCTCATAGACATTAACGTATAGTGCCACAAACGAGCTCAGCACCATATTTAGCGTTGAGATCGTCGGTGACGTGAGGTGTATTCGGTCATCCACTTGCAACAGTGTATGGTACATCCCTGAACACCCCATAGTTACACTGTTGTCCTTTAGATCCTCTAAGTTCTGCCCCTCACATCACAGGACTGCTGGATTACACTCGGTTGAGGGTCAGTTGGTGCTTTCTCTAACACCATTGAATCTGTAAAGTCAATCAGACTTAAATCATTTACGTGTGAATAGTCCACCATTGCTGTATTTTTTTTCAAAGAGGAGGTCTTACCTGTAACGCTCACCTGTCAATCTGCGGGAACGCCAGAAGAACTCCCTGGAACTTCAGTAATCTCAATCCCTGTAGAAAGGATGACAAGATAACAACCCTCCTTAATAATGTTCCTATCCTATTCTGAGAAAACTCTCCAGTACTGAAAATAGAATGATAACCAGCATCAGGAAAACTCAGCTAAAGTGCTTTTTTAGTGAGCCTCCATCCTGCATTCATACAGGGGCGCATGTCCTGAAGAAAACAGTGTAGTCTAGATGTCAATAGTATTCTTATATAAAGAAATAAAGGAGACTGGTGACAAGGGGAAGAAAATGCCTATTTAGTCATAGTCATATATGAGTGTAGCTGTGAGAAGACCTTAGTACAATCCAACTGGAGGGCAATAGTGGAAATATAGATGACATGAGAGGTGTAGCGCTGTCCTATCGGGAACTGACTAAATAACTATCAGCAAAGTGTGATGCGGAATGATATGCAAAAAGAATGTTCAACTAGCTACAACAGCTACACAACTTGGCACATATTGGGCAGTGTGACAACAACCTGGCACAGCAAATGAGTTTTCAAACATTGGCACCAGGAACAACTACGTGTAGTATAAACCAAAAATGCGAAAATGCACAATGACTAATCCGATGCTAAAACATTCATAACAGAGAACAACTAGGCACTGGTACTTGCATACGAAACTCTGACAGGAAAAACTTCGGACTGGAACTGAGGACGCGGTAACTAGGGGACATCAAATAAGAAAGAAAACTACTGACTGTGAGCAGTGAAGGAGACTATGGGACAGGACGAGGAAATTCTGACTGGAAATATGAAGGGCGGGGAAACTCTGACTGGAATTCGACGGAGACCGCGGTGAGCGTCCGTACTGCAAGGCAGTCAGCAACGCGAAGCGCGAGTCTCCTCAGAAATTGAGTACTTATAACAGAGGTCGCAAAAGACTAGACCTACAGATTAGTTCCTGGTTACACCACTAGGCGGCCATTTTGGAATCCCAATTTTCCATGACTTACTATATGGATCTGAATGGGAAAAATACCTTCTCTCAAATGACAGCGCAATAATAACCTACAGAAACATGGGTTAAATCAGGGAACTCGTTGGGAAATCATGACAGTACCCCCCCTCAAAGATTTCCTTCCCGGCTTGGTTGGGTGGTTACGATGAAATCTTTTTACCAATCTTGGGGCATGAATGTTATCCAAAGGTTCCCAAGATCTCTCAAGGGGACCATAACCCTTCCAATCTACCAGGTAAAATAATTTATGATGCATTATCTTGGAGTCCAAAATCTCCCTGACTTCAAATTCTGGTTGGTCGTCTTCAACCTCCACTGGGGGTGGGACTGGTGGCAAACGTGTCTCTGCTTCTACCGGTTTCAATAGAGAGACATGAAAAACTGGATGTATTCTCATTTTCTTCGGGAGTGTCAACCTCATAGCCACTGGATTAATAACAGCTTCAATGACAAATGGTCCTAAATATCTGGGAAGAACCTTTTAAGGCCAGATTTCTGGAAGACAACCAGACAGAGTCACCAACTTGAAAACTAGGAGGAGTACTTCTATGTCGATCAGCGAACTTCTTTTGGGATTCTTTAGCCGTCACTAAGTTAGTTTGGGCATCCCTGGTTGCGGTTATAATCTTGTCGTGAAGGTTCCTAACTGCCGGCATTTCTAGCGGATCTGGAGGATCAAATGCAGATGTTCGAGGATGTCGACCATGCAAATTATAGAACGGTGTGAGACCAGTAGAAGAGTGGATAGAATTGTTGTAAGCGTACTCTGCCACCCACAAAATGTCTAACCAGGAATCATTAGTTTGATGAAGCATGCAGCGTAAGTACTGTTCCAGGGTCTGGTTATTGCGCTCCGTTTGACCATCCGTTTGTGGGTGGTGACTAGTGGATAGTCTAACATCAATCTGGGCCAGGTCACAACACTTTCTCCAGAATCTGGAAACAAATTGACTCCCCCGGTCAGAAACGACTATGGAAGGAAACCCGTGTAGTTTGACAATATTTTCTAAAAAACTCCTTGCCAGGCCAGCAGCGGTGGGAATCCCTTGTAGGGGCACAAAATGAGCCATCTTCGAAAATAAATCTACCACCACCAGGATGGTATTGTAACCTTCACATGACGGCAGATCTGTGATAAAGTCCATAGATATGGTATGCCATGGATTGGGTGGAACATTTAAAGGTTGCAGAAGACCGACTGGTTTCTTCTTTGAATTCTTGTTTTGTGCACAAATTCCGCAAGTTTGAATAAAATGAGTCACATCCTTACGCCAAGTTGGCCACCAGTAGTACCTCTTGATCTTCTCTAAGGTCTTGGTCACTCCGGGATGACCCTCAATAAGGGAGCCATGGTAGTTGGAAATTACTTGTTTTCTCATTGTTTCTGTAGGGAGATACATTCGATCTTGATAGTAAGGTAATTCATCTTGGACCTTGAATGGATTTCCTCGATTAACCCATGTTAGCAGCTCTTCCCGAGTGACGATTTCTTTAACTTCTTTCTTCAGGTTCTCGAAATATGGTTCTTCATTGTGCAATAAACCCAGGACTCTTTCTCCGGCGATGACGTTCATGGGAGCAGAAGAGACAAACGCTTCCTCTCCATTGCCAATTCGAGATAACGCATCAGCCTTACCATTCCGTACTCCAGGTCTAAACGTGATGATGAAATCATATTCTGCGAAGAACAAGGCCCATCGCAGTTGGTGGGCAGATTGGGCCTTAACGGAACGTAAATACTGGAGGTTTCTATGATCAGTGAGGATGGTAATCGTGTGCTGAGCTCCCAAGAGATAATGTCTCCACTCCTTCAGGGCACTCTTGATGGCTAACAACTCCTTGTCAGTAATGGTGTAATTGCGTTCAGCTGGAGAGAGTTTCTTCGACCAGAATGCCACTGGGTGCAAGACCTGGGTTTCTGGATTGCGCTGCGACAGGACAGCACCCATAGCTACATTTGAGGCATCAGTTTCCACGACAAATGGTAAGTCAGCTTGAGGATGTTTCAGTACTGGAGCCTCAGTAAATTTGGTTTTTAATTTCTGAAAGGCTTCCTCAGCCTCCTTGGTCCATTCAAATCTTTTATTTTTTCTAAGCAAGGACGTAATGGGGTGTACCAATTGGGAGAAATTATCCACAAAGCGACGATAGAAATTAGCAAAACCCAAAAAGCTTTGGACCCCTTTCACAGACGTTGGAGCCGGCCAGGTGAGTATAGCCTCCACCTTTCGCATGTCCATCTTGACACCTTGAGAGGATAGTACAAAACCCAGAAATTCGACTTCGGAAACATGGAAAGAACATTTTTCTAGCTTCACAAAAAGAGAATTTTCTTGTAGTTTTTTAAGCACAGCTGTAACATCTTTCACATGTTCTTGGTGGTTTCTGGAGAAAATCAGGATATCGTCAATATAGACCACAGCACATACATCCAGCAGATCCCTTAAGACATCGTTCATAAAACATTGAAATGCTGCCGGAGCATTGCACAATCCGAAGGGCATCACTTGGTACTCAAACAGGCCATATTTGGTGCGAAAAGCAGTCTTCCATTCGTCACCCTCTTTTATTCGAATGAGATGGTATGCACCTCGAAGATCTAATTTTGTAAAGATCTGGGCGCCCTTGATTTGATCTAACAAATTTGAAATGAGGGGAATGGGGTACCGATTCTTGACTGTAATCTGGTTTAAGGCACGATAATCAATACAAGTCCTGAGATCTCCTTCTTTTTTCGGTACAAAAAAAAGAGCAGAGGCAGCAGGGGACTTAGAAGGCCTAATGAACCCATTTGCTAAATACTGGTCTAGATACTTCTTCAGATGGGCATCCTCCTTCTCTGTTAATGAATATATTCGATTACAAGGAAGTTGACCTCCTGGAAGTAAGTCAATCTGACAATCGTAGGGACGATGAGGAGGTAATACCTCAGCCAATTTCTCTTCAAAAACTTCTTGAAATCTCCTATAATCCGAGGGTAAACTTCCAATCAATCCAAGCGTTGAGTCAGTAGATACTCTCTCGATAACAAATTTCTTTAGGTCACCAACCATAGAACAGGAGTCTTCACATTCAGCAGCAAAGGTGAGGGATCTGGAGCGCCAATCTATAGTGGGATTGTGCTTCTCGAGCCAAGGCATACCTAGAATGATTTGAAATTGTGGAGCACTTATAAGGTCGAATGTTATCCTCTCTTTATGACTTTCCTGGCAAAGCATGATAAGGTCCCTCGTACATTGTGTGACTGGCCCAGAAGCTAAAGGAGTACCATCTACTGTAGATACATTGTCTGCTTCGGATTTGTCCACAAGAAAGAGACCTAACTTGCATGCCAGTTTAGAATCCATGTAGTTCCCTATGGCACCACAATCTATGTAGGCTTGTAAAGCATGCATCTTAGTGGGCTGTTCTGGACTAAATAAGATAATTGGAAAGACAAAGTGAGAGGTCATTACTCCCTGTTTCATGCTCGACAAGCTGACCTCTATACTTGCCGGGCACTGGAGTTTTCCGAAATCTGATTCGCTCTTTCCTGGTTGATGCCTCCAATAGGTTTTCTTGGGGGTTTCACAGGGCAATCTCTTAGGAAATGTCCAGGTTTGCCACAGTAAAGGCACAGTTGCTGTTGACGCCTCTTGTCCCTCTCAGCCTGCGAAATGGGCCCCCTAACAACCCCTAACTGCATCGGTTCTGGGTGAGTATCCGGGCCAGCTCTTACTGGGTTTTCTTTTGGGCGCACAAAATAAGTCTGACTTTCGGAACGAGAACGATCCACTCTTCTATCTTGCAGTCGCTGGTCTAACTGGATAGTAAGGTCAATAAAGTCAGCAATACCATCTGGCGGATTGACTACTTGAGCCAAGACATCCTTTAATTCACTTCGCAATCCTCTGTGAAACAAGGTTGTTCTTTTTTCATTGGGCCAATTGGATTCTTCTACTAGTCTATTGAAGGTTGCCACATAAGCCAACAATTCTTGGTTTCCCTGTCGGAAAGAGAGCAGCTCATTATCTAGGGCTTGACCCTGGGTATGTCGTGCAAATAATTTTTCCATTTCTTTCTGGAACTCTGATAGATTCCTTAAGATTGGGTCGTCTCTATTGACTAGGGGAATTGACCAATCCGCAGCATAACCACCCAGGTAAGATAAAATAAAGGCCACCTTGGCCTGATCAGTGGGAAATACTCCTGGACGACAGAGGAAATGTAACCTACACTGATTCATAAACACAGCAAATTTCTTAGAATCCCCCAGAAAACGCTCAGGAGGAGCTAAGGGAATGTTTCCAGGAACAATTACTTGGACTGGAGCCTGGGGTGTAGCGGGAACAGGGGCTGATGGATTTGCTGCGGGTAAGGGAACTTGACCAGCCTGTATTTGTAAAAGTTGGCGTGCCAATTCATCTGTACGGTCCCTATTAACCACTAACTCCCTACGCAATGCACACATTTCAGAACGTGCGGCATGAACCTCCGCCCTCAATTCCCCCAATAACTGAGCCAGCTGATCCACCTCAGGAGTCTCCATGACGCTCAGGCAGATATTTTCAAAATGGCGGCTTTGCATTCTGTAACGCTCACCTGTCAATCTGCGGGAACGCCAGAAGAACTCCCTGGAACTTCAGTAATCTCAATCCCTGTAGAAAGGATGACAAGATAACAACCCTCCTTAATAATGTTCCTATCCTATTCTGAGAAAACTCTCCAGTACTGAAAATAGAATGATAACCAACATCAGGAAAACTCACCTAAAGTGCGTTTTTAGTGAGCCCTCCATCCTGCATTCATACAGGGGCGCATGTCCTGAAGAAAACAGTGTAGTCTAGATGTCAATAGTATTCTTATATAAAGGAATAAAGGAGACTGGTGACAAGGGGAAGAAAATGCCTATTTAGTCATAGTCATATATGAGTGTAGCTGTGAGAAGACCTTAGAACAATCCAACTGGAGGACAATAGTGGAAATATAGATGACATGAGAGGTGTAGCGCTGTCCTATCGGGAACTGACTAAATAACTATCAGCAAAGTGTGATGCGGAATGATATGCAAAAAGAATGTTCAACTAGCTACAACAGCTACACAACTTGGCACATATTGGGCAGTGTGACAACAACCTGGCACAGCAAATGAGTTTTCAAACATTGGCACCAGGAACAACTACGTGTAGTATAAACCAAAAATGCGAAAATGCACAATGACTAATCCGATGCTAAAACATTCATAACAGAGAACAACTAGGCACTGGTACTTGCGTACGAAACTCTGACAGGAAAAACTTCGGACTGGAACTGAGGACGCGGTAACTAGGGGACATCAAATAAGAAAGAAAACTACTGACTGTGAGCAGTGAAGGAGACTATGGGACAGGACGAGGAAATTCTGACTGGAAATATGAAGGGTGGGGAAACTCTGACTGGAATTCGATGGAGACCGCGGTGAGCGTCCGTACTGCAAGGCAGTCAGCAACGCGAAGCGCGAGTCTCCTCAGAAATTGAGTACTTATAACAGAGGTCGCAAAAGTTAGACCTACAGATTAGTTCCTGGTTACACCACTAGGCGGCCATTTTGGAATCCCAATTTTCCATGACTTACTATATGGATCTGAATGGGAACAATACCTTCTCTCAAATGACAGCGCAATAATAACCTACAGAAACATGGGTTAAATCAGGGAACTCGTTGGGAAATCATGACATTACCTCTGTACTTGAGACTCATTTTTTTAAAGAAGTCACTTATTAATTTCCCTTTTATGGGAGATCCCAGATGTTTCCTTGGAAGGTTATGGTAGATTGGCAGTAGTATGACCTCATTGGCTGTTTTCTCTGCTCTGTTCTTATAAGCAGCCCTCCCAGATTGCTGCTGTCCCATTCCCTCCAAGTTAGCTTTGATATCTGTCACAATCTCATCCTCCTGGATGAATACAAAGTTGTTAAGATGACATGGGCTCGTAGGCTTCAATAGAACATACCTGCCCCCACCTCATGGGAGTGCTTGGTGGTTGTTACAACCTGCTGTTTCAAGTTCGCCTGGCTCCTTAGCCCTGAATGCCGGCCATCAGGGAAACATCAATTGGCTTAAGTAGGATACTAGGATGTCCGCCCATTCCTTGTTCCTGGCTAAATCCACCTAGTGACATCACTATATTGTTTCAGAAAATCCCTTCCGATGTCCAAAGTCTAATGGGGTTGAGATTTTAAAGAGACAGCCCCATGCCTCAGCCTCCACCTCAGCAGTTCACCTTAGCAGTCAATGGTTCAGAGTATTTGAAAGAAGAGGAACTACTTACTCACTCACTCTCTTTGAACTGCAACTCGACTACTACTCAGAGCTGCCTGCTTATTAGCGCCTTCCTCCTTCTTCGCCCGCAGACCACCGATAGCAAACCGCCTCACTTGACACCCACTTTGTGGCCACTTCACTGTTACTGCAGGGTTTTGTAGAAAGTTTGTTTGGCAGGAGTAGGAGCCAATCTGGAACCAATCTGGAGCAGGAAAAAACAAACTAAAAACAAAACACCAGCAGAGAGCAAAACAGGAGTCTGTCACCGCCACAGACTGCCACCCTTGGCACGCACTTTGCTCACGCTTCGCGACTACGGCAGGGTTTTGTAGAAAGTCTGTTTGGCAGCAGGAGGAGCCAATCTGGAGCCAATCCGGAACAGGCAACACACCTAAATAAAAATAAAACACCAGCAGAGAGGAAAACAGACGTCCCTCACCACCGCAGACCACCTCACTTGACACCCACTTCGTCCACCCACGTTTTCTTTTTTTATTCTTTATTAAAAACATTGTAGTTTCACATTACATCTCAGTTTATTGTCCACGTTACCTTTGAGAGTAAATCCTCTAACACTCCACATCAGCTCTGCACCCTCCACCACAACTTAAAAAAGCCTCAATAAGTACCTATATCTCCATACCTAATCCAGCTACACCACCTCTCCTGCCACCCTCACCTCAGCCTTTCCTAATCCTCCATTCCTGTCCTCAAAATATTGTAACTTGTCTTTCATCTCCCGCCTTTTGAACTTTGTACGGCACTCCAAGACCCTCAGGCTAGGGGCAAGGCTGGACACAAATTAAAATAAATACATTAATAAGATGAACTGTACCTGATTTTGTCACTACACCTGCAGGGGAAGGCAGGTAACACAGACTGCTGGAAGTATTTCAATATGGAAGGTGGAACTCTAAGGGTGTGGAGAATGTCCAGACCTGTGAATGTGCCCAGCAGGGTAAATTCATTTTTTCAGAAATAGGTGTGTGCTGTCAGAAGAGGTAACAGGCATGTGATCTGCCATGTGAACAGTGGTCAGCGAAAGGGTTCCAGGCAAGTAATACTACATCTGTTTCTACACCACCACGCAGGATA